>NW_020897720.1:8773174-9288379 GCF_003984885.1 Neopelma chrysocephalum
TGCTGCCCATAAATACTTCTCCTGTTTGTACTTGATGTGGGCAGCAGATTATTTCCTTCCTTTTTTTCAGGAATTTTGACATATCTGAAGATAAAACATGATGTCAGTCTCCTGTCTTTTTTTCTCCATATTATGTCTGTCATTCACTGAAAAATAAAAGTTCAATGTCTCTGTTACAGTCAAGTTTAGGTTTATGGGTGTTTGCACAGCTCTCTCTGCAGAGCTGTGGCACTAAGTTGCAATGCATTTCCAGAGGGAGCATATTCTCTGGACATATGGATTTCTAGTAGCAATTAGCAGGATATATTTTCAAGATTTAAAACACAGTAAAATAAATTTGTGGTGCTTATTTTATGATCTCTTTTCTTGTCTCTATCTTAGTTTTACCGATCCATGAATATCCGGATTGCCTTGGTGGGGCTGGAGATCTGGAGTAACTGGAATAAATGTGATGTAACTGAGAACCCCTACTCCACCCTGAAGTCCTTTCTGGCTTGGAGTAGCAAAGAGAGGGTGCACAGAAAACACGATAATGCCCAACTCATCACGTAAGTTGATTTCTCCTATTTCTGACAAGTGGGTTGAGTGTGTGGAAAATCACTTTGTGAGATCATATTGTTCTAAGATTCAGAATGGTAGATTTATGTAGAGGCTTCTCAGCTAGCATTCAGCTCCAGCACCCAGAACACAACCATTTTAGGAAGGGTGGAGGTTCTGGGCTGTGCAGGGGTTTCAATACACGTGCTTCAAAGAGCATCACCATTATTGTGTATCACAAGCAGCTGCACGTGATCTGGCACAGCTACATGGACAATTGCAAGAAAATCCAAACCATAAGCAAGACCTGTAAAGGGGAGCTCAGCCCTTTGTGGAAGGCACTCGTTCCTAGCTCATCCTGCTGAGACACAGGGTCCCAGTGCTGGGAGCTGATGGCCTGTGACTGATGGCTGCTGGCCCACTGATCTCATTAGGGCCAGCAATGCAGATGTCATTGGAAGAAAAAAATTTGCAGCAACTCTCAGATCTCATTACCTCTTCCATGGTAATTCATCCACCAGGACATAGTGGTGAGTCAGAGGACCTGTAGGGCTCAAATGCAGAGATACAATGCCTTTTCTCTCGTTTTGTTTGGTTGAGGTTTTTTCCCTTTAACATTACTGTATTTCATCCTCACCTGGCCATGTCCTGAGCACAATATCAAGGCCTTCCATTTCAGACAGGCTGTCAGGGACAGCGCAGAATTCCAGTTCACCAGGCAGGAGCCAAGCGTGGCTGCACCTCAAAGGTGTTACCTAGTACTCTGTCAAGCCCCTGAATCCCAAGCTGGCAAATATCAGGCTTAGAGTAAATTAAGTAGTCACAAACAGTACTCAACTAAGGATCCAGAAACAGTCTTTTCTGTGCTTGTTGCAAAGCTCAGCAGGAGCACTTTTTGGCACCAGACCATTATAAAAAGTAGGATTGTCTGGCTGGCCCATAAAACAAAGCAACTGTCCAAGAAAAACAGATCTTAAGGCTTTGTAGCTCTGCTATGATGTCCTGTACTTGAAGATACTACTCAAGACGATGTGTCCCCCTGACACTGTGTCTATCTATGAAGCTATGCACTGCAGGGTGTATTTCTCTGCCTGCCTTCTCAAGTGCCTCAGTGCCATTTCATGGTCTTTCTGGGTTGATTTTAGGGGTGTGCCCTTCAAAGGTACCACAGTAGGCTTGGCTCCCGTGATGGCCATGTGCTCTGATTTCCAGTCAGGAGGAGTAAACATGGTAAGTAATTACTAATACCTAATATTAAGTTTCTTGCCAGCAGTGAATACATAGATAGATGTCTCCAAAAGCCCAGGAAGAAAATATTTCCTGTGAAGTTCTCCAGCTCACCTGCTTATAGGCAGGAGTACCCTCAGTAGATATTTTCTACATGTAGTAATGAGCAGTGCCACCTACCCCACTGACCCAGAGGTGCACAGGACAGGCACAGGTCAAATGCTGACTTGCCTCTTTGCCCTTGCACAGGATCACTCTGATAATGCCATTGGTGTTGCTGCTACCCTTGCCCATGAGATGGGACACAATTTTGGCATGAATCACGACTCAGCTGGCTGCTGCACTACCCCTGCAGCGGATGGAGGCTGCATCATGGCTTCTGCAACTGGGTGAGTTCATCTTACAGGGTCTTACGGAGAAATGCAAAGGGCTTTGTTACAAGAGTAAGAACTAGAAATGCAGACTGAAGATGAGTCTGTTGCTGCCTTTGGAGGCAGTGTGTTTATAGAGAAAATACTGCTGGGCAAACCCTGGATCATGGGTCAGTAGCAATTTGCTAAATTCACAATGAACTGATTCCTGCCTGAGTAGACTTTAGGCCTGACCTTGGCCTTAGATAATGCAGGCACCTGGCAGCATTTAGAAGTGGAGCTCTAGACTGGTAAAAAGGAAAATTTTCCTGTTCTCTTTTCTTAAGAGTGCTCCTTGGTTTCAGTGAGCCTGTGTTTAAAAGGGAAGAAATAGTCAGCTTTGAGAGAAAGGGAAGCAAGAGTGACTCTAGAAAACCACAGGGGGTTTAATAGCTCATTTTGGAAGAGGAAACAACAGTTTCAGTCACGAAAAATGTGAGACAAATCCATCACTTAAAGCCATATTCCACTTTTCCTCAAGCCTTCCTCCTTGGGGTTTAGAAGGTTTGAACAGGTTTTTTTTTTCCCATAGATGTCTTTTATGTGCATGGTTTCATCTAAATAAGAAAAAACATTTATGTGAGAAGTGAAAATGTGGTGGCACGCAAGTAGAGCACACAGCATGCACACACACGTGCATGGTCATACACAGAGTGCAAGGTTCTGGCAATGTAATTGCCAGAAATTAATAATTAGTGTAACAGAAAATATTCACAATCTTCAAAATGAGGCTGTAGAATTATTAAATTAAAGGAAAAATTAAATGTTATTTTTAGCAGTTAGGTTCAAGCAATTATTCACAGGCTGAGTGCTGGATTCCAAAGCTTGTTCAAGCAGTTAGAAATAAGCCACAGCACCAGTACTGAGCAGGTAAGGACAGCCATGCTTGCCAAAAGTCAAATCTATCTCAACATATTTTGGTTCTATAAAGTTTATATTTTCAGGCCATTATATTTCTAGACAGTCTTGCAGTGCAGTCTCACCTTGTCTTCAAGTGTAATTTGGGAATGTGAAATCACCATCTGCTTTGGCACAACTCCATAGATTTTGGGAAGAGACCTGTGTCCTTTGGCATTTGTCAGGATTTGCATGTGCTCATTTCTGGTTCTCTAAATCATTGCCCAGATCTGTCTCGATGTTTTTCTCCGCTGTCTGTATTCAGGCACCCATTCCCCAAGGTGTTCAACCAGTGCAATAGAAGAGAGCTGGAGAATTATCTGCAGTCTGGTGGAGGCATGTGTCTCTCCAATATGCCAGATACCAAGAAAATGTATGGTGGAAAAAAATGTGGAAATGGCTACTTGGAAGACGGGGAGGAGTGTGACTGTGGAGAGGTGGAGGTAACAACTGTTCAGATCCAACCATTTGGGGTTTAGTGGGACACAAGGTTTTTATTACGTATTTTGCAAATGCAGTTATGTGATCTGTAATCAGGTTTTCTTTGTGCAGGAGATACACATACCTTCCCTGCATATACATGTAAAGCAAGGTTCAATATCATGTGTAACTTCACAGCGTGTAGTACAATGCATCCCAGAACTCAGAGATGGTGTAATCCAGAGCTGAACAGAGGTGATGAAAATTTCCTTTAAAAAAGAGAAGAAAAAGTGATTTTAGATCACAGATCATTAAGGTTGGAAAAGACCTCCAAGATCGAGTCCAACCTTTGACTGATCACCACCCTGTCAACTAGGCCAGAGCACTGAGTGCCACATCCAGTAGTTTCTTGCACAATTCCAGGGATGGTGACTCCACCACCCCCCTGGGCAGCCCATTCCAATACTTAATAGCCTTTTCTGAGAAGAAATTTTCCCTGATGTCCAGGAAGAATTCTTCCAGGTGTTACAGTTTCATATATAAGTTCCCTTTATCTACAGCTCCATTCCTGATAAGGATGGTGCTTCTCTTAGCACTGCATCTCACTTCTCCAAATCCATCCTTTGACTAATAAGAGAACAGGGAGCTGGAACCAGCAGCCCAGACTCTCCAGGTGTAATGAGCACAACCAACAGTATCCGGTCAGTCCATCAGAGGGGATGGTTGTGCAGTGCTGTGTGTCATGAGCACACTGTGGAAGGTACTTTGTTTGCATGTAATTCATTGTGTATGAGAACAGATTAGTGTCAGCCTCACATCTGCCCTGTAAACTCTGCTGCATCTCCCTGTCTTCCAGGAGTGCAACAACCCCTGCTGCGATGCCAGCACCTGCTCCCTGAAGCCAGGAGCTGAATGTGCCCACGGCAGCTGCTGTCATCAGTGCAAGGTGGGAGCTCTGGGTTTTCCTGAGAGGAGAGAGAATAATGGGGGTGGAATTGTGAGGCTGAAAACTGGAGGGGGAAAGAGGAGCAAACAGCCAAACAGAGTTTAGCTCCTCACCTGGTTTGATCTTTTAGGTACAACAGCTACTAGTGCAGTCAAACTGGTGGGGTTCCTTTCTTCTGGCTGACTAATTTAATTTGCTCCTGTGATAATTTAAGATGAGCCATTAATGCTGCTGGAATGAAGTCTCTCTGCCTCTTTCAAACACTTAGGGATGGGGTTAATCAGAGTTAATATTTCTCTCCTCTGGCTCTAGAAGAAATCTAGACAGAGCTCTTGGAGCAAACACTTCCTCTGGGGTGTAGGCTGGATGCTGTCTTGGCTCCAAACCCTCTTTTCTGAGGTGCAGTTGAATTCCTTTAGCTTAGGTGCTTGCTGAAGAAATGCTGGCAAAGAGAATTATATATCTGTGACCACTATAATTTTAAATCTCAGCTTTCCTTGTAGAGACTGGTTAAAATATGTTTCTGATTTTTGGAGCCAAAGATCTCAAGCTTTGACAACAAATTAATTCAAAAATGGAACATAGGCAATAATTTCTCTTAGTCTCATCTTTGTTTGCACATTGATTGCTTGCTCTTACTGACCTATCCTGAGCATGTGGAAATCCACCTGGAGTCATTCCTTTCACAAAAGACTTGGAACAACCTCCTAGATGAAATTGTGTATGCCCTTTGTTCTCCGTGTGCATGGTGGACAGGAGAAGAATGAACTGAATAAACTCATGAGCAAGGGAGACATACGTTATGCATTAGGAAAATGTCTCCAGGAGAAATGACAGGCAAACACTGAAACAAACTTCCCAAACAAGGAGGGCTTTGAGAACAAATTACACAAACATCTGTCAGAAATGGTTCAGGTAAATTGGATCCTACCCAAGGGTGGAGCGAGATGGATCAGTGTCCCCATGAGATCCAGCAGCATCTGTCAATGATCTCATTGCTGCTTGGGGAGGGGATCCAGTCATTAGTTTGATTCTACACAGTTCACCCAGTTAATGAAATCACGGTTATATGAGTCACTGCCGACCTCAAAAAACCTAAGACAAGGAGGATGAAGTGACACACGCAAGATTCTGTCTTATCTACAGGGAGACATTGCGCAGATATGAATCCACAAAAGGCCCAAGCAATAATTCATTTTTTTCCCCCATTGTCTCTTTTAAGCTGATGTCTCCAGGAACTCTCTGCAGGGAAATGTCAGGACCCTGTGACCTCCCAGAATACTGCACTGGCGAGTCACCGTTTTGCCCCCTCAACTCTTACCAGATTGATGGGGCTCCCTGTGACAGAGGAAGGGCCTATTGCTACAGTGGCATGTGCCTCACATACAGGGACCAGTGTGTGCAGCTGTGGGGGCCAGGTAAGGCAACAGGCAACATTATGTGGCATCCTGCTATTGTTCACCCTGTGCAAGGCAGTAGTACCTCCCATACCTGTTATCAGTGGCAAAGTCTGAGGAGCCTTTTCTCCTGCCTTACTCACTTGGAGGAGGCAGTTAAAATTTACCATGCTCAAAGCATTCCAGAAAAAGAACAACTGAGTGGTTGGCCTGGGGTGAGATGGGCTGCCAGGCTCCACAGGAATCAGCCACGAGTCTCTTCCTTGCAGGAGCGCGGCCAGCACCAGACGCCTGCTTTGAGAAGGTTAATGCTGCTGGAGACATCTATGGGAACTGTGGGAAGGACATCTACGGGAACTACAGGAAGTGTGAGACCAGGTACAAAGCAGAGTGGCAGCCAAGACTTGCTCATTGGAGAACATGTTTTTATATATTGCAAGATTATGGGCCAGTAGATAAAACTGATCCATGCACTGGTTTCACTCCCTCCCTCTGCCTTCTGAGAATCCAGCTGCATCCTTGTTGAACTTAGAGCCCTTAAAACTGAAGCTTTCAGTTCACCATTTTCCTGCCTTTTGCATTTTCAAACATCTAGTTGATATTTTCTTTTCAAAGCAACAGAAGGGGGGATTTTTAAAACTGTAAATGAAATGTAGCTTTCTATCTGAGACAAAAATTTCTTAGTCTTAACTGTGATTTTGTTGAGGTTGGCATGGGGACATCACCCCCCATCCATGGGGACTGTGAGAACATCAGTTCTCATCAGACACTGTTGCTTGGGCTGTTTCTTGGGCAGTGTCTGCTCATCGAACAATGACTCAACACTGCTGCTTTAATTTACATGTAGAGCCGATACCTGCAAAACATCCAGCAGCCCAGAAATAATCACTTTAGTCTTTCCTTTGAAATCAGAGATGCCAAATGTGGGAAGATCCAGTGCCAGAGCTATGCTTCCAAGCCCGTGCAGTCCAATGCAGTGGCCATAGACACAACTGTCAACACGCAGATGTGCCGAGGGACCCACGTGTACAGATCTGACCGTGAGGAAAAGGAGATGCTGGATCCTGGCTTGGTGTTGACGGGAACAAAATGTGGGAGCCATCATGTAGGTACAGTTCTACATGGTTTGGGGGAGGTTTCAGCATATCAGTTTTTCATCCAGAATGTGCTTTTTGGTTATCAAGCCATTAATTTCTTATGTCCAGTGCCTTTGTAGGAGATTTTTATGTTTGTTAGAAAAATAATTTCTTAGAGGCTTCAGAGAAAAGAACACACACCACAGGCCTTATGTCCTTGCCAGATGAAGTCCAGGGCCAGTGCTACATTTGGGATTTGCTAGTTGGTTGAGGTTGTCTTGCTTAGAAGTGAGACACACAACTGGAAATCAAGACATGTGAGAGCTCCTTCAGGGACTTTTCAGAGCTAAGCCAAGTTATTGACAGCAGAGCACCCACTCCTCTGATGCACATTAGGTGGGATTTAGGGATTAACTGTTTGCTTGGGAATCAGGTTACCTTCATGGCCTGTTGTTCTGCCCAGGGAATTAGTTGTATTTCCAAGGTGCCTGGGACCCCACGAGTCACAAAATAACACAAGGCAGTAATGTGGTACATAGCTCAAAGAGCTAACACTGAGTTTTTGGATCCTTTCTCTGCAGGTTTGCTTTGAGGGTCGCTGCCAGAACACATCCATCATCTTTGATTTTGAAAGCTGTAGCAAGAAGTGCCATGGGCATGGAGTAAGTGTCTTCCTTTTCATCTCCACTTCAGGCTGAAGCAGGAAGGGCTGCCATTCTTCTGTGGGTGGTTGTTCAGCTCAGTTCTGATACCACACTTAGGTTTGCTCCAGACTTTGGCTTCTTGATTATTAATCTGCACATTCTTTTCCTGTTTGATGCATTTTCTGGTCCATGAGCTTCCCTTTGACATATGATTTAAAGAGGTCTACTGGAGGGATATGAATTGCAATGAATGAAAAACAAGAAGGGGCAATCCTAAAGAGAAATCTTCTGGGCCCAGTTTAGATTGAGTAAAAAAATATATCAGACTTGCCAAAGGAAAAACATACTAGAAATTCACATTTAGAACAGTTTATCCCAAATTGCTCTGCAGTGCCCCCAGGGGATGGAAAGAAAAGACAAATATGAATGGGTCAAGCTATTTGGCCTAAACAATGAGAAATCTTCACTGGATGAAAGGAAGACTCATATCCTTCTATTTAGAGATAAGAGAAAGGTGATTCTAAATGCTGCACTTCTCCTGAATTCAGGTTATTGGCACTTCAGCTGAAGAACCCTTGTCTTTTGGAGAAAGGGAGAATATCTGAGGCAATAAAAGGCATTTTAACTCAATGAAAAAGAAAGATTTCCAGGCACTTAACTCCCTAATTATGTCCCTGAGAGTTTCTTCTGTAGTGTTTTATTCAGCAATGGCTTAATTTGTTTTAGCTTGCAGGGTCCTTAGTAGCTCGCACTAAAGTCTCTGAATCCTCCTACTCCAGGTCTGCAATAACAACAAGAACTGCCACTGCAACCAGGGGTGGGACCCCCCGTTTTGCAACAAGGAGGGGAGGGGAGGAAGCTTGGACAGTGGTCCTCCTTCGCCTGAAGGTGAGTGGAACCAACTCTGTGATGGTACCAATTCAGAAGGACTTGTGTTGGATTGGGAGCAGAGAGATTTCCATTTAACAAACTCTACTTTCTTGCCCTCAGGCTCTTCAGCAGTCGTGATAACTCTTGCAATCCTGGCTCCCATTCTCCTTCTCATTGGAATCATGTTTTTATTCTATTATCTAAAATGCTGGAATAAATTTGCCATCTGTTCTCTAAAGAAGACACCACAGTTCAGGTAAGTTGTCAGTGCTGTGCCTTGTCTGCTTGCACCCCCTCCCACCTTCAGTGCCAGGACAGAAGAGACATTGTAGAGGCTGTGAGGAATGTAACTAGATGGGTTTGTTGGTATAGTCAGTATTTGCTTCTCATTTTTTTACTTTGGTGAAATTAAAATAGAAAATACAGGGGGAAAAAAAAGGAGAAAAATGTATCAAGACAATAACACTCTTTTCTTTCTCTCATTGTCAGTGACACCTCTGGAACTGGACACGCAAACCCTGCCTTCAAGTTGAAAACCCCCCAGCAGCAGAGGAAGGTAAGGCCAAGATCACATTCCAACTCCTGGGGGAGAGAAGCAGCTGCCCTAAGATGTGGGATGTGGTTCCCTCTCACACTGCAGTCAGGGACTGGTTTTATGAAAGAAAAAATAGACATCACCTGTGGCTGAAAGTCAGTGGGAGCTGAATGTAGTACCTGTTTCTAGAGATTTCCTTATGGGCAGGAGCTGGGCTTTGACCAGGCCTGTGTGGCTGCTTGTCTCTCCTGATAGATCCTTTGCTGTCTTAGAACTGCAGAAATGGCAAACATGGAGTTTATTTGCAAGCACCACAGTAGGGCTTGAATTACTCTGTTTTCTTGATTCCCATTTCTGACTCATGATCCCAAATTGTCCCAATCTATCTAATCAATGTCCACTAGACATAACAACACATGCTGGTGCTGCAGGCAATATTTTCTACTGTGGCTCATAGACCTCACGCAGATCCTTACAAGTATCGCAGAGTAAAAGTGGTTTGAAGTGGGAATACCTAACTCTTGGGATTTGTGGGTCTCCTGCACAGGTGATTGGCTTCCCTGAAATCCCACCAAAGCCTCCTGCCCAGCAAGCTCCAGGGTTCCAAACAAGCAGGCAGCAGCCATCTGCCCCCTCCTCCAGCTACAGCTGTGCACAGCCGGCACCTCCGAGGGACATGGCCCGGCGGACACCCCCAAGCAGGCCAGCACCTCCTGCTCCCAAACCCCCCATCTCTCAGGTATGGAGTCGTGACACTGTCCTGCAGATGCTGTTTGTTGGGAGGTTTGTTCTGAGTGATGCTGGTGAAGCCCCTCACCCTGGGGGGTGTAGGAGTTACCGTGTTCACCAGCATGTGCTCCGTCTCCCCGCAGGACAGTTCCTGGTGGTTCTCCTTGCTTTGCAGTGTGGCTGACAGTCACTGTGCTGGACCCTATCACATACAATTACTTAATTCAGGTCTCCCAATACCTCTGACCTGGACATGAAGCTTGGATCACAGAGCAGGATCCACTTTACCACAGTCATCGAAATAGTTTTTAGCTGCAAGTCACAGAGTTCATTTGTCAGGAATGAAAGGACTGTACAGATTTTTCCCTAAGCAATCCAAGCTTAGCTCCTCTTACCATTTGAATCACACAATCATAGGGCTGGAAGGAACCTTAAAGATTGTCTAGTTCCATCCCATCTGCTGTGGGCAGGGACACCTCCCACTAGAGCAGGTTGCTCAGAGCTCCATCCAACAAGCCCTTCTGGGATTACCAGTCAGTGGTTCAGTACTGAGTGAAGGATCTCCATTCCTTGGGATGATCCCCCAGGTTTCTTGCATTTGTACTGAAGCCTCAGGAGCCTCAGACAAATTTTGATGTGGAGCAGGAATGGGACCTTGAGTCTGTTTCGTAGAAAACATTAGTCTTAACCCAAACTGACCGCATCTTATGTGAGCATCCTATCCATAAGGTTATTTTGGGGATTCTTTTGCTGGCAGCTTTGTTCTGAACTTACTACAGATCACACATTCTTATGGAAAAGATGGTAAATCACTCAGAGACTTAAACCCATTTTGCCAAAATATTAGGATGGGACCATCAAAAAAGCAAAGTGCCTGGTTACAGCAGGTAGCAGGAGGTTGGCTCCCAGGCATTCTCTCTCTGAAGGATATAGAGGAAAGCAAACCCTTGAGGGATTATTCCTATAGAGGAAAATTTTAGTGAGTAGGATTTGTGTCCAGCTCCATTGTTCCTGTGAACAGCCGGCACTTCAGCAGGAAAGAAAACTAAAACAAAAGCAGGAAGCTGACTGTTGTCAATAAGGAATAGGTATCCTTCCCAGCTGGTTGTTGACAAGTTCTCCACAATCTCCATTGTGTGCCTTCCCCAGTGCATCCAGTCTCTTTATCTCAGTCAGCCCAACTAGATGGAACAATTTTCATAGAATTTTCAAAAGAAACTTTGCTGTTTCTGGGTTGGTGGAGAGCTACAAGATGGAAAAGGTACAGGGGAAATAATTAATGTCACTGTTTGCAAGTGTCAGTGTCCTTCCTAGACATTTGCAGCATCTGCCAGATTTGCTCTCTTGCTATTCCTATAGGATTTCTTCAGACTTGGCAGTCAGTGGAATTTAGTCTGCCTTGTCCTTCCTGGAGTCACAGGGCAAGATCCTTGGAGAGCAATAGATCCACAAGCCATCAAGCATTGCATTTATGCATAGTCTGAGGGAACTGCAGGGTTTTTGGGTGCCCTCCAAGTCGTGAGTGCAGCTGTGTTTGTTAAATCAACACCTGTAAGCCAGCACTTAGCACGGAGCCTGAGCAACAACAGGCAGTCAGCTCTCGTGGGGGTAACTCCTCCCCAGGGGTATACTTTTCACTGAAATTCATTAGATGAATGGAAAATATAATGCTCCAAGTATTCTATTAGGGACAGCTGTGTGCACAAACAAATAAAAATTGCTTGTGGGTCTGCATGTATTTGTGTGGGCACGTGTTTATAAACATACAGTGTTTACAGGCATTGTATGGGCAAACATACAGCGAGTGTGTGTGTGAAACTTGCTTCCAACCTGAAGTGCATCAGTAATGTGGCTATTTAAAAGGCTCTGGAACATAGCTTCCCTATTACTTGCAAAATTCAGAGCTTAAAATTCCTGGATCCTTCTTTAATAGCCAGAATATGATGGGCTTTCCAGCCACAGCTCCATCTGGGAAGCAGGGCAAGCTGGGAACCCTGTTACCCTGTTTGTCTGTCCTTGGCTGAAGGCAGCTGCCCAGCAGCCTAAGGCCATCCTGTGTTCATGAAAATTGACAGGTGAAAAACTCTTACATGTTGAAAACCACTAATCACCTGTGTAATACAACAAGCCATAGAGCTGCCTGCGCTCTTCTGGAGTCAGAGGGGGAGAGGGAGATCTTCATAGGCATGGGTTTACCTGTGTCCCTCAGCCCTCTGTCTCAGGCAGGGAAGCTAAAGGCTCAGCTGTGATGGGGACTCCTGCCCACTCTGTGAGGCATCTCCTGTTTTTCATCATGAAGCCACAGATTGTAATAACCCTGGGGTTAACTCCAAACCAGAGACCTTGGGGTGGGCAGCTCCATCCCCAGCCTGCTCAGACCTGCAAAACAAGAAAGAAGCCCAGGAGGTCCGAAGGACCTCTGGCCATACCCAGAAGTTCACACCATGTAAAGTGAATGCAAATATCATCTCTGTTTATAGGTTGAGCATCTGCTGAAGCTGAGAATTCAAAACTATATCTTTCTTGCATAGGATATTTCGAGGCCCCGGCCACCCCAAAGGGCTTTGCCAGCTGATCCTGTCCCATCCAGATCCAGAGCCTGGCAGGGGAACAGCCCTGCTGTCCCACTGCCTCCTGCACACACCAGAACTCCGGGACGGCTCCAGCCTGGGGCAGAGGTAGGCACTGAGTGTGGTGGTGGGAGTGGGGCAGAGCAATGGGGGGATCAAAGGTGTGTGTGACCCAGAACCATTAGTGAAGAGCAGCAAAACACAAAGATTCACACAAGACTTGAAGATCCCAGTCAGGAACAAAAATTCTTTCCAGCCTCTCTAGCCACGGCTAAGGAGATGCTTTCTCTGCAAGGAGTGTTTCCCAAAATTGTCCTTAATAAGGGCAGTTAATAAGGGACTTTTAGACACTGAGTTCAGTGCCCTGCACACTGGACCACTCAACACAAAACACCTCCAACTCCACACAGCACAGTTCTGTTGCCTCCAGCCTACAACATACTGGAGGCCAGCTGTGAAAAATGGAGAAAACTGCATGAATTTCATTGTGCTCTTGGTGGGAGAGTTTCCTGTGTAGGTGATGCTTTTAGGGTGTGAATGCACGTGAATGCAGGCTGCCCCTGGCTGGCAGTAACACCAGCTCCAGGAGAGGGCGAGGGCAGTGCTTGCTCTTCCATCACTGCTCACCCCTCTCTCTTTTCCCTTTCTCCATCTCACCCAGAATACTGGCACCTGGATGGCTGGAGCAGCGAACAGCTGGAAAGTGGGACAGCCAGGCTCCCGTGGGCACTCCTGAAGCAGTCTGTTCTGGCTGGTTCTGGCTGGTTCTGGCCTTTACAGGGTACTGGATGGCCTTCATTACCCAAAAACACACTCCCTGCCACAGTGTCTCCGTTCCTCTCCTCTTGCCTCCCGTTTCCTCCGTGACTCACCAAGCTGCAGTGAGGTGTGGCAGGAGTGCCCCAGGTACATGCCAAGCTGAGCTGGACCCTCTCTGCTGACAGCCTTTTCCGTGTAGGGATGACTTGTTTGTACGGTATTTAAACATTGTTGTGCAATATCCAATGCAGGGATGGGGTGAGGGGGGTTTCACGTGTTTTTAATCAGTTATTGAAGTGCTACCAGGGAGAACAAGCTGTGAGTGCAGGTGCTGGCCCTGATGGGCTTTTATGTGAGTCCCAGCTCTGTTGGCTTCCTCAGCCCCTCCACGCAGCTGCAGGAGCATACGTTGGTGCTATAAAGAACCCGCTGCCTCCTGGGAGAGCAGAAGGCAGCTGGTGATAACTTTCTTTAGTTTATTTTCAGTTTACAGTGTGTGGCAAGTGGGGCCACAACAGGGAGCAAACCAGGGAAATATAATTTGTGGGCCACTGTGGGTTTTGACTGGCTTTATAGACTGGATTGATTATTTTCCCTATATAACCATCTTCAGCAAGAGCGTTGCAACCTGTCTGTCCTCCAGCACTCGCTTGTCTTCCCTTGGTGCTGTAAAACCTGAAAGCATCCCCAGCATGGCCCATGAGCTCTCATCCATGTCATTAGGACACACTCAAGGTACGACAGGAAGACTGGCCAAGAGACAGAGCAAAAGGCCAGAAGGAAGCTCAGCAAAGGGCAGTGCTGAGACCTCCTCTCCAGCATGCGGTACCGCGAGCAACAGACACTTTTGCACATCTCAGACTTCAGTCTGTGCTGAGGAGTAACTCAGCATGGGCTGTCTAATCCCCAAACCACTGAGAAACCTACCTTAAAAATGCCCAGTGGAGAAACAGGAGAAATATTAATACAACACATGGTGCTTTTGTACGACAGCTCTTTTACTCCAGGTCTTTTCCTCCAGGCCATGGATGGAGAGAGCTGTCTGTGTGCACTTTAAGCAGCTGATGGTTCTGACCCTGAGGATTCTCCCTTATGAATTTGTTTTTTTTTCTTCTCCTAATAGTTTGGGCTTTTGTATGGTTGTTTTTTTTCCTCAGGATTTTAGATTAAGACCTTTTGTTATGCCAGATATTTTTTTTTCCTTGAAATGATTCCCTAGGAGAACACAGGGAAATGTGGAGCTGTGGTTACAACAGCTCTGTTGTGTCTGATTTATTACAGAAAAATCCTCAAACAGCGTGACTGCTGCTCCACATGTGAGAAACTGTATTATTGGCATAAAGAAAAAGAGTCTTGTCTGATGGTTCTCTTTCCCTAACATATACTTACTAAAAAAAAACACAACCAGAGAAACTCCAAGTACTCATTAAATTTGTAGTTATATGTAGTAGTGTATCTCTAAGGACTTAAACCACACTAGTTTTCACAACTTTACTACCTCTTTCTCCACAAGGAAACAGTTCACAGGGTTGAATTTCTCACTGATTATTCCTTATCTCACTAATTTTAGACCTTTTCTTACCTTTTATGTGCCTGAAAAACAAACCAACCTAAAAAAACTCTTTTCTGAATAGAGGTCTAGCAAGTGAAAGACAACAGCTTTCTGATCTTTATATATCTTTTTCTATAGTTGGGATATATTGCATATAAAAATGTATATTCAAAGAACCCCCAAAATTTGTTGTTTCTTGGGGTGCAGCCAGTGTGGCTGTGGATGTCATGGCATGTTTTGGTGCTCACAGGTGGAGCAGGACTGTACATCACTGTAGTAGTAGATTCAATCATAAGAACTTGATCTTTTATCTGAGCCCTCACTGAGGACACAGCAGCACACTTCTGCTCCAACCCCTGATCTTCAGCAAATGGCCACTCAAAATCACTAAACTTATTTTCACTGCATTTCATGTGAGCATGGGATCAAGGTTTTAAAAAATGCCCCTGGACACACAGCGCTCAGAGAACAACTGGACGTGCCCAAACTCCAAAGGAAAACTTTATTGCTGGAATATCACAAAAATCTCCAGAAGGCAGTTTTAAGTAAGTCCTTATAAATTTTCAGATGTGTGCAAGTTGAGTGAATGAGAACAGGGGAACTGCAGAAGGAGTAAAAGATGGTAAAACCTGTTTTTTTTGAAAGATAATGTTACTTGGGAGAACATATATTAAAATACATCTCACTTTTTCCTGTGTCCACCATATTAATGGTTTATTAATGGTTTACAATAATGCTCTCTATGCATCTATGCAAATACTTGAATGCAAGTCATTGTGCCTTTTGCCTGGTTTTAATAAATTTGTTGGTTGTCATTAACAAATGCTCTTTCCACTGTGTGCTATTTCATTACCTCGGTTCAAATCTTCATTTTCTCTGTGGCATTTCTCCAGAGATGGCAGGATTGCTGGAGGAATGGCTTTTATGATATACAGTTCTAAGCAGTGAGCTGAGTCCCATTTACAGTCATTTTCTAAAATAAAATGCATAAAGCATTACACTGATTAGGATGCCAAAACCAAAGCTCGAGTGAGTGACCTGGATTATTGTCTGTCACCAAGGGAGGTCGCTGCTGTTTTACTCTGCTCCAGATGCTTTTTCTGTTGTCCCTCAGCCTGTTTATCCTTTAGGGCTACACTAGTAAGATGAGAGAAATCATTAAAAACTTTCAGATCCACCGGCAACTGTTATATTTTTTTGGAAAAAAACCTTTATTTTCCTTTCCACATTCCAAAAAAATAGTACTGAAATGTTATTAAAATAAGAGATTGTATAGTCCTCTCTCCTGCAACCCCAAGTTGCATTTGCTCAGTGATGCTCAGACCCAGGTATAACCAGGTGAGCATCTCAGGCAGCATCAGTGTGTGCTGTGGTCCAGGGATAACCCAGGCAGAGCTGCCTCTGGACTGGCTCAGGTCTTGCTGCTCCCTGTTTGGGATTTGCTGTCAGCAAATGAACTCCAGTCTCCCCAGAAGACCCAGCAGTGAGATGAGAAAACCTTTTAACTGCAGTAATACCTTCCATTTTCACCTTTCAGCTCAAAATGTCATTTCTCCCATCCCTTCATCCTGACCAATGATACAAATCCAAGGGTGTTTCCAAGATGAGCTGTGAGCAAAAGACCAGGTGTACTATATTGGGAGAGATGGAGAGAGGTGAGCGGGACTGCTCTGGGAAAAACTGCATCCCTGCAGCTCTGCAGAGCATCACCCTCTTATATCTGTTCAGCTTTTAACACGCAGCTCATACCTCTTTCTAAACAACAACAAAAAAGCTTTGGGACTTCAATGGTAGCAGGACGGGCTGAAAGAGTTGGGGGGCTCACAAAGGTCAAGATATTTCCTAAGGAAAAAATATTTAACATTTAGAGCCACTTTGTCTTTCAGACTGAAAAGATTATCACAAGCAGTCTTGGGGACAGTGGAAGTGTTTCTCCTGACATGGAGTTTATCCTGACAGAGCTCCCCAGCCTGAGAAGAGACTGCCCCTTGTTCAGGTGAGGTCTGGATCAGGCCCAGAAACTTCACCAACCACATGAACATGGCCTGGGCACCAAGGCTGCTAAGGAAAAAGAAAACCCCAAGCAAACAAAACTCCCATAAAAATAATTAACACTGTTCTGCAGGGAAACTCCTAGATCTCACAGAAAAACAAAAGTTGAAAAAGATTTCCCTGCCATGGTCCAAAAGCAATTAATGGTTTGGGTCCAGCCACTGAGCCTGAGCCAGTGCCTATTCCAAAAATTGCCAAGTTTTGCCCATATTCACCAATATTCTTGTCCCATTATTTGCAGAGCAAGTGACCAAATATGGATGAGCAGAGTCTGAATAGCAGGAGTGCATTGTTCAGGTCTTGTCTCTCATCTCCACTTGAGATATTGGTGTGTATTTTAGAGTTCATGCCAATGCCTAGAAAGGAAAAAAAAAAGGGCAAAAACCACAAATCAATGACTCAATCAAGCTCTGGAAATAAAGACATCAATGGCCACCCAGGGGAAGGAGTTCAAGAGTAAACATTAGCCCTGCCAAGAATAAGAGATGGGAAGGGGCCTCGGAGAGGAGCTTTGTCCCAGGACTATCATATTTCAAGAGGATTTTTGTTTTCAGTGGCTGCATGTATTAAAGCACAGCGAGGATTAAACATACCCCTTGCTGCCACACCGTGACTGAGATCCCATCCAAAAACCTGGAGAAAGTTTTGGCTTGATTCTACCAAGCTTTGGATAAGACACTGACGGTTTTATTTTCTGCTTTTCTTTTTTTAAACTGCTCAGTGACAGCTGGAATATTGATCAACCCATTCACCCACCCTCCAGCCCCTCACACATAACGTGCTGGGTGTAGAGCATGAATACCTTGGGTTTATCCTCTGGGGCGATGCTGGAGTTGTCCACCTCTATCAGGATGTTTTTGTCATCTCTGGTGACCGGCACTTGCTCTTCATTCTGGAGGACTTGTGGTAGATTCCCTAAACTGACATCCAGGTCTTTGAAGGCGTGGAGTAAAAACACCCCCAGAATGATGGTGAGGAAGCCACAAACTGTCCCGATGATGTCGATGACGGTCATGGCCACCCACTCCTTAAAGAGGATGATGGAAGTCGTGATGACGATGGTGGTGAACAGCACGTAGTAGATGGGAAACACCAAAGAGGTGTTGAAAATGTCCAGGGACTTGTTGAGGTAGTTAATTTGTGTAGTGATGGCTGCCACCAGCGTGATGACCAGGATCCATGTCAGTGGGTGCTGCAGCACAGGCCGCCCAGCAAAGAAGCCCTTGATGGCAATTCCCAAGCCCTTGACTGAGGACACGGAGAAGGCACCAATAACGGAGCAGATGGTGAGGTAGACGAGGATGTTGCTCTGGCCATAACGGGGTGCCAGGTAGAAGATCAGGAGGAAGCAGAGCGCCAAGAGGATGGCAGCATAAGCGAGGAAACCTGGAAGAGGGAGAGGAGAATTCAAAACTAAGCAGCAAGAACAGGGAGCAGTAGGCACTGCCCAGCCCCAAGAGGACAACGTGCCCTCCTGCATACCCGGCTCCTTCAGCTTGGAAGTCATTTCATCCAGAGTGGTGACCTCCTCGTCCTCTGGAGCATGTATCACCATCACAGTGCTGCCCACCAGGCTCAGCATGCAGCCCAGCTTTCCCAGCAGGTTGAGCCGTTCTCCAAGCAAATATGAAGACAGGATGGCACTGTATGGGACAGAAAAATGTCAGCGGGTGCTTTACAGTCCTTTAAAGAAGAAAGAGCAGCTAAAATAAAGTTAAGAATGCTTTCATGTAATACAAGGACACAAATTTGGTGTAAATGAGTTGGATTCTGGTGTGTTAATACACAATCACATTGTATCTACTGAGCTGAACGTGCAGAGGTGCAGGTGTGATCTGTAGATCACAGCTCTTGAGTCAGCAAGGTGCAAAAATGCTGAATGCATTAACACATCCTCAGAAATATTTTCAGGGCCTACAGAATCAATCATGAGCTGCTGGGGATTCTGAAGCTTTTAGTGCTCAAGGAAGTTACTTCAAGGACCAGTGCAACACAGAAAAAAAACTGAACCTCACAACAAAAGTCACATTAATTTTAACTAAATCAGCAGAACTATTAAGCTTCAAAGAAACGTGGAAGGTGCTGGGGCTACAGATATATCTACAAAAATATCTAGTTGTTGTCCATAAAAATTTGGGACAAGACACCAGGAGCAGTCCTAACTCTCAGTCTGCTTATGCATTTCACAATAACAGTCTTTCTATAAAACCTTCAGTACCCAGAGTCATGTATTTTGGTAGGAATCTCCTTTCTAAAAATAAAGAAATAAAATACGGTTTCAGCCCTTTTGTCAAGAGTCAGAAGTATAAAACCCCACAACATCAGAACGCCCTAAAAGCCTAGAAAATAAAAGGGAAATGAGAGGCAGTTTGAAAACAAGCCTGATATTTGTGAACTGTTTAGATTTTCAGTACTGTTGACTACAAGATCAAAACAAACAAACAAACGAACCAAAACAACCTTGAATTGGATAAAGACCTGGAAAAAGGAAGGAAGTAATGCTGATATTTGCAATAGTTTAATCTGCAGTGCATGTGGCTGCTATCCACATGCAGCATTTCCAGAAGGGCAGACTACTTAATTCAATGGTTCCCAAATGATCTCCCCAAAGGACAACAACCGTTAAAGTGTTTTTTTAGAAAACTCTGAAACATTTTTTTCCTCTAGGCAGAATAAATCATATTAGCATCACTTCAAGTTCCTTCTGTCTTTACAAGACAAACAGGCAAACAAAAAAAAAAGGCAAATTGCAAAGTATAGACACAAAATCACCTTATGAGCACGCTCAGAGCCCCCAGAGGCGTGACAATAGTTGCAGGAGCAAAGGCATAGGCAGCAAAGTTGGCAGCTTCCCCTCCACCCACTAAACAAACACAAGAAAAATAAATACCAGTGAATTACAGTGTACATTTTATGTTTTCTCTTGTGGGCTTGCAAACCAGTAAGATATCAGTTGGAGAGCGGGTTTTATGCTGGGTGTTCCATGCTGCTGCTAAACGGGGGCAGACAGCGGGTGAAAATCTCTCTATCACAAATGAACACAAGCAGAGAGGCATCCCTGGAGCCCTGCACCCACACAGGGGAGGGCTGGGGGTGCCAGGGCTTGGCCATGTCAGGGCTGACCCATGAGAACTCACCAAACCCTCCCACCCAGCCAGGCTGTGTCTGGGGGTTAATGAGGGAGAGGGGCAACTGTGGGAGCCGCAGTGCTGGGAGGCTGTTCCTCACCCCCCCAGTGTGTCCTTGGGGCTTTGGTGCCCTCTCTGGCTGAGCTGTCCTTGTCCCCAAGCAGTGAGGGCTGTGTGCTCGCTCACAGGAGCTGCAAGGGCAGGGCGAGGTGGGGGCACCTTGAGCTGCTGCTGCCGCAGGGAGAGCCAGAGAAGAGGGCTCTGAAAAACCATCCTGTGAAATCCACTGCTCTCTCTGCAACTTTGAGTGCAGTTTGAGGAGCTATTGTAAGACTGCAGCATGAAAGAACAGTTTTAAGGCTTGCTCTAAGGGAAAGCAAGCCTTGTTCAAGAAAGGAGCTGCTACCAACACGTCTGTTATCTCCCTGTGCCACAGCAGGAACCTTTCCCGGAGCCCCAGACACGCACAGGAGGCTGTTTGCCCTGTGTCTGGTACACAGGCAGACCTGCCAGCTGCCTTATTAAAACCTGGCTTTTCATGCTTTTGATCAGGTAAAACTGAGCTAGCAAGTCCTACCAGCCCTGCAGGGGGATGGAGATGGAGATCCTGCACGGCTCACTGCCTCTCCTTGAGGATCCTCTGCTGAGGATGGGGGAACTCAACAGAGAACAGGCTTTAAGCCACGAGACAGCTTGTTCCACAGCTTATTCACAGGAACAGACCCTGGGAAAGCTTCAAACCCAGGGAGAGCCTCTACTTACTGGTTATCAAGCCAGCCCACCAGAGCCAGTCCTTTAGGTAGCCATGGCCTCCATCTCCTGGGGAAGAAAAGCACATGGGTATGCAAGAATTAACAACCATGTTCATCAGAGCAAGAGATGAGAAATGTCCCTTTGGAGAGGGATAAATTGCAAGATGAAGGCTCTCTGTGTCCTGTCCCAGAAGCTATCTGCTCCTTTTGTACACTGCTGTGTAGAATGATTGTATTACAGGGCCTCAGCATGAACTGCCAGCAAACCTGATGTTAACTTTATGTGGAAGAGCCATGATGTGACTGAGCATTTTTGATGAAAAATAATTCCTGGCACTGAAACAACTAAATGAAAAAAAAAAAAGGGATGTAAATAACTAAGAATGGACATACTGTGTTGGGAACTAATCCAGCTCTGTCCTAACCCACAAGCTGTTAGACATAAGGAGCTTAAGCCTGCTGACACTGTGAACCCTGATTTTGCTGGGTCAGAGAGAGCCCATGTTTTTGATAAATCTGACTCGACTGGAGCTGTCAGTAACAGCAGTGTTTGACCTGCCTTGGAGAAAAGTGATGTGGTCAGATGGAAGGGGTGACACCCTTGGTCTGAGAGATTAAAGGGTGAGATAGGACAAGGGGAAATGAAGGGTTGAACAGGAAGATTTCAGGATACAGGGAAAAACCTTTTGCTAGAATTCAGCCTCTTCTGGTTCCTCAAAAAGTTCACAAATGCTGAAGTTCAAATGTTATCCTTTGGTATTCCTTAGAAATTGCTGGTTTATTTGTTTTGGGATTTTTTTTTTTTGCTTGGTTGGGGTTTTTCTCAAGAACTCTTGTCAGCTGCAGTTTTCTGTCATTAATCTCTAATTCTTCATTAAACATTCTGAAAAATAGGGAGGGGTTTGCTCTTGTTTCTCTCACTTGGCTCTGTTGTGGGAAGAGTTCATGGAGGGAAGGAGGAGAGAGACATCTTCTACAGTTGAAGCAATACTGATATTTCATTGTACAAATATGATGCCAAACCCATCTGTGTTCAGCAGCTGCACGTGGCCAGACTAAGGGCAGAGGATAGAGACTTGAGACTGGCTCAGGTGCTGTTGGTAGCTTTGCTGTTTGACTCTGGACAGTCACTTTATCCTTCCATGGAGACGTAGTAAAATGGGGATGGTGATATTTACTCCCTCTGAAAAATTATTTAAGAATTGTTCCCAGGCCAGGCCTTGGAAGCAGTAGTATTTTAATTATCATTGCTTTGTTTTGTAGTTATGCAAGTAGGTCAGCTGCCAGGTAGGACTTACACTGCTGCTAGAGCACGTTTGCAATGCTGATGGGATGTGTCCAATTCCACAGCGCAATGCTGCTGTAGGCAGTGCTCCTCCACCACTGCCCATCTATAAACACACGCTTCACCCTAAGAGCCTGGTGCCAGAGGAAAGTTATCTACAGGTTGTTGAGCAACATACCTTAGAAGGAACCACAAGCAGAGCTCACACACAGCACTGGCATGCAGTCCTGCATTCATACACGGCTTTTGCTAATTAAAGCACATGGGGCCATGTCCTTGTCTCAGTACACGTGCCTAGTGCATCAATAAGAGCAAGAGTGGGGTCACAGTGCTGTGCTGGTCTGTGTCACGGTGATGACTTGCAGCTTTGTGCAAAGGGGCCCATTTGAAAGAGCTTTCAGCATTCTGCTTCCTCCTGGCCTCACTCCTTCCCATGTAAGAGCTGTGATGGACATGTACAGTTCTTCTGGTGGGGGCACATCAGATGGCACAGGGCACTTCACTTGCTATTTGCTGTGCCAGGCAGGGGAATGCTGCTTTTAGCTGAGCTATTCCAGTGCAGGGCTCTGTAATTTAGCTCCTTTCCAAAGCAGGGCTCTGTAAATTAGCTCCTCAGCTCCTACACAGCACTGCTGTCTTGGTCTCACACACAAAAATGCATCCACAGAAGGTCAAATTTACATTGCTGACAGAAGACTGACTATACCCAGAGGTGTTCCCTTGCCTTATGAGTGCTGGAGTTTGGATGATGTTTGTGGTTCTTGGAAGAGGTGGACCTTCTCCCTCCTGCCCCCCCCCAAACTCTTACCTGCCCTGGTGCCTCCCTTCTCCACCAGCCGCAGCAGCCCCTTCTTCTTGAGGATGACACTGCTTCCAATGAGGAAGCTGGAGAAGACAGCCAAGCCCAGGCCAATGTAGAATCCGTAACTGCTTTCCAGCTGAGTTATCCAGAAACTATCTGAAGTCCTGTTGTCCTGGACAGAGTCAGCTGGGTCAGCATCGCTGATCACTTGGCACACGACCCGGCGGGAAAGGCACGAAAGGGTGATCAGAGACCCTGTGAGACACCGTGGAGATAAACCAGCAAATTACTGACATGACTATCACCAGTGTCTCTATTGCCCTTGGACTCACTTAGATGTCCCCCTGAACAGCCACTCATGCTGCCACCCTAACAGCACATACCCATCAGCTCTCAAAAGCTCAGGACACCTCTTTACTCATATGTAGAAATGGCAAGGTGAGTGACAGATTTATGGCCTGCAGTTCAACCATCTCTTGGACACTGAACATGTTGATCAGTCTACACTCTGAACCGGAAGGCCACAAGGACCTCTCTAATAATGTAATTTGAACTTACAAATATATATGCCAGAGTATCTCCACCAAACTCAGACGTTATGGTGTTGAACTATGCATTATCAACACTCAACCTTGTTGATTCAAAGGCATTGGTGCAGTGCAGCCAACTAATCCTTACGTCTGCAGCTTATAACTTCAGGTTTAATGTGGAGTGATGCCAGCACTTTGTAACTGTGCATCTGTTCCAGCTCTGTGTACTGAACTGTGTCATAAGACAACAAAAGGTTTGTCTCAGACCAAAGTTTCCTCTCTACATTGCTCCTGCTTTTTAATGGTTTTATTCTACCTATTTGTAGAGTGCCTGAGTGCTCCTAAAGCAAACCTAGTCCTGCCAGTGTGGAATGACTGAGAGCAGTCACGGTTTTCTGCTGTTAACACCAAGAGCACTACAGCCCTGTCTCTCTGGCCAAGGTGTGTTGCTGTGTGTGGGTGGGAAAATCGCTGAATTTCTTCCACCCCGACACTCCTACCACACCCAGCACATCTTTCTATTGCAATCTTCACTCTGAGTGTAGTAAAGATAGCATGACTGTGACCGTGGGGAAAGGAGCAGCCAGGTGGAGTGTCACAAAAGTCCCTTTGAAGTAAAACACTTCAATTTTCTGCCCGAACTCGTGTAGGAAATATGGAGCAAGTATTTGTGTGTATAGGCAGGAGTATGCAATGGCTAAACTGCTCCCAGCACTACCAGCAGCCTGGGCATGGGTCCCACGTTCTTCCTGAACCAGGAGACTGGCTTAGATCTTCTGCAGCTGCAAGCCCTGGCCCTAGCACACATAGCTGAGGTTTTGGATCTGAACTGGAAATAAACTTTTTTCCAAAGGAAAAAATTCCAGTGACTTTCTAGATAAATTTATAAAGATTCTCTAGTAGAAAAACATCTTTGATCGTGGAAATAAGTTTCTTGGGAGATACGGGGGGAATTTGCCTCCCCGTCTGGGTGAAAACCTCCACAACGGGCACAAGTGTAAGGCAGAGGGATGGGGTGATCACCGACTGGATTAGTTAATCTTTAAAGGACTAAAGCCCCAAGTCCCACACAAGTTCTCCGTGTGCTGTGAGGCTGGCAGAGCGCGGTGCTGGCTGCCAGCAGAGCAGGCTGCGTGGCTCAAGTTTTCCCATTCCTATACAGACCTCAAGAAACGCAAAAGAAACCCCAAACCCAGAAAAAAACCAGAGCAGTGACACAGGAAAGCCCCAAAGCCGCGGCGGGGGTGGTTGTTGGGGGGTAAAGCCAGGGGGTGCCGCGGGCTCAGCGCCTTCCCGGACCTCTCCCGCCGCTCCCCCGGGCTGGTCCCGCTCCCCCCGGGGCTGCACCCACCGTTGCTGCAGCTGCTGTTCGTCTCCAGCGGCTCCATCGCCTCCGTGCTCCGGGCGCTCAGCGCATCCCGAGGGCACAGCCGGGCTGGGCAGGGCAGGGCCGGGCCGGGCCGCCCGCACACCTGTGCCCGCCCGGCTCCTCCTTCCTCCGGGAAGGGCCGGCCCCTCCATGGGCTCGGAGCAGCGACAGCAACACCCGGGCGAGCTTTGCAATGCCCCCCGGGGACCGCCACCGCTCCCCGCAGCCCTTGTGCCCTGTCCCCATCCCCATCCTCGTCCCCCGCCTGCCCGGGGGGGGCAGCTGGGGGGGTTCTGTTCCTTCCCACAGATCTGGGATGAGGCTCCTGCCAGGGTTTCTCCTCTGGAGTGTATTTTCCTTGTTGCAGCGGTAGGAGAAGGTGCCGTGGCAGCCCGAGCGTGGCTCGGGGGGTTGGGGTGAGCCCAGGCGCAGATTTAGGGGACCTCGGTGTGCGCTGAGCGGGTCGTGCGCGCTGCAAAGCCGGGGGGCTTCAAACGTGCGCAGGGTGTGGTGGAACAGAAATTAAGGGTAAACAAGAGAAATGTTAGTGGCAGTGTTAGGTTAATGGTTGGACTTGATGAGCTTAGAGGTGTTTTCCAGCGTAAAAGTTTTGGGCGCCACAATGTATGAAGGATGTAAAGCTGTTAGAGTGCATCCAAAGGAGAAGATGGTGGAGGGTCTCAAGAGGACGTTGTATTGGTCTTGTTTTTTTCAGCTTGGAGAAGAGGATACTCTATCAACTGCCCTTCCCACGGCAGCCGAAGCCTCCCTTGCTGATGGTAGTGTGTGAACGTTTCAGAGTGTGTTGCACACCAGTGTGTTTTGCCTTCATCCTCACCCTTCTCTGCCGACCTCCCTCTCTGCGTTTGTGCTCGGTGGCCGTGTGTACACAGAAACCTACTGCCGATACAAAAGCCCTTTCGGTGCCATTAGCCAGGTTTTGCTATAAGTCACGAGAGATAAGGGAAACCAGTAGAAAAACAATAGGAGCAAGCCCACATTTATAGGTAGAAATGATCATAAAGATGTAAGATTTGCAGGATCTGAAGATGTCTGAAAAATTGCTTTTCTTTTTTCCCCATAAACTAAATTACTTGTTAAGAGAGAAATTGCCTTTAGACCATCAGGCTGCAGCATTGCTAACGCCTCATGGCTCCTTCACTCAGCGCCTGATCCTATCTCTGAGCAACTCTTTTCTTCAGCGAATGTAATGCTCAAGTGCTTTGTGAGTCATTTGATTTTAATCAGGTCTGTTCATCCATCACAGTCCTGCGGGTCACTGGCTGGGAGAGACTGTGCCAGCCAAATCCCATGTCCTCCCCTTTATCACAGGGCACTTGATAATCAATCCTAATCATTTGGCAGCAGGTTTTGAAGTAGGAAATGAAATGTGCTAATTTTTCACTGTTCTGGGAGCAACTTCTGCTGCTGTTGTATATTAGGCAGGCAAAAGGGGCAAGACCCTGGGCGAGACAATGATGGCAGGATTTGACGTCTATTTAGTAAATTTACTCGCTGATATTAATTAAAAGCTATTCATGCAATGTGTGAATATGAAGCTGGTTGCAAAAACCAGTGTGATGGTGGAGTGGGACAAGTATTTGCTGTGTTTGCAGTGCTGACTGCCTGCACTAGCTGGGGAATTTGTGTCCCCCTATCCCTGCACAGGCTGCCCCACCCGTTTGCTCTGGTGCTCTGTGGGGCTCTCCCCTTTGCTGGACCTTTTCCAACGCCCTGAGGTCTTGCTTGTAGCTGGGGAGTCCTAATTGTGATGTGATTATTGGCAGTTAAACTCTGTCCAAAATAAATTCCAAGCTATTGCGGGTGAGTGTTGTTATCCGTGCAGAGCACGGTTGCCCACTGTGCACAAAGAGGGGTGAGGGAGGGAGCTAATTTTTATGGAAGAGATCTGAGATTAAAATAATCCTTTTGGTCATGGTGCAGACTCATACATTACTGCCACAGCATGGTGCAGTTAAAAGCAATAGGCACTTCGGGCCACAGCTTTGCCTTCCCCTGTCAGCTTGATTTCCTAAAGGAAAAGGCTAATGTGACCACATACATGTGTATTTATGTACTTCCCTTCATCCCCAAAGATATTTGATGCTGTGGACTGACTTTTGCCAGATTTGACAAGGGGTGAGACCTCCAAAAGAAGCCATTCTAAATTCTGGGAAGAGAGACATGACAGGTAAGAGGTCCCAAAAGGAGTGGACACTGCAGTGTGAGCTGACTCTTATCAGATACCAGGGAAGGAGTGTGCCCAGTTGTCACCACTGTGGGAGAAATTTCAGTCAGATCCTGTAATCAACCACAGACACAGGTGTGTCACATATTTCTTTCTCTTTGGTGCAGGGGCTGTGGGGTGCAGTGCATAAAATCACAGAGTCAAAGGAGTTGCACTTGATGGAATTAGCAAGGCTGTGTATGGCAATATGGGAGTTAAAAGCCAGGTAGGATTGGCATGGAATTGCCTTCTACGCTCAGTCAAGGGCAAGTTGAGACTGATAACAATAAAGCAGGGGTGCAGCCAATGCCTCTTTTATTGCTTCATATCCTCATTTTAATGGGAAGGCTATAATTAAGGGAATTCAGCTCCAAGCTATGACCTCACTGGTTGATACTCACATCAGATGCTGCCTTAAAAATAACTCATCAGAAATCAGGGAGTCTTCCATAGCAGCTCATCTTCTAACAATGCAGTTCCTCCTGAAATACTGGTTTCCAGGCCAAAAAAACTTGATTGGAATCCAGGGGGCAGAGCAAGACAGCTTTGCATGCAAATAACCTCTTTAGCAACATCAAAAGGCTTTTCTTTGCCCTGCTCTTGTCTGCTCCTCTCTTCTATTCTGGAAAAATGATGGAAAAATACTGGGTATCAACTGTTCTGTATTAAAAATAATGGTGGAAGTATTGTGCTAACAGGTGATGGAAACTTTTGCCCTCGGATGTCTGCTAGGGATGGTTCCTGTGGAAACTTTCTGAACAGGATTGCAGCATTCTGCTCTGGCTTTGTACAGTTTTAGGGCTCTGAGGAGCCATTTGCTGCTTCAAAGACAGGGTAAATCCTTTTTCTGGCAATGACCTGATAGTGTAAGGGTTAAAGGAATTGCCTGCTGTTGGATGATTGCAGCACTACTTGAAAGGATGCTCGAGGCTTGAAAGACTGAACTTAGTTGAGCAGACAGCTTTAATTCAGCCTATTTCAAGGTAACTGTGTCCACAGTGGCTGAGGCTGACATTTGGTGCTATAAGGGTTTAGACACCACCAACAGGGAGAGTTCCCAAGCCAGTCACACCCATGGTGGGTTCCCACTCTTGTAGAACTGCCTTCCCCATGCCAGTGCATGTACCTGTGTGTCTGGGCTGAGGGGCTGCTGAGTGATCCAGGGTCATGAGGCCATAAAACACACCCCAGCTCCTTTCTCCCAGGGTTGCTAAATATTTTATCCAGATCAGTTCAGTGATCCAGGTCACTGTGGCCCCATAAAGCATGTATGTTGTCAGAACAGGAGTGGTGGGTTGGTGATGGATGGGAGCTGGTGCTCAGCGGGCATCGGAGCAGCAGTGGGTGCCACGAGGTGAAGTGACATGCAATCAGCAGATCGTTTGTTTGCAGACCTCTTATCTGCCAGGCATTTGCATCAGAACTCTAAATCAAGCAAAACTAGAAATGAAAGGCACTCCTGGCTTGCAGAGGGGTCACAGAAAGGGTAATTTTGTTAAGCTTTTGAAAGAATAAAATAATCATTAATGAACTGTTCTTAAAATGGGTGAAGTGCCTTTAATCTGAAGATGTAAACATATTTAGGAGCACTAGGAAGAAGATGTGGGCCTGTATTTTTGATACTGGTTGTTCAAAATTCAGAGTCTTGGACCCTGACACCCAAACCAAAAATTGCTTCTGGCTCCAGGTGAGACCATGTGAGCTCTCAGCTCTTCTTAGGGCTGGTGTAAGAACTGGGGTGTGCATGACACAGCAGCTAAAATTAGTTTAAAAAAAAAAAAGAGAGAGAAGTCTTGATGGAAGAAAGAATGAAACCACGGATCAGTGGCTGAGGCAGGAAGAAAGTCCTGCTCTCCTCTCTGCCATTCCCTGCAGAACCATGTTGAAATCAGTAAACATTGGGCAACTTTCAGCCATTGGGCAAACAGTTCTGCACAGCAGGATGCCACCCACAAAGCTGCAGCACATCCTGACTTAAAGCACATTGGAAAGATCAACAGAGCTGCCTGGTCCTGGTGTAAAGTTCACTTCCAATTTTATGTGAAGAATCATTGCATTTCTATTCCTCTTAAGCTAAGCAGCTGTTCCCATGAGGAACCTTGGGAAGAAGCTATGAAATGGAACATCAATTACAGTGTTTAATCTAGAGCTGAGCACAGGAGCTCCCACTCCCATAGACCCATGACAGTTGTTTCACCTTAATTCCTCAGCTCCCAGAAAATCTTTTCCCCTCAGTTCCCACTCCTTCTGCAGTCAACAACTGCAGCTGATCTTTGGATGCTTCTAACACAAAACTAAGAATGGTTTCAAATGGAAGTTTGGGAAAATAGTAGCAAGGAGCATCTCCTGGAATAAAAAAGGCCCCTGTGGAGTTGACAAGGCTATGGTAATGATAGGAAATTAGCTCTCCTCAGTTTAGCTTTGTTTTCAGTAGAGCCTGTCAAATTGTATTAAAAATAATTATATAATTTTCCCTCCACTGACTGCCTAATTAGAAAACAAGTTTTCATATAAATATTTGTTGTGCCAGGAAATTTTTCTCTAAGATCATTAACTTTTTGATAGGAAAATATGTCTGTTCTGTGTTGACCAAAATGCCTCATTTTTTTTCCTTTGGTTTTGACAAAAGCTCAACATTTTTATCAACTTAGATTTTCCTTTGTGCCAGGTGCAATTGGAGGCTCTTCCTAAATAACAGATATCACAATGACGATAACACCACAAAGTAAAGTCTGCCCATTTCATGAATGAGCCCAATTTTTATTTCTCTTCATCACAAAAGTCATCCCACATTTGTTGTACACACTGTTGGTTGCTGTGTTACGGGACATATCACCAGGTACCAGATGCTTTACTCTTGCAGAAGCACTTCTAATGGAGATGGAAGCTTCTGTTGGCTGTATTTCAGAACAACAGCAAAAAATACAAAACCAAAATATCATCTTCAGCTGCATAGCAAATATGGATCAAAAATTTAACACTGTATCAGATCACAAGCGTAAATATACCTCACCATAAATAAAATTCATTGTACAAAATAACTCAAGCAGCTTTTCATACAAATATGGTACATTTGACAACAGTTTTGGAGAATATTTTCTTGGTTTTTTTTACACCTTCAATTCTTTTTTCTTTTTTTCTCAAACATACACGAACCTACTGGACTGGAGTAATGCAGGAGAAAAAGGACTAACGTTGTTCAATGCTACTAAGTGCTGTCAGAGTTTAAAAGCAAAACCATTGAAGTGCTGAGCTTGAACTAGTTTGCTTCCTCTTTCTGTTGTAGCATTGAAAGTCAAGTGTAGCATCATTCCAGAAAAGCGTGTGCACTGCCAATAGTCACATTTTATAATGGCAAAGCCAGGGGGAACATTAAAATAACCTAGTCTGATTTCATTAATGACACAGGCCATCCTTTCTCCCCCCCCGTAATTCCTGCGTTGAGCCAACAACTTGTCTTTGAAGTGGACATTCCAAGTGGTGGCTGGTAGATCCCAGGGAGTTTGCAGACTACTTCAGCATAAGGAGGAAAATATAGGTAAAAAAGCAAGTCCATAGTCACTGGACTTGGAAGTATTCAGACAGGGGGCAACATTTCCCTAGGAAAAGAACATTAGGGGTCTCCAGATTATAAAAGGCTGAAAACTACAGGATTGGAGCATATCTGCAAGGAAGACACCCAAATTTGGCAGAACGTCTTCAAGTGTGGAGAATATGCCCAAACCTGTGGCAATCTGTTACTATTTATCTCTACTGTCACAATTTGCTCCCTATTTCCATTAACAGTGATGACATTAAAAAAAGGATGGAGGAAAAGAAATCCATTTTCACAGAGTTGTTTGAAGACCTAAGCCTGGACCTCTTTCTTATACACAGTCAAGGAGGATGAAAGAACTGAAGCTAAAGACTATCTCAATCCTTGAGATAATCAAAGGACAGTAACATCAAATCTCAGAAATTAAGACCATAAGATTATTCCTAGCTGATATCTCATATGACTTGAGCAACAAGGCAAAACATCTGCATACACTCTACAGTCAAAACACTTTACATTTCATTCATGCACTTTGACATTTTGGTCAAAATATTTAATCCCTTTGAATCTGAAGGGATTTTACATTTTTGCCAGCAAATCCAAGGGCAACAAATAGATTTCATCTACCTGTTCTTTCACGTACGTGCAATGGTGTTTTGCAGGGTTTCAGGAACCATTATGGCAAAACTACAGCAAAAGAATGCAAAGAGTTTTACAGGTTTAGGTGAAATATCTCACAACTCACTTCAGACCTAAACAGATGAAAACAGGCATTTAAATTCACCTGACTACATCCCATTTTGTAGATAGCTGAGACCGGGCCATTTGGTACAGTTCATCCTTCTGTAGCAACCTCTTGCTCATGCTGGTCTCTGGAAAGACTCCAACATCCCATAATAACAGATGCAGTAGGACATTTAATTTGTGCTGTGCCTAGAGGTGGCTCTGAGAGCCAGATAGGGACTTGTGCCACCTTTTCAGCAACACTTTCATACCAAAATAACAAGCACTTACTATTTAGGTCAGGAAAAGCTGGATCTTCGTTGGATCTATCTTCCTTGTATCTTGTTTTCCACAAAAAATAAAGTGCTTGATTCTCCTCTTCCTTTTAAAAATATATATCTTTAAATAGCCTCACTCCAGTAGTGTAGAAGTGTTGGAACATGATGGAAAAACAGAACTGACATCCTTAGTGGAAGAGTAAATAGAGAGCAAGGGCCCTGTTAGTGTCAGCAAGTTCCAGATGCTCTTCTGCTGCTCTTCCTCACAACACGGAGGAACCAACTCGCCTTGTTGGGCTGGGTCCTTCCCCGCCACTCCAGGATTTCAGCCAGACTTCCTGAGATTTCAGTTAACTTTCAGGTTACTGTGCTGCACAATTTCATCCCTGCAGTTGAAATGTCTGTCTCAGTAATTAAAGGAATGTCAAGGTGTGAAAATGTCCAGCACTTGTCATGTGTGGGGTATTTATTGATTTCCATGGGAGTAGGTGATGAAGGTCCAAGAGAAGAAATCCATCCCACCCAGCAAGATCATCTCTCGCCAACAGTAGTTTGGCTGTTGTTTCCTAAGACAAAATACTGCAGCTGGGACATTCCTACTAATTAATTCTATGTTCCTTCTGAGAGAATTAACGCCCAGGCTCTGCCTTTTAACATCTGTAACAGCATACAGTTTACAAGGCCTGATGAAATGCATGAAAGGAATATATATTATCACATCTGTATACTGTCACAGCAATTACCTGCTGTGACCAGGCTAAAGCTGAGGAAACATTGCCAGTGGCGAGGCTGGGATCATTTTCTCTTGGAGCATGTGGTTTGATCTCCTTTAACTTCAAGCACAAGCTTTTTTATCACTCCAGCGACACTACTGAGGGGAAGCAGGGAAGATCATGAGTTATGAAATCCTCCTTCAAGTTCCACCTGAATTTGTTCTCATTATCCAGGGATCTTAGATTAGCTGAGTAGGAAAAGGAAACAGACTCCAGTATTCCCTCTGAAAGCCTTTAAACTTGCAAAATTCTTGGTATTTTTTAATGCTTATCCTATGTTTTACCTCTTTGAAACAATTACATCATTTCTGAGTGATGGGAAATTTCCTAAGCCCTGCTGATAGTCACCATTCTCTGAAGAAAGGTATTTGGTCACTGTGCCACTAGGAATTTGTGTAAACCAAGGGAAAACAGCATCCCTGAACATACAGAGATTATACACCCCAGCTCTCATCCTTGGCTGAAGATCAAAGATCCCTTATATTCAAGGTAACTACACCTGCATCCTGCCAGGACCAGTGATTATTTCCACCCAAGTTAATATGTTCAAGAGCACATTCACATGAATGCAGCCTCTTCTGTAGTCCATAGGAAATCTGATTTAGTCCATGGAAGATGTGTCTTCAGGGGAGAACCTCTGCTTTAAAATAAGTGGATGTCCCATAGCAGGGAAAAAGCCAGGCCATTTTCTCTTTCCCCAGCTCTCTGAAGTGCTCAGGAGTTATTTGGTGACTACATCACTGCTATTCTGAAGCCCACATGCCAAAGCTCCCTCTAACAAATGCTGGAGAGGCCGAGAGCATGAAGCCCACCCAGCCTGGGGCACACAGCCATCCACGACCCCCCTGGCAGGGCTCCTCTGCACCCATCGCTTTGTCCTCAGGGCGCTGCCATCAGTGCCATCCTGCCTTCATCCTTCTTCCCCTCAAAGAGTGAATCAGGGACTTGTCTTGAGACCCTCCTGCTCTGCAGCCAGTGGCACATGTCACTGGGGGGGCTGATTTGCCCCACTGCTCCTGCGGTGGGAGCGGGTTCCTGGCACTGTGGAAGCACGGGACTCTTCCAGCAGGACTCCCACGCCGGGGGCTGCAGTATGGCTTCAGAGTGATGTGTCTGACTGAGTGAATCACAGGGAGAAACTGGACCACTTCATGGAATAAAAGCACGTTTTGCCCACCCACCCCCACCCGCCCCCAAGTCCGAAAGCTACAAGTAAAACCGATCACAGGGATGGTACAGAGGAACATGCACTCAAACGGGGCCGAGGGGAAGATGCGTCCTCGGGTGTAGAGGCAGACCCAGCATCACTTCGCTGCCAGGTCTCACACCAAGTTTACCCCTCCCAGCTGGTTTGGGTTCAGTCCCTTCTCCCTTCCCAACCCACGTGGGGTCCGTGTCCACACTAGCAGGTGGTGGCCAGCGACTGGTGGATTGGGGGCTGGAAGCAGCGCACGTGCTCCACTGTGGAACTGTCTGTTTCCACCGACTTCATGTACTTGTTCAGGATGGCAAAAATCTCGTTGTTCAGGATCTGATACTTCCTGATCCTGTCGGCCATCTTCTTCAAGGGCTGGAGGGATGGCGGGGGAGAAAAACAGTAGATGAAGAGTCTTATGTCATCTGATCAGCTAGAAAGTGGCAGTACCTCTGACCTGCTGCTGGAAACCTCTGCTAAAGCAAAGCAGCTATAACACGTGTTACTGTTCCACTTAGCACTTCCCGGGGACTGGTGACTGGCTTCATTATAGGGTTTCATGACTCAAGCCAGAGCATTAACAAGATCAGTGAGTGGTCCTAAGTTAACTGTTCCAAAGTTTAGACTCCCAGCTGCTTATTGATAAAGCCACCAAGATCACAAGATGGTTGCTGGAAATACTATCTCCTCAGATCCTGCTTCCCAACCCCAGGAAGAAGGGAAAGCTTTGGGAGAAAAAATATTTGATTTTCAAGCCAATTAAAACCTTGGCCTCTCTGCTGAGACTGCAGCTGGAAACCTTAGAGTGAATGTGTCCAGTTTAATAAGGTTAACACTGGGCATGGTTGTAATTGATGGGTTTGGACAAAGCAAGATAGAAAACAGAGGAGTGTGCTAGTTCGGGTCCTTTGGGACCTCACCCTTCAACTTACCACGTTTTTTATGATTTCATCCTTCCCATCCTGCCTCTGCACCTTCAGCAGGTGGTAGCAGAAGTCAAAGAGGTCAAAGCGCCGTTGCTGTCCAAGGAGAACAATAATAGAGCAACCTGCCCAGTTCAGACCATCTCCAAAGCACTGCCTGGAAGGGGGACAGGGAGATGGGGTGGGAAGAGATAACAGGATAGAGTCAGGCAAGAGAAGTACCATGGCACCAGGAACTTTCTTTGGTGAATTCCTAGGGAAATCAGGTTCAGTCCTGCTCCTAGAAAGTGGGTGTACACCAAGAGAAACTGAACTCAGAAGGAGATATGCAGAATTACACCCAGGCTGGGCTGTGCAGGGTGAATCACAGGGTGAGATGGGTGAGGACCTAGTCTTGGGTCGTTGGCCCATCTACCCACCTCCTTTGGGCACGTCCCTTTACCTTGCTTTTTCTCCAGCTGTTCTGATAGAAAGCTCTCTTGAGCATCAGTTTATATCCATGCACAGCAACATCAAGGACCCACGTTCCCCCTCTACCTCCACAGTGGCCGAGGCTGTCCCTGCAGCTGAGGGCTGGACACTCACTCTGCAGTGAACTCGTTGGTGCCCACGGGGATGCAGTACACGAACTGCATGGCGCTCCAGAGCCGGTGGAACTCCACGCACTCGTCCACGTGCATGACCCCGTTGGTGGGGGGCGGCCCGCGCCAGATGGGGTCCTGCAGGTAGCTCCGGATCCGCGTCAGGATCACCTCGAACATGGACAGCCCGCAGCACAGCCGCTCCTTGGTCAGCAGGTCACCCTCCCGGGCGATGGCTATTTGCTGGGGAGGAGGACAACCAAAGGAGCAGAAGTGATGATGTGGCACAGACGGACCCCTCGCGGGACTTAACGCTTCCTGGTCTCTCCCCGGCTCTTTCAAAGTTAACACAGACCCTGTGGAAGGTCCAACCTTACCTCTGATGGCTGCTCCCATGGCACTTCCCACCAGAGAATACTCAACCCTCAACCAGAAAAACACTTAATATTGTGCTCCGTTATATTTTACCAACCTCAGTATCTTTTGGAATAACTATGTACATCAGAAAACAAAAGGTGAAGGCAAAGCTCTGATCAGAAATACTGATCCTTACGTCTGCTAGCATGCTGTTCTGTTCTGTTAGTGCTACTCAGCATTGCTGGGTTTCATGTCACCATTTCTGCAGATTATAAAAATAAAACAGGAGAGAACAGGGACATTTTGCTTCCCAGGACATTGCCATCATCTCTTTAAAATGTAGATGGCCTAGGGCTTACTTGATTTCTTTTGTAGTTAGGGTTAAAAAGCTCTGAGCAAGATGAGAAGCCACTGGAACCTTAATACTGGAAAACCTGTGGTTTATAAGAAAGTCAAATAATACTTTTTCCAGATGTGGAAGCTTTACATGTATGGACAATTTCTGTGACATTCCTGCTCAGATTTAGATATACAAATCTGGAATGGCTCCACTGGATGGAGTTATTTTGGCTTTTACACTAAAGGAAAATGAAAAGAGAATCAACTTTGTTTCATCCTCACTGCTCCTGCAGGAAAAAAAATGGGGATTTTAAATAAGCAAGCAGGAGCTGCCCCTGGGAGCAGTGACCCCCCTGAGCTCACTGAGTGGGGCTGTGGTGCAAGCATGGGGGTCACTTGCTGCCCTGGTATCCTTTCAGCTGCCCTATTTATTGCTGTTCCAAAGCAATGACTGACTTCTGTTTGCAGAGCTGCCAACAACAACATGGGAAATGGGAGCTGAGTGCTGTCAGAGCTGTGCCTGTGGCTCTGGGAGGCTCCAGCTCTGCTGTGCTCACCCCAGTAGATGAGAGGCTGCCCCAGCCCCACAGGCAGAGCCTTTTACCCTTCTCACCACTTTGGCAGAGACACACAGAGCAAGCGTGACACTTCCCGAGACCCCGCGTGTCCTACAGGACTTCCTGGAGCCTTAAGTAGTTTTTAAGTATTTGCTCCATTTCCAGCTATCCCTGTAATGCCTATGAAAATATTATCCCAATCAGAGTCACGATGGGGACTCAGAGCAGCTGGGACAAAGGGCAGGGACATGTCCTGGCCAGATGTTAAGAACATGAATTATGCTCCGTTTACTTGGGTCACCTTCATTCCACTATGAAAAATTTATGAGTGTGCCTGCACACCTCCCCTTCCTGACTATTAGTTTATGCTGGAAGTAACCTAAAGCATTTTTAGTTTGGTGGCTCTTGAAATTAGAAGCATGACAATTCTTGTTTGTGTCACAATTTCAAGGATGTTCTGGGAACCTCAGCTCAATTAATGTTCAACTGATAGCAAATATCATGGGAAAACTGTATTGGTCTGCAGAGGCCAGATTGGGTCCGAGATCCCTAAATCTGTTAAACTCAGGAATGATATCACCAGTTCCATGGCACGCACCTGCATGTGTTTGCTTAGCAAGTAAAGATTTATTTTATCCAGCTTTTTGATAGCTAAATGCTGTACACTTTCCCTGTCTTCACCTGCTCCAGGCTCTTATGGGTACAGATCTCCAGACACCAGTCTATCATAGCAAAATGAGGACACAGTAGAAGTAGAGCCATTTCAAATATAAATTAGGTGTTAGCATTACTGTTTGCTAAGATACAGTGATAAAAGTGGCACTTTGGATAACAAACTTCTCCAGTGATCTTAGTACACTGTTTCTGAAGAAGTCTTAATTTAGAAAGGGAGGCATATGGCTTACAATGCAGGTAGTGCCATCAGCTGTGCACACTCACAGACGGAATTTGGTTCTAAAATTCATCACAGTAAGACCAGTCTTTGATACAGGACTACCATCCTTGGGTAGATATCTAACATGGGGAAGGCAGCTGGAGAGCTGTTGACCTTGTGGCCAGAGCTGCCTCACAGTCTGGAGTCCCACTGATTTCTAAGATCAGGAGAGGAAGGATGGTCTCAAGATAAACTGTCAAAGTTATCAAAAATGCCACTGTGCTGGCTCAGCTATTCCCTCTGTCTTCAGAAGGAAAGGTTTCTGTTACTTCCAGTGAAAAAAACAGACTGACCAAGCAAGGATTTGAAAATCCCTTACTAAATACTCCTATGGTCAATATTAAAAGGGAGAGGATTCCTTTAATGAACCACTTTGACCCCCCTGGTTCTTTATGAATGACCCATCAAACAGCTGCTTCTGGATTCCCAATGTAAAGCAATTGTTTACAACAATCACTGACAGTTTTCCTGCCATTGCACAAAACCAGTTTTGATTTTCCAGTTTTTGAACCTCTTTTTACAGCTCTTTAACTGGTGAGCTTGCCAGAACCCTACCCAAAACCTGCAAAGACTGATACATCCCCACTAACTCTGGCTCAGCCCCTTCACAGCACAGAATTCTATGAAATGCAGAGGGCCACATTTTGGGAGAGGCATCTAGAAGGCAACGTCTACTCAGATTCTGAACAATTGCTAAAAGGCATTTATGCATTCTGCAGGAAATATCCCATATGGCCTGTGTCCAAAACTGCATTTCCAAAATGCATGTCCAAAACTGCATAAGGAGCAAGCTTAGAAGCTATGGAGGCACCTATAGAAAGCGATTCTTGTGTTCATTTACATTTGAGCTCAAAAAAAAAAGCAACCTGGTACTCAACTGTACCTGTGTGATGAATATGGGAACAGTTTACAGAAATATTATATTTTAGTTGGACATGAAGTACCTTTTGTTTTCATCACCGTTATAACTATGGCAGAGATAAGCAACGAGTGACTCTAATAGCAGATTTCAATGATGATTTTGCATGGAAAGAAGGAAAGATAGAAAGACCAACACAAACACACAAAAACACAGAGGTGAATTCTTTTTCTCGAGTGTCTCCTTTAAAAAGAAGTGTCTACAAAGTAAGACAAAGCCCTCAGTTATCCAGCCAATTTCTTTGTTTCAGATGATTTCCAATGATGCGAAGTTCAAAATGTCCTTCATTCATCAGAAAAGAAAAACAAGAGAAAAAAATCAACAACTTTCTGCCTGCCATAGATCTGTCACCTCACACAGCTGAGTGTTCATTCCATTCCCTCAGCAGTACATTACAGAAAAAGGGTGTTGATTCATTTGATACTTCAAATGTTTTCTACCCCATTGACCCCATTAAGTGGGCACTGGAAGTTTGATTATTACTATCAGTGGAGCTCAAATTCTGCCCATTACATTGACCAGTCTATGGACATATTTTAAACCATACTCAGTTTCTGCACAAGGGATCTTTCCCAAGCTGAGACCTACGTCAAGAAGATACTTTAATGGAGCCATAATTTTAAGCATGTGCTAAAGCTCTAAGCATGTGCTAGGAGGGAAACCATTCTCAGATGTATTCCTTGACAGGGATGAGCTTAAAAATAGACCAAGCTGCAGCCCTAAAATGAGAACTCCAAAAGTGATGGCAATTGATTAAGTTAGGGATAGCTCTGCAAAGTTTCCCCTCCAACCACTCCAGCAGTTCTCCATCTTTTAAAATGGAGAAGGAGAGTTTTTCAGAGTTGTTCAGATTCAGAACTGGCTTCTAGCACACTTGCCTTACAGCTCCCTGCCAGGTCTCCTGACCAGAGGCAGAAGCACAACATCACTGGACCCACTCACAGATTTCCCTTCAGGGTGTCTGCTAGGGCAAGGATTCTGATTTGCTTGTCCAATTCACGTTTTGCAGAAAAAAAATAAATCAATGGAAAAAAAAAAAGGATCACTTTCCCAAGGCCAAACAGGCCGTCCGGGGACTGCTACGAGTTTTCAACAGCCATCCCTTTCAATGAAATCCTTACCTGCGGAGTGCCCAGCCTCTCTATTAAGGGAACCAGGTGAAGTGGGGCATACTTGGCTTCGAGACGCTTCATGCGCACCTCCAAGCGTTCTCCTTCTGTCAAGCGAGCAGCAAACAGTGAAATGAGAGGAGGAAGTGGAGACCCGCAATTTCCGCCGAGTTTGCTCAGAGCTGCCCCCCAGCAACCATCCAAGGGGACTGTGGATCAGGGAGCCAAACGGACAGCAATGAGGGAACCAGTGATGCAGAGAAGGGAGGGATGTGCGATTGCAGTCTCAGCAGCAGCTTTATCACATGTGTCCAAAAGCATGTCCCTGCTACCGATCGCTCCTGCTGGGATGGACATTTCATGCTGTCATTCTCCAAAGAGGCTGTGAAATGGCTTTAAAACCTGAAGGGAACCCCCAAACTGACTGAGGTTTCAGGCTACAGGAAATGCACCCTTGGCTTTTGTTTGCACCTGACGTTTGGCTGTATTCACTTATCTGTTTGGAGGGGGAAACAGGGCTAGAACTAATCCTCAGCAGAAATGGGAGAGAACCAGCTTCTGGGCAGAGACCTCTGAGTCTGCCCACTGCTTCCCTCTCAGCTTCTTACCTTTGATGTAGACCCTGGGCAAAATATTTTGGAAGGGAGCAGCATGCAGCAAATCACAAACTTCTTCCTGGGACTGAGGCAGGAAGAAAGAAAGATAAAGTAAGTTAAAAAATACCTACAGGGGATTCGTGAACGGCTCAGGGACCTGGGCAACAACTACAACAGTTCATGCCTACAATACCTATTCAAATCCAACCCAGCTCAGTAGCAACTCCAACAGTTTGAACCTAAATGAACTAAAACTGGAAGAAATACCTTAAGACAGGAAGTTTCCCTAACACAAATAAGTTACTTCCTGCCTGCACAAGGCCAGACTTTTATATTTATTTTCTGTCCTATTACTAGCACTGCAAGCAAGGGGGGGATAAAGAACACAGAGGTTTCAGTTTCATCTTACCCTGATGAATTCCTGCTGTCTGTTCTTACAGAAAGTGCCCAGGTGGAAATTACCCTTTGGCTTAGTTATTTTAGCAAGTGTACATGTAAAATATAGTGACGTGTGGCTCTACTGCAAATAGGTATATCACACATTGGTCTGAAATGATTTGTTTCTTCGTATGGTGTTCTCAGCCAGGGCTATCAGAATCCCAGTGGTGCAGGCACCAGGGAGAATAAAACAGAAGTCCAGAGAGGAATAACATCATGAGATGCCACCTGAGGGGATGCATGCCAATGCACTTGAGAAAAAATAATCCCAAACACAGATGCACAAGGAGGAGAAACCTAGAAATAGGCAGGTGGAGACTGAGGAGCGATGGCTGACAGTACATTGTATACGAGTCTGCGATGGGAAACGGCAGCAAGGAAACCAAAGCTGTTTAACACAGAGGCACCGCGTCACGACAAGGCATCATCTGCTCCTGCAAAAGCCTAGTCCTAGGACATGCTTCCAGTTCTGAGCTTATTGTAGAGATGTAGACACACTCGAAAGCAGATCATGACAGCGCAGCAAAAAATATCTGGGGGCCAGATGGAATGACTCAGCTGGGTCTGTTCGGGATGCAGGGCGGGATTCCCCACCTTCCAGCCAAGAGGACAGTGTAGCATGGAGCTGCAGGAGGCTGTACTGGCGCATGGATGCAGGGATGAGAGCAAGTTTGTGGGAGTGCAGTTTGTGACACAGTGCTGGAGGGACAGGAACAGTCTGGGGTCCCTCCAAGGGCAGAGAGATGCTGGTGCTAACGGAGTGGGCCTATCACCTTAGTTGTTTTGTTTGTAAAACACTATTCATTCCTAGATGAATGTTCTTCCACTGCTGTTTCCCTCTGATAAAGAGAGTATTTTCACCATTTGCAGCCTGCATTCATCTGATATCTATCCCAAAATTAGTCATGCTATTAACAGACCTCTTCCCCAAGGCCCATTAACTGACAGTACAAATTCTGCCTCGAAATTTAGTTCCAAGCAACCCCTTGTTCTTCAGATTTAAACAATAAAAAGGGGTAAAATGGGACAGACTGAGCATCTGCACTAGAGCAATTCTTGCCAGCAAATACCACCAGGCTTAGATCACTCAGACAGCTCTGAAGGTAACTGCACCATAAAAGCAATACCTCCTGCTGCACAAGAGCTCCATTAGAGGGAAAATCTTGTTCTGTGATGGCTCTATGAATCTGACACCTTCCAGAAAGTGGGAACCAGTGCAGCTGCATGCAAAATGGCTTTATATTCTGAATCTACTTTTGTGGGGAAAAACAGGGAATCAGAAAGGGGCAGATGTGGACTTGGATGGGCAGTCTTCCTAAAGGGATCCCTAAATTCCCACCATCTTTGCTTTATTTTCTGCTATTCTAAAATGCCAGTACAGTGCTGATGTACAGTTCCTGGGACTGAAGGAACATTTTTTTCATTGAAATGAAGGATTTCTAAAAGAAACATGTCCCTTAAGTCTCCATTTAAAGATGAGACAGAAAAGGCAAGTGCAGTACATCCAGCATAAAACCCAACACTGAGAACAGCAGAAAGCACTTACAAAGCCACAAAAGGAATAGAAACTGCCAGAATATAGTTGGCAACTCTGGTCATTCTATAAAAGCCAAGCTGCTGGGTAATATATATCTCTCTAGTTTTCTTAATCTTCAGCAGCCACTGCTCACTGAATGTGTTTCTTACACCCCATCAGGAACTAAAGTCTCTAGATCTGGAGTTAAAATGCAAGGGCAGAAATATATATATATATTTGGAGGACATGCAGAGACTTTCAGTTTTTCCTGTGCTCTGTGGCTGGATAAAACTTGGAATCTTTGAATTTCCTTCTGGTTTTGCTCTGAACTTTCTGGTTTTGCTTGGAATCCCATCTTGTGCTAGAGAAGTCTATCTGAAATAACCCTGCCAAAACCACTATGACATAAAATATGCATATGTCATGTAAAATTGTGTCATTGAACACTCCCCAGTTGGCTCTAGGCCAAACTATGAGATAAATTCATTACAAAGTAAATTTACTGTGTGAAAAGCTAGAAGGTAGGAAGATGAGTGGCACTATGCCACAGCCTTTGCCCCACACTAGAAAGGGCATCACATGAGCTGAGAGGCTGAGAGACTTCTGCACATGCAAAACAACTCTGGCAGGGGGCAATACAGAGTTGTCACTCCAGCTATTTTCAGTGAGGATGGCATAGAAAATATATCATCAGCTCTTCTTAGATTTCCTTCCTGTTGGATTGCTTTATCCATATCACCATTAGAATCAATCAGGTTGTTTTCATTGCACTGGCACCCTAAAAGAGCAAAGGGCTCAAATCTATGTCTCACTGTACAAAACACATGTATAAAAAAGTATTGATCCCTGCCCCAGAGAGCTTACAATCTAGAAATAAACTCCAGTTGGTTTTATTTCTGAGAAGGATGAACAAGGGGTAGCTTTGGGTCCAAAAATTAAATCTAGATCTTCCAGTATTCAGATTCACCTTCAGCAATCCCAGAGGCATGACCAAGTGCCAGTACACACCCCATGGACATGCCCAAAGACTCCAATAATACAGCCCCAGAGAGACCTTGAAAACACAAGAAGCTGGAAAGTAACATTTCCCAAACTCTTCTGCTGGAGAACCCACTTCCACTTATACTCTTGAGCTGGAAATCTCAAGTATGATGTGTTGGTGCAGGGGGTTTTGCCTTACCAAAGCCTGCTCGATAAGGAGGCAGAAGAGAATGGCATTGCCCACTTCTCTGAGGCTCTGGAACACATCAGTCTTCAGCTCTGCATACTCAATGATGTCCTTCAGCTGATGATGGAAAAACTCCAGGATTCCTTAAAAGACAAGGAAGGACAGTTAGAAAGAGAGCAGAATCATCCTCTGGTAGCTTGGGTAAAAAGACAATCAGTGCCTGATATTTCCTTAGTCACAAATTGCAAGCTGCAAGTGCTAAAAGGATACACAGAGACTGGCATGGGGAAGAACTAAGATGCGGTGTCTTATCCTGCTTTCAGTAACCCTTAGAAAATAGGGAGTAATTCATATGAATCCCTTGGATTTCCACATTAGAGGGAAAATGAGGTTCGAGACTAATGGATGACGTGGTGCTGGCTCATGTAATACCAGCCAGAGTTTCTGACTGCAGAGATGCTGCAAAAGTCTTTGCACCAGCTAAATAGAGCATTTGAAAAATATCAATAATAAACAACATAACAAAAACATACAATTATAAACAATAACAAAAGCTTACAGAATCCTGAAAACAAAACAGAAGCTACCAGAAGACATTCCCTTATCTGCGTGTTCAAAAGGAAATTTACAACAGGAGTTTTCCTGGGGAAGTTTCCTATACATGTTCCAGAGTCAAAGGCAAAGCAGCTGAAAGTGTCCCAGCAAGCCTGGCTGCACGTGGCACTGCCATGTCACGTGCCCAACCTGGTTTAACTATCAGTGTGGGCCCAAGTAAACGCTGCACCAACATGTTGGTGAGCTCTTGCTCAAGCATCCCTCTGCAGCACCCACCTGGAGAGCCATATTCATGTCTTGGCAAGCGGCATATCTTGGGCATTACTTCGATCAGAGTCTTCACATACTGCAGGATGGTGCCTTGGAGCTGTTGGAGAAGAAGGGAAGTTAAACAGGGTCTCCTAGAATTGGTTTTGAAAGAGGCTGGTTGAGGCTGGGTCCACATCTGGCAGCACAGGATGAAACTTCAGCAGGAGTCCAAGAAGGACTTGCTTAATTTGGATTTCACTCAAATATAAAATTCAGCCCAAGTGCATGGAGTCAGAGAGCTTTTATAGCTTCCTCACAAAGAATAAATCACAGCTGCGTGGATTTTCGAATTCAAAATACAGCTTGCTGTGTTTGCACTGTTTGCAGCTGAAATCCAAACAAGGCTCAGTCTTCAATCCAGCTGGACTTGTGTTCCTAAACCAAAAAGCGTTTTACCAGAGCTTCCAAAGGAGTCCTTCACCAGCACAGGAAATGCTCCTTCCACCTGAGGAATAACACTGGATACTCAGATTTTAATAAAGAATTTACATTCACGTAGAACAAGTTTCTGCAGAACTGATGTTTTGCACTAATATGGATTAGAGCAAAGCACATTTCTTAGTTAAAAGCACTTGCTGACATTTGCAGTTACACACCTGCATCCTGTAGATACATTATCTGGGATTACGGACTAAACTCTATTTAGTCAAATATAAAATCTTTGTGCTGAATGCTGTCTGGTCCTGGTGGAAACACTCCATCATCCCACAGGAATCAGTGGGATTCCTCAGCAACGGTGAAAATCACACACAAATATTTCACTGTGGATCAAGGGACACGACCGTGCCCAGATGTGAACACCCTGAGCCCAAAGCCCACGCCGACTGTCCTGCCTGGACCTGTCAAGGCTTTGGGGTTTCTCCATCACCAGGGTCAGGCTCAGAATTACCAGGCTCTTGACGATCTTCAGCAGCTCTTCCATGACCACTGCAATGCCCTGGTAGCCAAGAAGGCGGCAGATTGTCTTGAAATGAGGTGGCCCCACGAAATTGCGGTAGGAGCTGTAGATGTGACTGTAGGCAATGTTGAGAGGCTGAGAAATTGGAAGAACAGTGACAGTTAGACAGCAGCATTGACCAGACCTGTAAGTAATTCTCTTATCACAGTATTATGTTCCATCACTTCAAATAAAAATAAGAAAGAGAAGGAGAAATAATAAAACCCGTGACAATTCCCATTTCTACTTCTTAGGGCAAAAAGGAGATTGCTTTTCTTCTATGTAGTCAGATATATTCTAATCTCAACACGTTGTTATGTCACAAGGTTTATTATCCTACTGTGTAGCAACAGCACTTTCATTTCCAAGGTAATTTACTCTCCCATACATTCCCAGTCAAGTATGTCAGTTCAGTGGCCCTTTGCCTCTTCAAAACCAAATTCTTCTCTACTAAAATGAAAACCTTTATATACATTTAAGCAGACAGATTTTTTTTCCCTATGGGTACTTGCTTTAAATGAGGCTTATTAAGAAAAGCAGGAACTGCAGCCACTGAGTTCAAGGGCAGCTGGAAGAGACACAGAGAAGATCGTTTTTGCATCCTGCAAAACTCTACATCAGCCTCTTCCTAACAGACATCCCCACGGGTCTGTGACAAGGGTAAGAATCTGACCCTGGTCTAGGGAGAATAGTACCCACGGCACTGGCTCCCGAAAGCTTTTAGCAGCAGAGAACATAAAGTGATTTCCAGGAATGTACTCTATCAGTGTCATCTTGGAAATGTGGAAATTGCTGTAATGTTTTATCACTGGAACATTTACAGGATCCATTTGGTGTGAGTGAAACAGAAGTAGGGGGAACTCTCCCTCCATGTCCCTCCATGACATCTCCAACTACAGCCTCAGTGAGCAGCAAAAATGCAATTCTTGAACAGATTTTTGCATGTAGTGCCCCTTCCAGCAAAACACAGATAAACCCTGGCTCATGCTTAACCAAAAGATCTTTCTCAAACAAAGGTAAGAAAACAAAACATATCCCTGTGGATATTTTGGACTCCACTCTACAGGGATCCCCTGCCCTGCCAGTACCGGAGCAAAGGGAGTGCCGGGATCAAGGCACTGAGGAGGTTTGGGTGAAAGAGAGCAAAGGCTGAAGTAGCAGAACAGAGCAAAATATTGTCTGTGCTTCACCACTGCAGCAACACAGTGGCTGAAGGCTCCAGTTGTCCTCCAGTTCTGACTCACTTCCGCAAGACTTACTTTTAACACCTCATCTGAGCTACTAATGAGTTATAAAGTGAAGTCATTTGCTAGGAATTGGAAAAGCATTTTCTTTTGCTCTCAGCTACAGAATTCAGCAGACCGATGTACTGACCACGCTTTCATAGACCTGTCAGATGCTTTAATCAATTAATTGTCCCTCATTTTGTTACAGCTCCATTGCTCTGGTCCAGCAGCTCGTTGCCTGCTGTAATTCCCTGGTGCTCTTTGAACTGGCAGAAATAAGCACAGTTAGAAAGTCCCCTATTTTCCATGAAATATAATTTCTCCTCCTGTTCCTGGTAGGTGAAAACAGCCCTTTAATACTATTAAGTACAGAAAGGCTACCTTGGAGGCTCATTCACAACGAGCATGAACTTTCTCTCCCATTAAAACTAAAAAAAAAGGGCCCTGAATGAGGCATGAGCCAGAGTTTAACAATTATTTAGGCAGACAGAAGCCTACTTTCAAAACTCCTTGGATGCCAACTCCTGTTCAGAGAATGGCATTTGAGCATCCTACTCAGTCTTCTGTCTGCATTCTCAGATAACCAAGTCTTTAAAAACCTGTTTGGTAGAGACAGAACCAAAGCCACTAGTTACACACCCTGATACATCTGAAAAACAGCAATGGTTTGTGTTTTGAAAAGTGTGTCTGTTTAAACACCAGGTAACACCCAGCCTGGAATATTTGCCAAATGGCCAACACAACCATCCCAGAGGGAAGTCAGTGCCCCAGGGTCCCAGCCCAGCCATCCTGCCACAGCTTGTGTCGTTTTGGCTTTTGCAAGGCACCGTCCCTGCTCCAGGTGTCCCCAGAAAGTGCTGTGCTGCAGGAGTGATCCAAGTGGCCCCGAGATGGCTCCTTGCACCTTCCTTCCCTGTCTCCCTGTAGGCTCCTTTAGCCTGTTATTTCCCCAGGCTTAGCACACCAGGGCTAGAGGGGAACAAAATATCCCCATTTCAGTGGGCTCACGAATCCACACTCATTTCTGGAAGCCTCTTTGCTACTCCACAGCCAGCAGACAGGACTTCTGTCTGTGCACGAGCCTTGGTCCCCTGGGATGGGCTACCACCACCAGTACCCAGTTGTAGTGCAACTGGTCAGGTTTTCCCCATAACGGGGCTGATATTTTGCTGCACGGGCAGCGAGTGGCCAGTGCTGCTGCATGGCTGCCACCTCGCAGCACTTCTTCCCTCTCAGTGGGATAATGGGGCTGGAGAGCAGCTCTCATCTGGGCTTTTCCCTCAAGTGGGGGTCTCAGCAATTAGTCTGATTGGGAGAAGACACATTTTAGGATGTGCATTGGCTGCAGATGAGCAGGATGATTCATCCTTGCCTGTCTGCAAGATGAGGGAGATTCATCGAGCTCTCTGCAGAGCCACACAGTGCACTAACAGCAGGCTTGCATCTAATAATAATACTCTGCCAGCAATTAAAAATATAACTCCATTTAAGGGTGAGATACACAGCTTGGGGTAAAGACTGTAGGATGTAAAAAATGACACCAGTGGGTATTTTAAGAGAAAACAGCTGAAGGTACATGGCACAGCTCACTCCCCCGTGCTGGGCAGCCACTTCCAACCCCTTGGAGAGCCAAAGCAAAGCCCTGATCCCCACACCTCTTGGGAGCAGCAGCTGCTGAAGACACTGGGGAGGTTTGCTCCAACTTTGGTTTGGGGCCAAATGGGCAGGTTTTGGGGATGGGAGGCCGGGAGTGCAGTGTCCTGCAGAGCCCAGGTATCCCACCCTGCACCCAGGTCTCAGGGACAGTCATCTGTAATTGTGAGCATGTGGGGAAGGCCCCCGCATTGCTTTGGAAGCTCAGGAGGTTACTAGGGATGCTCCAGAGCAGATTTAGTAGCAGATGAAGCAAATCAAAACCCAGTTCTATTTCCAAATCTTTGAGCTTGTTGTTGGCCATTACCCAGACCTGTCTGAGCTCACCTGAGAAAAGGCAGGGTGAGTTTTAGCTGATAAAATAGATCAGAGAGAGATAATAAACAGTACTAACTGTTCCAGAATTCCCTTGGAAAAATGAAGAGCTAATGAAAGAGGGATATAGAGACAAAAAAGGACTTGCACACAGCCCAGGACTAGTCAGGGCTCCCAGCCAACCTAACTGCAGTGCAACAGCTGAGATGATGTCTTAGAAAGTGAAAAACAATTCTGACCAGAGGAGGGTCTCTAGTCAAACGGCCTGAATATGTCCTGGTTCCTTTCCCTGCCACAAGCAACCTTCACTCCCCTTGAGTTTTTACTATATTTGGCTTTATCAGCTGATTGCTGAGACTTTCATGCAAAAAACCCACATATTTTCTACCTGGGATGGACAGGACATGTACAGTGCAGCAGGCATGGTTATAGACTGTATTGAGACTATGTCTGTCTATATTCTGTGTCTCAGCAAAACAACGAGATATTAGGAAAAAAATCTTTACTGTGACGGTGGTGAGGCCCTGGCACAGGTTGCCCAGAGAAGCTGTGGCTGCCCCATCCCTGGAAGTGTTCAAGGCCAGGTTGGATCGAGCTCTGAACAACATGGTCTAGAGGGAGGTGCTCCTGCCCGTGGCAGGTGCATTGGAACTAGATGATCTCTAAGATCCCTTCCATCCCAAACCATTTTATGATTCTGTGATACCAATACTGATTTCCAGGGACTGTATACACTGATATTGATCACAACAAGCTGGGTAGCACAGCCCAGGAGATCGCTTGGAAGGGATCAGCAGCCCCCACCACCAAGACCTCCTGCAGCAACCACAGCTCCTTCACACCTTTGGGCTGTTGTTGCAGACATGGCAGCAGAAAGAGTGGCTCCATCCTGTTCACATACCGTGACTATTTTTACAAGCAGCAGCAGGATGCACAGGTTCCATCTGCCTGCACACCTTTTAAAAAAAGGGGAGCAAATTCAACCAGGGAAAGGGAAACAGGGATGTCCAGTGATTCTGGCCCGACCCTGCATCCAGCAGTGCCAAGAAAAACAGCAGCACTCATGAAAATACATAAATGAAGCCCAATCTAAAGCATTTACAGAGCGAAGAAGTGGTTAGTGAGCAGTAAATAGTGGGTTGATGGTAATTTTGCAGCTTCTTTGTTGGAGACTCGGCAACCTGCTGTGTTTTATAAGTGGCTGAATGACAGATAATGGCTCAGTTTCTGCTGGCCACTGGAGCATGCCCATGGTTTGCATCTATGATGAGGAGTGAGAGGTCCTAGACAGGGCCACAGCTGGGTCCACCTGCAGATATGGGAAACATCAGTGCTGGAGCAGTCCTGGCACTGGCATGGTTTTGGCATCTTCTCATCCTGGGAAATGAGAATTTCAAGTTCATCACTGGTGCAAGCCTGATTTTGGGAGCAGGTAATCCCAACACCACCGAAAGCTTTGCTGCACTTCCCTTAGCAAGTGGTATCAATCACAGTGTGCAGAAAGGTCAGCAGGACCCCTTGCTGGCTAATCCAGCTATTCCCGTTCTCCTTGGTTTCCTCTCTTCCTGCTAATGCATCTTATTTGTGAACAACTGAAATTTACTTTCAAAGCAGCTGTGAACACTGATAAACTCAGCCACTCAAATGCCATAAGGAAGTGGCTGTCCCATGAAAATGCTACCACTTTCTGTAATCCACCTTTCTGAAGCTGGGATTTGTATCCTCAGCTCTCTCCCTGCAGGCAAAGATGTAATTTACTCACAGCATGGAGCCAGCTAAGAGGTGCCTGTCCCCCTGCTCTTGTAAGCAGAACCGAAGGCAGGAAGCCACCTGGGAGCACTTTGATTTTCATCCCTGTCCATAATTATTTTCATCTCTGTTCCCAGTTTTCTGCTCTTTGGCAGATGCAGCTCAGCTGCTCTTACAGAGACAAAATGGAATACAGATCTTGGAAGACAAAACCATCCAGAACTGTGAAATGTCAATCAAAAGCAAGGGTCACACATACTCCCCAGCGTGTAATAGCCCCTCCTGACACAGTCTGCATTACCTCATCACTGTTGGTATCTAGAAGATCTTTGAAAAGTTGCAAGTACCTTTCCAGGAATGACATGAGTAACTCCAGACCCAGAACCAATACTTCTTCTGGCTGGAGAGCAGTGAGATACTTGTTCAGAGCCTCTCCTCACCAGGCCCGGTGACACATTTGTCCCCTCCTGGCCACAGACTCGAGCTGCTCTCCTGAACACCACCAGGACTGGCATTGCCTCTCCTTCCTGCCCTCTCACCAGACTGACAGGGGACATCCCCAAGTTGTCTGTAAGTCAGGGACATTCAAAGAAGAGCCTGTCTTTAATACCACAGAGTTCATCAGAGGGTCGAGGTCTTTGAAAACCCAATTCCTACTCCCATCGCACAGTTTAGAAAACATTAAAAAGCTGATGGATGTTGCTGCACCATCAGGGATCAAAACCTGCTCAGTGGCTTTGGCTTAAATCAGTAGTTTAAATGTGCAAGAAATCATAGAATTAAGGACTTGAGTCAATGTGTACCACAGACCAGGATCCCAGATTTCATACGATGTGCCAAGGTGTCTGTAAGCCCAGACCCTGCTGGGGGTCAGTGATGGTCTTGCTGGGGAAAAACAGAAAACCCAAACAAACCAGCAAACAAAACTACCTGCCTTTTTTTTTTTTCCTGCCTCAGAAACACATACTTCTCCCAGGCAGAAGCTTTTAGGGATAACATTCCCAAATCACTCGAAGATGCCTGCCCATCCTTTCTTAGTGGTTGCCATGGTGAGAGATGACGGAGCCCCAGACGGGTATAATACAAGGCAGCGCGTGGGGAAGGGATTCAGCAGAGGCAGGAGGGAGGCGAGTGGTGGGAAGAGGGGAAGGCACTGCCTGCCAGTGGCCGCTCTGTCACCAGCACCCACGGCCAGCGCGGACCCGCCGGGGAGGTAAGTGCTGCCCGCGGCTCTGGGAGGGCTCAGCCTTGGGCACTTGTGCTGCTCACCTCCTCGTGTGAGAACGGTCAAGGCAGCTGTTGAAATGAGCTGCTCTCTGAGTGAATTAAAGGAAAGTTAGGGATTGTTAAAGAACAGAGGAAGAAGAAAAAAAATAAACCAGCTCTATTGCATGCAGCTGCTGCTCCGAGCACTTGGCTGGTTGGGAGGGAGAACCAACGGGGCGCAGGGAGCACTTTGGGGATCTAAAGGAGTGATGTGCTCAAGTGATTTGTGGCTGTTGCTAAACAGTAATTTGTTGCTGCTGGGGGAGAGCTTTGTTCTTGTATTTCATATATTTGTATTTCTCTAAAAGCACTGATTTTATATGTCACCGACCTACAGATGTCACATTTAAGATCCTGATATTACAGTGTGACATGCTGCAGGAACAGAAACTCTATTAAACAAGAAGTAAGGTACAGAAAACGCAGCAGCAACTTAAACCAGTGGATTAACCATAATGAAGCTTTTTAAAAAAAACATTTAGGTGTAAAATCAAAATATCTATTGATTTGCAGCTTCACAAGGCAAGTTGGAGCTAGTTAAACTATCACTGTATGTTAATCACATTTGAAGCATCCTTTCTATTTCACGGGAAATAAAAAAGCTAAAAAATGCTTCTGATATAGACAACCAGTTTGAGAGATTTTTAAAAAAATCTAACTAAAGTATACCCTATGCCCCAGCTGGGTTTTTTCTTTTGTAATTTTAGCCATCCAAGACCTAGCATCTAACCTAAGTGAGCGAGGATAGTCCTGAATCCAATGTAAGGGCCAGTAGACCCAGTGGACAGACTTCACTGATGTCAGTGGCTTTTGAGCCTGTACACAAATCAGGAAACTCAGCCTCTGCCTGCATCTGGTTTCAGGGACACAATGAACATCGAAGTGCACAACATCACTTACACCAGTGCCACGGTCTCCTGGGCCATGAACAACCCCTGTCCAGAGAACTACTACCACGTCATGTACCGCCCCAACTGGAACAGCGTCTTTGCCGGCTATTTACGCCAGAACTTCCACCGCGAGGAGCGAGTCCCTCACCCCCTCAGCTCCCTCGTCCTCCACCGACTCACGCCATCCACCATCTACGTCCTCTGCATCACGTGCAAAAACTCTTACCCCTCCAGCAACCACTGCACCACCTTCCACACTCTGGACAAAATCCCCCTGGTTTTCGGCGGCTCTAAGCACGAACCCACCACCTCCATGTGGATGGTGAGCAGCCTGCTGCTCCTCTGCTTCCTCGCTCTCCTGGCCTACGGCTGCCTGCAGTTCTGGTCTGCACGGTGCCACCAGGCTGCCAGGCTGAAGCATCCCGACACCAGCCCTGAAGAAGTGGTCGAAGGAAGCAGCTCACCAGAGGAGCCACTGAATGATGGACTGAGGGAGGAGCTTCTGGAGGTCCCCATGACCACTGTGCTGATGAGGAGCTCCAGTTTCATGAGGGAGAGTCCATATAGCTCCCCCCACTGCTTTTTTTCCTATAAAAACAGCGATGATAAAAGGGCCATCTTGCCACAGCATGGCCTTCAATGAGAGCAAAATAAAACAAGATCCTACTCAGAGGTTTGGTTCATCCTCTCTTTCCCAGCTCTTGCCAAGAGGACTGTCCGTGTATCCATGGCAGCTGTCTGTCCCAGGCTAGAACACAAGGCACAGACACTGGTTGCAGGGGGAAAGATTTTTGTCAAGTGGCAAAAATATTGTCATTTGGTGACAATTTTTAAAAAGAATCCAAGTCAGCTCTCTAGGAACACCCAGGTTTGATGGACTGTAGTGTCATTAGTTCATCTGCATCAGTAAGGTAGGTTCACTTCAGAGTCATCTATCAATGTGCACAAGAAATAAACTCCACTGGAGTAGTTTCACACTTGAGTGATCCTCCACTAGTATCACATCCCAAGCCCTCATAGTGCCTGTATTAACAATCATTGCAGCCTGAGAAAAGAGCTTTTTGTCAGTATTAAGTAGTTTATATTTGCATACTCAAGTATTTTAGTAATTCCTATTTTGAACTGCAAATGAGATTCCTGAAATGGTACCTTCCTTGAGAAGGAACACTGCATTGGAGCAACCAACGTGCTCACCTCTCTGTACATTTAGATGGATGTGACTCAGTCTCAGTGCCAACACTAAGCACAGAGCTGTTATGGCATCTCTTAACATGGGCATGTTACAGGGAAGAATATGGGAAAGCAACAGCAACAGCACACTGAATCTGCTTTTTGCATGGCCTTTTGGTTTCAAACAACGTGACCCTGCACTTTTGCACCCACCATTCTGTTATTGAACTAGTTCTTGCATTTCTTTCTTCCTAAATAAATATTTCCAACATCCACCCCTTCTGGCTGCTGTGGCTCATTTACTGACCTTGGATCCATAGAGGTAATAGGGCTGAACATTGGCTGGCTTGTCTCGCTGGGGCTCCTGCGTGAACGGGATCGCTGTCCTCACAAACCTGTGGTGGGCACGGGAGATGGGAAGTGGTCAGAGCCTGGCTAACTGAAAGCAGATATGGCACGGTCTGGGATGACCTGTAGTTGCAAGCTAATTAGAATTCATCACCTGAGCTAAATGAACTGGATTGCAAACTCCTCCCCCAATCTACCGGTTGTGTAAAATATCAGTGTAACCTACCAAGGTTTCTTCTCATTTGGGGAAGGCAAGAAACCCACATCTGAGCAGCTACCAGAGCTCAGCCAACCCTCAGCCACTTGCAATCACTAACTGTTGCTTGATTTTGTTACTATCATCTTCAAGGCCAACTGGAGATGGTGGGCTTCAGCTTCACTTTAAGGGTAACTGTTGCATCTCATAGGGAGTGCAAATCTCACCACAGCGCACATGAATTTTATATGGCAGGTCTGACATTCTAGAAAGAAAAGCAGGGTTTCCAGGTGGCCCCTTCCTTGCTTTCCCTCCTCACCTGTTGGTGGATCCATTGTAGCAGTAGTTGGGTAGGAAGTCGAAGTTGAGCTCCCAGAAGACGTGGAGGGTGATGCGCCCATAGGGCGCGGAGACGTTGTGATTGGCCTCCCGGAACATGGCATCGAAGCTGTCCAAGGTCATGTGCTTGCACAGCAACCTGTGAGTCAGGCGATTTATTTCCAAGAGCCACTCCAGCTCCTGCAGCACATAAAGCAGCAGCAAATGCAACATATTACCAAGATGACAACAGAAGCAGCTGATATAATTGCCAGGGGAATGGTTTTATATCCACACACACACAGAGAACTAAAGATATCAATTTAATTCAGTGGCCAAGGCCAATTGCACTTCTACTCAAGGGGGTCCTGGTCCCATATCTTGTGAATCTACAGGAAGCAAAATTAATTTGTTCCCCACTCAGCACTGGCTGGTTTTCACCCCAGAATCCTCCAAAGGTGGAAACAGAATTTTACACTACTTGACTCTGATGCTCCTGTAACATATCAAAGACAGCAAATCCTGTACACACACAAACAGTGTCACAGCCACCTTCATCCAATGGGGAATTAAAGTCAAGATTTCCTTCTCCCAGGTTACAGGCCTCTCTTATAGCTCTGCAAAGTCTAACTGCTGACTGTCACCTTATGATTTATGCAGATACTTAATAGTCTGATAATAATGCAATTAAAGCTGCATAAATAGAAATAGTAGAGTCTCAGCAGCATAAAGGAGGATACATGGCTGCCTGAAACCTACTGTAGGGAGACTCAAAGCAGAAGACAGTTGACTGTGTATCCATGGCAGTGTATTATTCTCTCTGTTCATACTTGCAGTCAATAACAGTTCTTACCACTATGGATGTCAGGTCCTCGCTCTCAAAGCGGCTAATGGCCTGGTCTAATGATTTGTACATTGCTGCAGAGATGCGCTGGGTAATGAGCCTGTTCAGGTCAATTGATCTACCCAGCAACTGGGAAAAGAAGAGATTTGCATATTATATACAGATGGGGAAAAGGTATTCTATTTCTTTTTTAACAGACACAACTTAAAACCAAACATCCAAGCCTGCTAAAATGTGAAAATGGCGATGTAAAGTCAACTTAAGAGGGAAGGGGGGAAATGTGGAGAACAACTCGTTTTCCCCTCAGGCCCCAAGCCTTGAGTGCAGTGTGTCAGAAACAAGGTCCAACCCTTCTCATTCCAGAACCAATCTCAATTGAGCCCAGCACCAGGATGCCCACTGTCACCAAATGGATAATAGACCAGGAGTGATGGGTACTGGAGTCTATTACTTGCACTGTACCTGGACGTGCCTCTGCTTGAGCAGCGTTTCGTAGCGGTTGGATGGTGGGTACGGGATGATCACCCCGTAATTCTTGCATTCAGCCCGGAAACGTTTGTCCAATAAAACACTGAAAAACAGAAGCAGTGTCAGGAAAATAGAAACATACACTATCAGCTGCTCTATGGATCTTTCCAGAGTTGTTTTTGTCCTTCTTTTAATCTTGGCTCTGAATGCCAAGAAATTTCCACATGCTAATACCTCTGCTTACACCCCTAAATCACAGAGCAGCAGGTGTTATCTGGGGACTGCCATGCTTCTGTTTTATGGCTGAAACCTTCAAAAAGATAAAAAAAATGTGCTGAAATATATCACTAGTGCCAGGTACAGGGGTGGTCCCCAATCTGCTGTGGGAACATTTGGTTGGTGATGGTGATTGCTCTCCTTCTCTAAGGCCAAATGTGACCTAGAGACAAAACTCCTTGCAAAGTTACACCGAAGACTTGGTTCACCTTTGGGGCCATGAGAAGAAGACTCTCATTAGAGTTCATCCATGTTCTTTAAATTGCTAAGAAGGAAATGTCACAAAGGTTTTATCTCCCCACAAGGGAGAACAAGTCCTGCTGCTTTACTAGGGTGAGGACAAATGCATATTCCTGCTTTGCAGAGATGGGAGGCTTCCATTCCTCTGCCTGGTACACAAACAGAAGTCAAGTAAGGACATGTTGTCTCCATTTGCTTTTCTGCTGCTCTCACAAACTGTACTCAGACAGCTACTCAGGATGCCAGTTGTTATGTTTTCACTTTTAACTGTGTCTCCTTGCCACTGTTAATTCATTTTTTTCATTTACTGGTCTGACGTGGACAGCCAGCTCCGTGGGACAGGGATGATCTATGTTATTGTCTACTCGCAGCGGCTGCTCCCTGAGGGGAACCTTTTGGTTTAACAGCAATTTGGATGCAGCGATATCATCAGTCACCATCAGCAGTCAGGTTCTCCTACCTGCCAGCCATTGCTTTATAATAGGCAAAGATCTGATCAGCCAGCTTGTACACAAATTGATCAAAGCACAAATTCACCTGGGGGAGAAAAAACAAGACTTGGTGAGGGTGTCACCAGCACAGAGCAGCTCCTTCCCATGCATGCTAGATCAACACGACCCAACACAGATCTCTCATTTAAGACAAACATGTATTGAAGGTCACACTATCTAAAAAGCACACTGCAGTTCTCACATGCTAAAGGTAAGCAGAGAATTGCAGTTACATTTTCCATCTTACAGTTTCTGCATGTTCTTACAGGTCCTGGTCTCCTACCCTCCATCATCCTTCCCTCTCAGGGAATTTCTCATTTTTCACTGATGTTTCATAACCCTCTGCACATCAGACAGACTCTTCCATGTCCCCAGTGTTTGACTGCCTTTGGCTTCCACGGTCCCCCATGGGTACAGCTAAGTTGAAGCCCTTAATCAGGAGAGTCTGTAAGGTCTCTGCAAATGCTGATCTTTTGAAAACTTCTCAGTCTGACAGGATATTTTTTTCAGAAGGTGCCTATAATGAATTCACTGAACTGCTGGGTGGGACTGTCAAGCAGGGCAATATGACCCCAGTGAGCTCTTTCTATACAATAAAGATGAAGAGAACTTACTTCAGCTTCAATTTCATCGTATAGGAACTGCTTTTTGAACTTGGTCAAAGCATAGTATGCGCTGTCATTATAGAGGTCCAAGGGGTACAGCACATACCTGAGGGGAAGAAGACAGACCATGTCTTAAATTAACTTTGGAGCATATCAGCATAAATGGCAGGCAGTGCATCTTCCCCGCTCAGTGCAAAAAATGCTTTTTCCCTGACTTCACGCCTATCACTGCCATTCCTGCCAGCCCCTCAAATAGTCCCTCTCGCTTCTTGGGTCCTGCAGAAAGTAGCTACAACAGACCTGGGTTTGAGCTGTGACTTGTTCAATCAACACTTGCTTCTTTCCAACCCTTAGAAAGGCTTTCATCCTGCTCTCACTCCACAAAGTGCTCTGACAATGGCCATACAACAGAAACCCAACCAGGAAGACATTATGAACATAACTACACTTGCATAACAGCAATGCCTCTCCTTATTTATTATGCATTAAAAAAAAAAGTGTGTTTTAGGTGGCTTAGCCTGGGCCCACCCCCCTTTGGTCACACACGCTGTATGACTGTGCAGGTGACGGTACCACCACGTCGTGCCCACATCCCAACTGAGCAGGTGCCAGCTGCTGTTTATGGCACATAAATAAGTGCCAGTGCCAGGAAGCTGCACCTGTGTGTCTGCTAACGAGGTGTTCACACAGTACCATTCACGTGACAGCAAGTCAAGAAACATCTATTCCCGAAACAAAATCCCAAGCTCCAGCACGTGCACAGCCCCAACACAGCCCATCAGCTCTTACTCCATCATGGAGGGTTCTTTGGTTTCCAGAATATGGTCTGTGAGGATCCAGGGCATGGACATTTCGATGGGGAACTGGATGCGGCGGCCCATGGTCAGCTCCAAGAAGAATTCCCGGAACCAGAGCTGGGACAGGTCGCAGCACTGCTGCAGTGCTTCTGAAATGCAGAGGAGATCCCCCCGTGGGAGGGCACCCATGTTACCCCCATGGGGACAGCAGTGAGGACATTGCACAGGAGGCAGCTGCTGCAGCCTCAGACTGGACCGGTTTTGGGTGGGAAACATTTTTCTAGGATGTCTCTTTTTAAATCCAGACCATGTTCATGCTGTCTGAGTACTTTGTCATGGAAGAAGAAAGAAGGGATCATCCCTTTTGCCCCAGAGCTTCAGGGGGAACACTTCAATGGCTCAGAGTTACTCTGATTCTGAAAATCTCTGAAATCTTCCAATTTCTTCTGGGCCCAGTGGCTCAGAAGTTTGTCTGGGACAGAAAGGAAAGTCCAGTCCTAGAAAATACACTACTGCACGTGGCTATTCGCTGTTGCTGACTCAGTCCTGTTCACACAATGATTACTACATAGAAACATGTCTGAATCAGGCAGAAGTAGGATATTTGGGAAAAAACAAGGAAAATCTTCTGCATAGGTCAATGAGGACCAAAGCTGATCCACCTTTGCCTTTCTGAGCATGAAAGAGTTGGATTCAAGCCTCCCCCTGCCATAATCTCACCACTGATGTTGAGAAGGTGGGTGAAGAAGAAGGACTGCTTATGGAACTCCTCAATGGCCAAGACTATTGGCCCATCCAAGCTGCTCCTCAGGGTCTTCTTTGAGCCACTCTTGTCTGCTATCAGGGACTCCAGCATGGTCCTCACCATGTAAAGCTTTGGAAGAAGGTGGATATGCAGTTACTACTCTCCATAAGACACCACCACACAAAGCTGTGGTGTTGTGGAACAAAAAATGCTTCTCCCTGGTGGCGACCACTCTCTGCACCCATGAGCAACTACCCATCAGAGCTAGATAAAATTACAGCCCTAAAAAGGGAAGCTTTGAGAACTATACAACAAATTAGGCACCAAAGCCACATTCAGTGCAATAGTATGAAGACTGTGGAAAAGACACGGAAACAGCTGCTAATCCACAGCGTGGGAGACTCTTACATGGCTATAAGACCATTAATTCCCCACACAGATTCAGACATTTATATACCTGCGTGCTTGATGGTCCTACTGCTCGTCGTGGGACTTTGATATCAAATCCACCTTTAGGATCCTTCTCACCTCTCAGGCAAGGATCATTTGGAGGCTCTCGACCTCCCTCCCAGTCACAGATTGTCTTCCGAATTGCCTGAAGGACACTGGATGGGAGAGGGAAAGTAGTGCTTAAGCTTGATTTTACTTCAAGATGAAAATATTCACTGCTGTGCACACATGGGAGGAAAAGTATCTGAGGTGGGAACATACACAGTTGTTATTGGTGGAGTCATGCCCAAGAGTCACCTCGGGAGGAGCTGCTGGCCGAGGAATGTTGGCTGGTTGTTTACGCTGAGTGCACGCAGGGCCACAGGCTTATACAGTATAAATGTGTTCCATAAATAAACACATGGGCTTTGCATTGCACTCAGGGACGGACTGACCTGATCAGGACGTTCTTCTTCTTCCTGACAGCCTGGCGGAGCGGCTCCCGCAGGGTCACCTGGGCGAAGTCCTGCAGGGCCGCGTAGATGGTGTTGCGGATGGCCTGGTTAAAGACACTCTCCATCCGGCCCATCAGCACCTGCAGACCTTTGATCATGGCAATTACCTGAAGCAAAAATTAAAACCAGAGGTGTCTGATGTTTTTCCGTTGCATGAAGAGGTCCATAAATGCAACATTAGGGGAATTAGGGGCTGAACTAATTCCACTCAAGTTACATAGGTCCAGTGATTAGGCAGCTAATTTTTTTGGTGTTAGCTGCTTTATAGATCACAACAAGCTGAGGAGAGGATTTACACCATCAGTTTCTTCCAAATGACCCCTGTCCCTGGGCAGGCTTTGTTTCCACTCCTGATCTCTTGCTATCTTTAATAAAACACAATCCCAGGAAACTGCACATGCTCCACATGTGGGTGCAGCTTGCACAGACCTGCATTCACACCAGGGCACAGACTTCCTTGACCAAGAGTACAGTGGAGCAAGCCACAAAAGTTAAGGCAATATTCAAACCACCTTGGGCTGTGGAAGGCAAGATGAAGGTGTGAGGGCCTCCCATAGCCAGGCTCAGAGGACTATTTGCACCATCTACAGAGAGCTGGACCAAGAGCTGATGGGTCCTGGGGACTGGCTGAGGATCTCGTGTTTGCACAGCTCCTGAACATAGCTGCTGATCTTGCTCTGCAAGCCCACTGTATTGGGTTTGTGTGGCAAGTTTTCAATAGCAGGAGACTACAGGGGAGGCTTCTGTGAGAAGCTGCTGGAAGCTTCCCCCATGTCCAATAGAACCAATGTCAGCTGGTGCCAAGGCTGCAGGCCAAGGGCAAATTAAGGGCCAAATTAAAGGATGTGGGAACCCTTAATCCTTTAACATGGGCCACAGGGATGAGGCACTGGCAGAGTACAGTAAGATACCCTTCCATCCTCTTCCCCTGGCCTGAGGAACATGCACAGGAAACCAGCAGTGGCTGGCTCTGACTCTCATGCAGTTGGCACCTACCTCCACAAAGGCAAACTTCTCTTCACTGGTGTAGTTGTACCGGGTGGCTCTCTCATACTCTTCAGCTGTTCCTGGGCAATCTTTGTTACAGAATTTATCTGTGGGATGAACCAGCTTCCAAGAGTACTAGAAGATGGAAAGAGACAATGTCAACATTGCAATGAGCAAGAAGCTGGGCTGGAAAGACTCAAGAGGGCCTGGGCCAGGAAATGACTCCCTAGACATCACTACCGTTGTTTGACATTCCTTTGGGAGCAGAATTTGTGCTACTTCCTAGCTTTATTACCACTCTACTGAATACTGGTTTTGGGAGGTTGCTAGGCATATTGGTCTTTTGACATCCATGAACTTGTGTTGAGATGTGGTCAAAATTTTTCAAATTAAGAATTTCCATCATCATTTGAATGGCAGTTTTAGTTGCTCAAGATCCAGACTCATCCCAATCAGCTTTCAGGTCCAGGGTGAGATGACCAAGCTCTTTCTCCATTTGACACTCGGGGTGTTCAGGGTCATTAGCTGCCTGATCTCAGCGTGTCTGATAATGGCTTAGTTAGGTGGCACGAAAGCAAGCTCACCTTCCCACAGTCTGCTACATGCCATGTCAAAACATCCACGCTCACCTGGGAAGAGGAGGACGTTACACACTCACCACTTCCATGACGTGGGCACTCCACTTGGACAGCAGCTGCAGTCCCCGTAGAGCGAGATCAAAGAGCTCCCTGTACTCCTCATCTGATTTCTGGCTGTCCAGTCCTGAGCCAGTGACCACCTGCAGGACATCACATCACCTCAGGGTTAGATTCAGCAACTTGCTGCAGGGGCCTCACTCAGCCAACAGATCCCAGCTGAAATGAATTCCCTGTGACCTTACAATCAGGCTAAAATTGAGTAGGGCATATACTGTCCCTCAGGAAAAGGGGTATAACTTGGCAAGACTCTTTTCACCCAGGCATAATCTATTTCCTGTAGAGAAATGAGTCTGACCTGCAACCTCAGAGCAAATAACTTACTCTTTTATTCCACTTTCCCACTCCTTTTAGATGGTCTAATACTACTGAAATCCTTGAGAGTCCTTTACTGATTAAAAGTTCAAATAAGCACTTACAAATGCCAAAAAGGAAAAGGCTCAGTATACTACGATTCATTAAACAAACACAGATTAATGAGGATCACACATTTGCAAAAAAACAGTCCCAATGGCATCAGAGAGAGCACTGGCACTCAGTAATGAAAAGAACAGAGATGCCCTCGTGAACTTTCCTCAAAGCCCTGCCTGAGAGCTCTGTGTAATAGAAAAATCCTATTTGCAAATCATTGGTGTTCTGACATCTGGCTGATAATAAACATTTAATTGCCAATTTTTTTCTGCTTATTATAATGAATTCAAGGAGCAGAAGCTGTTGCAAGAGATCTACTGCACGTGATTTTGCACCTACAAGAGCCTTTCATAACTTGCTTTTTTATTGCTGGATCGAGACGTGGTTTGTTCCATCCATGTCCTTCATCCCTCTCACTGTGGCAGACCATACTCCTGCTACATTGTTCTCTCCCATCCTCGCCCACCTAACGAGCCTGATTACAGTGGCTACACCCTGGGAGTGACTGACCTCGCTGTTGCTGTAGCGAGCGAGCTCCGAGATGAAGCGGATGTGGTCATCTCGGATCTGCACCATCTGCTCACAGATGTTGTACTGGGGGCTTATGCTGCTCTGAGTGCACGTCCACCTGGGGAGAAAAGCAAGGGTGTCAAGGACAGGGCACAGGGCTGCGTTTAGACACCCCAGGGACAGCTGCTCTCTTCACTTCAACATGGTCCAGACATGCCACCTTCAGGGCAAATGTCAGCCTGTGTTGTCTCTCATGTCCCCTGGTGTGTGGGGTCTTCCAGAGGTGGTCTGATGGGGACACTTGCCTCACCTTTCAACCTGACTACCTCTGCTCCATCCACCCTGAAGACTGCTGTCAATGTTGGGCTCATCTACCCTTAAGAGCAGAGATGGCTATTTCCCAGACCATCTCTGCACAAGCTTTCAGGGAAGGATGAAATTCAAAGACTTGGCATCATTTTCATCCTTTCTGCTAAACCTAAGGATAATCATCCCCTTAGAGATTATTCCTCCAGCTCTGGGTTATGCTGCCTTCTCCTGCAAGGAAAAACTCTGCAAGGGGCCAGCACAGGAATAGCTCTCCCACTGTGTTTTTTGTTCTGGTTCATGCTACAAGCTCAGTGAACAACTTTGAGTATAAATGACAAGCAGAATATGATTAACTGAACTAGATTTTCATTTGCACAGAGCCACAGGTACCATGTAACAGTGTAATGACATCCTAAAAGAAGGTAGCACTCCTCTTGCAAAGGCACAGTCATATGAAGGAATGGTACAAACCAAGTCTATTAATATCTTTTTCCCTGTAATGTATTAGCCCCAGACACAGAACCAGAATGGCTCCACCAGAATGGTTTGTGCAAGCAAATGCCTGTCAGCAAGATTTTCATGTCTTACTCTGTCAATACAATGTAAAAGTTCAGATTATGCTTTTTTCCCCCCTAAATAATTGTCCATCTTATGACAGATAGTCATGTTCTCCAATCTAGACTGGCCATACCAAAGGAAGGTGAGAAACCTGCCTCTGATATGGACATAGAGATGAAGACATATCCCTACAGATAACTGCACTTGTTGCCAGAATTTGTGATGGTAGAAGGTCCTGGAGGTGCTGGGCCACGTCATCCCTGGTGAAATCCATCCTCCCACAGCCCCATGGTTCGACTCTTACCCGTCTCCATGTCCTGTGCTCCCCACCGGACAATCGGCAGGTTAGCAGGAATGGCCAGGGCTGCACCAGCCCTCCCTGCCACACACAACCTAGTCCACAGTGCAGAGACAAAGCGCCATGCAGGAAAAACACCAATTAATTCCACTTTCATGGAGACAAGGAGGGAAAGAAAGTGACAAAAACAATATTAGTAATAAATGGGGATCATATGGAACCACCTTGGCAGAGTTAGTGCTGGGAGTCCCATGCAATTTGCTGGGAAAGCGAGTGAGGAAGAAACACTGGTTAGTAAGGTACGGCACACAGACCTGGTAAGACAGATTTCAAGACAGACATTAAAATCGTGAACAGGTAAACAGCCCGCAAGCTACCCTGGTTTTGAGATGAGAAAATGAGGAATGCTGCTGACACGTTTCGTTGAAATGTGCTTTCTGAATGATTCGAGATAAAAAGGTGCAAAATTTTTAACAATTTTTCTCTTCTGAATTTTCAAAAATATTCTTTAAATTTACATTACGCAGAATAATATTTTTGTCTTTTTTTTTTTTTCAATTTTAATTGAAAACCTTTTGTTCAGGACGCTTTGCCATGTTGTTTTCAAACCTCTCCTGAACAATTAATTGGCACTTTTCAACCTGCGTTTACAGGGGCAAGGGAGGGCTGCTCCTGGCGGGCAGAGAAGCCAGACCCTCCGGGGTGGAAGGGGACGAGCAAACAGAAGCAATGAGACTGCAGGTTAGTTCCTGTCCTGCTGAAGAGACAGTCCAGCCAGGCTGTTTCTCACAGACACTGGAGAAATCTGACTTCCATGCAATACAGTCCCGTGGGTGAAAGGCCACAGCCTGATGAAAGCCAGGCTGCCACCAGCCACTACAGCCAGACACAGCTCAGACGGGCTTTGCTTATGTGTGGTTGCAACTCCCATTCCAAGGATATCCAAACCTAACACCGATTCTTCTAGCAATACCTCAGCGTGATGCAAAGCTACAAAGACAAGTGGAGCCTTGCACATGCCTGGTGTGACTGAAACAACGTCTGTGAATTCATCTGACAGGAGCAGCAAACCGCCTGTGAGCCCAGGCTGCGAAGCAGTGCTTTACACTGCCATGCTACTCCTGAGCTCTCCACAGACTCCATTTCTGCCCTTCTTGCACAATATTTGGAATCACAGAATCACTTAGGTTGGAAAAGACCTCTAAGATCATCGAGTCCAACCTTTGACTGATCACCACCTGTCAACTAAACCACAGCACTAAGTGCCACATCAAGTTGTTTCCAGTTCATCTGAGCCCCTTGGCTCCATCCTCATTCCTGCTGTCCTTCTTCATGAAACCTGCCTGAGCTAGAGGAGACACCCTGGCTACTGCAGAGATCCACTGCTGTGTTCATGCTCTGGAGGATTTTGTCCTTGAGATGCAAAATGTGGATTAAAATCTCTCCAGAGCAGGGACACGCTGCTCGCACTCACACACCTCACAAGCACTCAGCACTGCCCCAATCCATTCACCAGACGCCTTTCCTTCCTCCTGCCTCACTAGTGGCCACCCAGCTCCCTCCCAGCCCTCTCCAGTGGGCACAGAGGTACAGGCATGCCCGCTCCCCTGCCTGCTCCCAGGGGGATGGTTACACGTGGGTTCGGAGCTGGCTGCACACACAAGCACTCAGGGCTGGTGAGGACATCTTCCCATGCAGGGACAGGGACACACAAGCACACAGAGCTGGCACTCACACCCCACAGGGACACACACGGGTACCCGTGCACAGACCTCACACACACCACAGAGCTGCAGCTCCCACGGCTCTCAGGACACACACAGAAGCCAAGAGACATTATGGCAGGCACTCACTTGGATTTGTTCTCCTCATAGTGAGCACTGGTCTTAATGTATCTGGCCAGTTCTATCTGCATATCGCCGAATAAAGGAACCACCTGCAGCTGCTGGAAAAGAAAACAAAAGATGGTTGAAACACGGCAGAGAGAGCGAGCCTGGCCCCAGCACAACACAAGGGACTATGGAGAGGCATCCTGCATCTCTGAAGCTTTGGAAAGCGTCAGGCTGTTTAAAGCAAGGTGCAAACCTGGGCCCAGGGTCATTTCCCACCTAGTAAGAGACTGAAAATGATCACAAGGCTTTCTTTGTGAGGAAGATCATCCCCTGTGAGTGCTCTGGAGCCCTGGGCTCGCCGATACCAGGCTGGTAATGGCCAGAACAGTTCAGTGCTGTAACCAGACAGAGGAAAGGCTCTTCTTACAACAAAAAGAGAGAAGCACATTCCTGAGCAGAGCTTGTTGTTTCCCAGCATAATCCTCCAAGAGAAGAGAGGGATGAAAAGCCAGCACATTGGTATTTTGGACACCTGTGGATGTGGCAACTTTGCCCAGGCACTCAGAATGTACTTTAGCACTGTGGCTGCTTGTGATGTGTCTTAAAACTTCTCCATAAAGAGAAAGGCACAGGCAGTAATATGGCTTTACATGCCCTTTACATCTCAGGAGGATTTGAATGGGAAATAAATTCCAAGCACACTGAAGGTACCTCAAGCTCAAACAGGTCCCTGCTTCACTAAGCTTTCAACTGCAAACAAAATTCAAACAAGAGCTACCAACATTTCATCAATAAAATATGAAGCTTCAACTTCACCCAGCTAGAAAAGCCTTGCCCCAAAATTCAGGAAAGATGATGGCAAATTCCCTGTTCTATTATCACACGTTTCTCTTCTCAGGCTGAATTGTGTGGAGGGTGTGTAATGCTGCCATCAGGAATTCCCAGCAGCACTTCCATAAAAGGTTTAAATGAAGGGGTAGTTCATTTTCACTACTCAAATTCCTGGTCAATCCACTAGAAATTTAATCAGAAGGCAATAAGCAGATGTAGTAAGAGGAGTAGTTGGTCTTTCCTTATTGAGATCTGATAGTCTGGAGTGGTACTTAACTGATTAGGTGAGACCACAGCAGATGCTGGAGAAGTGCAAATGGAAAAAAAGCTGTAAAGGAGAAAGTTATTCCATGCAATGGAAGATATTTTACCTGGTTCTCTGATGGCCCACAGCATTTTGCAACAAAGAGCAAATCTCTTTGAATGCACCAAGACGACCAAACTCTACAGATTACACTGAAGGCTTGATTTAAACTGAGATTTAGCTGAATTAGCAAAGCTGACCTAGGGAAAACCCTGAAGACTCTGAGGAAAAGCATGACAAACCACCTCTGCAGAGCTGCAGTCCTCAGCAGTCTGCCCAGTGACTGGAGGGTCTTTGACCACCTCATTACTGCCCCATCCATGAGGTTATGGTGTTTGTGGCCCCTTGCTCTCAGGGCTGTCTCCAGGAGATGGTGCAAATTGGGGTAAATAGGTCCCCACTTGCTCGGGACAAGGATGCAGCAGCTTTCATGAAACCAGCTACCTGGGCTCACCTGTTCCCTCCCTGCACAGACCCAGCACATCATCTATAAACTGAACCTCCAGGCAATAAGCAGGGAAGCATCCTCTATCCAAAACCACAACCAACCTCTTCTTCCAGACTCCTCATCTGATCTTTGGGTAAAGCAGGAGGGAGAATCCACTGTGCTGAAAGACTGATGGGGAAGGAGCGCTCTGTGCCCTCCCCAAATTATCATCTTCTCATTTTCCCTGATGTGGAGCAAATGCTGGTAACAGAAAATAATCTTTCCATCTCAGGAAAAAGATTAATACAGTGAAGGCAAAAGGACTCTGGAAGGACTGCTCAAAAAAACTAATTGCTCTGTCTGGGAAATTATTCTGCTGTTCTCCTGCTATGCCGTTAGTCTTTGCTGCCAACACATTTGTCCCTTGCCACATCCCACTGTGCCTCCTAGAGCTCATCTGTCCCAAACCCAAAATGCCTCCTGGATCCACCCTGTGTGCAGAAGCACTGGAAAGGAGGCATCACTTTCCCTGGGGTGCTGTGCAGGCTCTCAGCCCCAGTCTCTGTCATGGGTGGCCAGGGGCTTACACACAGCAGATTTTGGCAGGAAGCCACAGGGTTATCCCAAACCTTTCTTGTGCTGAGTGATCCCAGGGCAATGCAGCCTGGCCTCCAGCTACAGACCAGCCCATGGGTGGACTCAGCCTCACATGTGCTTTGGCAGAGGCAGGTTGTGTGACTGCTTCCCACCCTGCAACCGGGAGCATCCAGTTTTCATGGGCCCTTCCCCAAAACCCACATCTCAGATAAGACAAAAATGGTTTGTCAAACCACTGGGTGACCCTTTTGAGGATGAAACTGAGCACCTCCAAGTCCCAGCTGACACAAGCCCCCCAAAAAGCTTTTTCTGTTCTACAGGGAGAACTTTTTATACACAAAACTGCCAGATCACACGTTGGTTTGTCAGCTGTGTTCTCTGTCCCTCAGCTCAGAGAAGCACAACCATCACCTGCACAGACCTCAGCAAACCAGCCAGGTTTGCTGGTGGCCTGAAATCACAGACTGCAAACCTGCCTCAGAAATGTGCGGAGAGATAGAAGTGATGTCGGTCTGGCACATCCTTCCCTCACCCACCAAACAGCCCACACGCCCTCCCCCTCCTCAGTCCCTTGGCAGGAAGCAGGCAGAGCTGCAGCAGCAGCTCCCCAGCTCCAGCACCAGGGGAGCAGAGCCAGCTCCAGGCACTGCTCACCCATCCCTGGCCTTGCCGGCACTGAGGGCTGGCATGGCCCATGCTGCAACTCTGTGTCCATGGCTGGTCACAGCAATTCCATTCCCCAGACTTTGGCTCAGACAATTCCTTAACCCTTTGGGGTTTTTTGGACCTGTAAACGATTCCTGTGGTTTATTTTTTGCTGGCAGCATGTGCAGTGGAACGAGTCGCTAATCCATTGGTCTGCAATAACCTCCAGCCTCACCCAGACAGGTCACTGACCTTGAAGAATTTGTCTATTTTGCTAAGGTTGATTCTCTTCTTGGCATCCAACTTGTAAATGTTGCTGACATTCCCATCCATGAGATACAGGCCAAACCCCATCACCTGGAGAAGATGGAAAGGCAAAATTTCATTAGCATGAAGTCAGCAGCACAAGTCAGTCAAAGACAGTTCTCTACCACTTGGCATGAGGAAAGACCATTTCAGGCTCCTGTGCCACCTGACTCTCCTGAGGAGACTGTCTAAAACATGCACATATCTTCAAGGATGCACATGGCAGGCTGAGGACAAAAAATAGATTGCTTCTGTTTTCTGTGCAAAAACATGGTGCTTCCTTTGGCAATTTGTTCCTTCTCTCTCCCCCACATAACAACAGCCCAGAAGTCTTCTCCACCCAAAGCCAAACATTTACACCCAGAGAACAATATAAACATTTAAAATATTCTCCTGGATTGATTTTTCCCCCCATTAATTCAGTAAAAATCATTACAGACAGTCAAACTACCCACATTATCCTTCAAAGAACCTGAGCTGACTCACACCATGGTAGTGAAGTTTTTATGGCAATAGTGACTGCAATCATTGCCAAAAACTGACTGACAGCAAGGACAAATACACCAAACAAGCACATACTTTGGCATCTTCATCTTGAGGGCTCTTTACAGTCAGGAAAACAAACCTGGAAGGACCTGCCTTCTGCAGGGAATGGGCACCAAGAAGAAAATTCTGGGTTACAAAGTTGGTGGTAATGTTAGAATGCCCTTTACAGTTACCCAGGTCAGGCCCGTGATCCTGCATGTCCATGTACAACAGAAAAACCTTGGGAAGGATTGTGGGAAAACAGAGAGATGGAGATGGGGAAGAGCAGAGGAAAAGGAAAGAGGAAGGAATTTTTATATGGGAATATGGAAGAAGATCAGAAAGGACAGCAGAGAAATGGTGGGAGAAGGTTCAAGTCACAGGAGTAACAGAAGCAGCTCATGGCACTGCCCAGCAGAGATGTCACTTTGGAGCACGGGGGTGGAACATCTCTGACCCATGGCCCCAACCAGTCTGTTCAGCTACAAAGAAGAGGTGAAATGGGAGGACTGAGGTATCACAGAAAAGACAAAGTAACAGGGATCAGAAAGGAAACGGAAGAGGAAGCAAAGCAGTTCTGCTGCTGCCTGTGGAGCAACTTGTGTGACCAGAGGGCACTGGCTCTGCAGAGGAGGGATGCATGTAAACCCAAAGGTGCACAAAATTAAGAAATTGAAAAGAAACATTGTCCTGAATTTCACTTTACTAAAACAACAGTAAAACCATGAAAGCACCCAGCCCCACAAACGTGGCTAAACCTTACCTTCAAGAGCATGTGCTTCTCACTTGGAGTAAGATACATCTTGTTTTCATAATAATCCACACAGATGTTGACAATATCAGCCAGCAATTCCTCGTAGCCAGGGATAACCTCTAGTTGTTGGTGCAGGCACTGAAACATCAACAGAAGCCACATTAGTGGCATGGGCTGAAGAAAAGCAGCAACCAGGGAGGAAACATATTTGAAGGATTAAAAGTAGAATGATAAGAGGTACCTTCAAACCTCTTCTATATGCTTTTCTTAAGTTACTGGCAGAAGACTGACCTCATGGTACTACCCGGAAGGAACAACCTTCCTCTGCAGGGCAGCTCTCCCCTTCAGACTGATCACAAAAGCCAAACATCACACAGGGAGATGCAAAGGAAGGTGACTCAGAAGCAACTTTCTGACTCTCCTGTTTCTGTACAATATTGTACCTAATTAGCAGAAACTATAGGGCCTGTGAAGTGTGGAGGCCATGGGGTCTGAGCTGAAGTCCCCATGCAGCCACAAGGGATGGATTTCTTGAAGTTCTGGCAGAACTTCCTCCTCCCCCTCTTCTTACATCTTTCAGACCTTCATCTTTGTCTTGACATAGAGACCTTCAAAGCCATCCAAGATGATGCATGAGAAGGAGATATTGCTAGAATTACACAGCCTGACCAAAATACCATTAAAGTCAGTGGCAATGACTCAACAGCTACTGTGACAGTCTGGTCTGAAGTGCTGTCAGCCTCGACGAGAGCATTCCTTTTCTCTACTCACAGAAAGGTTCAGCAGTTCAGAGAAAAGGGACCTGCCTGTGTGATGCGGTTGTGGTTTGCCAGGAACATGGAGAGGTTCTGGGACTCCTGGATGGACTGGGGGTCTGCCATCTTCCGCAGAAACTGGGCAGCTCTGGAAGGGGAGAAATCCAACATCACCAAGGATCACTAAGCCAGCATGAGACTGTCACCACTCACCTCCCCTGTCTGAGCTGCAGTGCCACAGCCTCACACCCCACTGCAGCACAGTTCTATTTACCAAGAGGGAATCAAAACACACGAGGGCAGAGATTTGCCTAAACTTGCAAAGAGAGCCTGGGAGAGCACAGAAACCCACCCTCCAGCCTGCTCAAGTTCACATGTCTGCCCAGGCGCTTCCCATGCAGAGCAGGCACAGTCCCGTCCCCATTCCCACTGTTTTGGCCCCTCTCACCTTTTGTAAGCAGAATGGTCATTTTTGACGCTACACTTCATGTTCTTCAGCTCATCCAGGACGGCAAACATGTTAATGAACTTGCCCAGAGTGAGGAGATAGGCCTCGGAGACAAAGTCCTTCCTCCGCTCAGCGTGGCACAGGCGCTTCACCTCACTGCAGAACCGCTCGATCGCCTTGCGCTGGGGGGCAGGGGGACAGGTCATCCCTGCAGTGGCTCATGCAGGGTCATCACACCACCATTGGGACCCCACTCCACCCACCACCAGCTGCTTCCTTCAAAAAAAGCATTTTTTGGCTGGGGATGGAGGTCAGGGTCCCTCTCCACTGTCCCCATGAAGCGGAGCAGCATTACACACCACTGCCGACAAACATCCTCAGTGCTCGTGAGTGTGGCGTGTTCTGCAAAACCAAGCTTCAGTTTTTATGTGGGACATAAAGACCTCACAGGACACAAAACCTAAAAATGATGGTGAAACTCAGCTGTGGCCCGTTACAATGCAGGTGGTGATGGGGAGAGGCCCCTGGAGCCCACAGCAGCTCTGTGATTGCCACATGGTCATTGCTCTGTTGGGGTCTAAGTGTATTATTTTGTCAAATGCCTCAGGTGTAGCAACTGCTAAATTTAAGCTGTGGTGCTCTTTGCCAACTGCTCCTGAGCTCAGAGGCTGTGAACACATCCTTGTTCCTTTTGGCAGGGGAAGAAGGTGTCCAACTGCAAGGCTGTATCCCACTCCAGGCACCACCTGCACCACCAGCCCTCAGCTCTTCCTGGCTTTGCTTCAGAGGGAAGAGCAGAAGAGTAAGATGTGCTGGTGCTGGGGAAGAATCAGCTCTTCACATCGGCCAACAACCCAGAGAAACAGTAGCCTGTGCCACCCATTACCTCCACACAGTGGGGGCTCTGGGCCTCCATGAACTTGAAGGGCTGAGGTGTGCTCTTTCCTGACTTGTACAGAGGATTTTGGGGCTGATCAAGGGACACATAGATTTTCCTTCAGACAGGTCTCAGGTATCTGCTCACGTGGCTGCAAGGAAGAGACCTATCAGAGGCTTGGGGGCTCTCCAAGCTGTCCTGGCAGGCAAGGATAGCACAGCCCTGCTTAGGATGTTAACACCAAAGTAAGAGATTATTTCTGCCTCTCTCCTTGACCACTTACCTGAAAATACATGAACTTCATAAGCTTGGTGACTTCTGGCTCCAGAACTTCCACCGTCTTCTCATAAATCTCCACTCGGTTTGGCTGTTCGTTACATTTCACCTGCATTGCAAAGAAAATCATCCATGTCAGCATCAGCTTCCAACCCTGCCGTGGACCACAGTGGCTACCATCTTCTCCTTGTTTCACACTGAGTCCCACCTGAGGACAATGGAGGTACCCAAGAGGGAGCTGGTTCTCATGGCAATACGTGACAGTAGAAGGGGCTATTTTCAGACACTAAATTCTCACCGTGCATTCTAAAAAGGCATTCTGAGGAAAAAATGTCTCCTAATGCATTTGTCTGGGATAGAACACAGGCAGTATGGAGTCTGGACTTGCTGCACAGTGTGGGAATGTTGTATCATAAAGTTATCTGAGACTTTGTGTTGCAAAGTCCCCTGGGCACACAGGGCACCAGGCTACAGCTCTGCTATGGCCTCACTGGGATTATTTTGGTTCTGTTGCTGACCCGTTAAAAATCACTGGGCTTGTCTGTGGCTCACAGCAATGAATTGAGTCACCATCATTGGAATCCTGGGAAGCTAAATTTAAGGACTTACTCAGTTGTCATCCATCTCACTTCCAACAGTTACTTGGAGTCATTACCAAACTTTTAGGGAAAACCCCAGCTGCGCAGGGGAATGCATCCTGCTGTCCTCCTCTGGTTCTGTTTGCAGCTGTTGCTCACACAAGGCTGTGATGGGGCTGACAGCTCTGGTGCACTTTCAGCAGCTGATGCACAGGGCACAGGGGGACACGTCAGCCAGCTTCATATGGGGGAAGATGCCAAAGTAGCCTTGCCCTCTCTGTAGTGGGCAATCCAATGTCCCTGCCATGTTCTACACTGCAGTTAGGCAGTATCACAAAATCACAGAACATGCTGAGTTGGAAGGGACCCACAAAGATCATCAAAGTCCAACTCCTGGCCCTGCACAGGACAGTCCCAAGAATCACACCATGGCCATGAGGAAGCAGCTCATGGGAGGGAGGTGTGGTGCACCTTTAGGTGTAGGCTCTGTCCTTCATCTGGAAAACCACTGTTCTTATGTAGCACAGGGAGAGTAGCCAGGCTGGGGGGCTGAGCACAGAACCCTCCTGGCCATGTGCCCTATGGCAAAGTGCAGGGGTCATTCCAAGATAAATCTGGTGAATCTGTAAATGAACCCTCTGCCGTGGAGTTGTCTGTCCCTCCGTCACACGTGGAACTGCCTGAGGTCCTGAGGGGGAGGACGAGGCAGAGAGCAGGGACCCTACAAGCTGCTCAGAGAGGCACAAATGTTGCAGGGAGGACGTTAAAACAGATGATCTGTAGCACTTGTCTTGCCATCAGCTGAACCACAGCCTGCCTTCCATTGGCACAGCCATGAGAGGCAATAGCAGCACAGCATAACAAACAAATAGGAGATAAGCAACTACCCAGTCAGCAGCAGAAATCTCCCCATTGCTGGGTCTCATGAGACCATCAGCAGAGTACAACCCAAGGGGAATTGAGGTTTGACCTTTCCTGGGGAATCACAAACATGGGCATTACATTATGTGGAAATGTTTTTTCCTGGCTCCACGGAAGAGCCACAAACCCTTTTATCTGTAGGGTTAGTGGAAGGGCAGAGCACCCATCCCAGCACGTGTCAGTTGGCATTTTTGCAGGGATCCAGCACGTGTTCACATTGCAGGAGACTGAGCTGAATCATGATCAGTGAGCCATGTGGGCAACCTTACTCATGTCTGTAGGTGTTTGCAGGATGAAGCCATCAAAATCCAGGTTGGAGAGTGAAGGACTACAGAATAATTGAAGAATAACGAGCAGTAGAGGAGGACAATGATTAAAAACATGGGGAGATCAGGATCCTCATAAGTATCAGCAGCAAAAAAAGAGCCTTTGGGGAAATGTTTCTGTCATATTCAAGTGCTCCTTCATTCATCCTCGCACAACTTCAACAATTTTAAGGGGCTGCTGTGGGAGCAGAGAGAGCATCCCACAATCTTAGCACCAGACTGGGATACTGAAACTTGCCCCAGCTGCCCAATCTGCTCTGTGCCAGCCTGGGAGAGCCTGAGACTGCCACCTATTGAAAGGACCTGCTCTTCTCATCCCAGCCTGCCTGGGCTCCCTTCTTCACACAACACAAAAGTCTCACTTGGGACTGGGGAAATTTTTAGCTGAAGTTCTTGATACCATACAAAGGTATGAAGAAAGTGTGATATAAACCAGATGATTTTACTCTCAACTTCCAAAAACTGCCTCTGCCTGAAGCAAACTCAATCTCCTCACAATGTGAGAGAGAAGACTATTCAGGTGGTGCACTGGTAAGAAAATTGCTTTGAATTAAAGCAAAGCCTACCTGTTCTCCAGAGAGAGACATGGATAAAGACCCAAGTGATGAAACACAGCACCATCCCATGCACTGTGCTGGACCAGAGCTGTGCTCAGTTCTGTTAGGAGCTGTAAGACAAACAAGCTGGTCCTGTGGGACTTCAGGTGCAACCACTTCATGGGGCAGGGAGGGGCTCATGAAAGCAGGAAATGTATGTAAGGCAGTCAGCTGGTGGGGAGTGTGTTTGAGGTGAGAAGCAATGCTAGGAGCTGTGAGGGATGGAGCCCTCATATGCACGAGAGTGCAGAGCAGATGCCCTTTACTAGGGCTGTAGTACAGACCTGCTTCTGAAACAGCTACCAGCTGCTGAGTAGTGGTTGAGACCACTCAACCCAGTGGTTGAGAGTTTGGTGGGGAGGAGACAATTTGGAGAGTCATTGGTCTTTCTTTTTAACTTATCTGCTTTAGTTTTCTTTGCTTTTTTTTGGTCTTCCGTCTCCACTCCAAACTAACCCACGCTCAAGACAAAACCAACTAGATGCTCTGGGAACATCCCTGTCTGGGAAGGGCTTGAGTACCTGAGGGATGGCTCGTGAGCAGCTCCTCCACGTGTAGAGCATCACGGCGTACTCGTGGCCTTCTTCCAGCATCTCATTCTGAAACACAGAGAGGTGTTGATGGGGCAGGGCAGGCACTGCAGGCTCAGCACCACTGGGGCAGTGCCCGGGGGACTCACCATGCTGGAGTGCACCGTCGCCTGCTCGATGTACCTGGCAATGCCGGTCACAAAGGCATTTCTGTCTTCAAAGTTTGTGTCAAAATTAGCCTGTGGTCAAGATGAGGATTAAAATACAGTTAGTTGTTTGCTCACCTGATACAGTCTAACATGGGATGAGTTGGCAAAAAGCACAATCATTAGGGGTCTTGGGGAACGGGAACAGCCTATGAACAATTTAGGTGCTGCACCTCAAGGTCTGAAATAGGTTCATATATACACCCTGAGATGCTTCTGAACCACACATGTTCATTAGAGGAAATCCTGCAGGTTATATGTGTGGAAATATGGCAGTTAAGACTGACAAACCCTTGTAAAATCAAGCCAAACTTTACTGCAGCCACACTATGGACCAAACCTACAGCAATTATTCTAAGGATTTTAGCCTAGTAACTCAAAGAAAGATGCAGCATCATTAATATCTGTTTGTGCCCTGGCTGCTAGGGAAAGACCACATCCTGTCAGCTGGAATTGCAAGGGATAAATACACCGAAAAGGCAGGGAATGAGTTGTCTGGAAAACAATATAAAAGTCAGCACTCATGCAGGTGCTATTATCAGTGCTACTGTTGCTCTTGCAAGCACAAACCTTGTTGGGATGAATAGCTGTTTTGGAAGCTGCAATATTGCTTTGGGTTGGGACAGGGGAGCAAGAAAGTGCAGTGGAAGGTGGGGGATGGAAAAGCAGCTCCTCAGCCTCTCTGCACCCAGTGCCCGTTCACACGCTCTGCGCTCAGGTGATTTCCTCCACCCAGGCTGGCTGATGGTATCTGCTGCAGGGCAGGGCAGACAGAAGTCCCAAGCACCCAGAGCTGCTCCTTGCAATGGCATTAGCACTGCAGTGACCACACTCACCTCAATAACTGATTTCCTGAGTAGGAAAGCCGGGAGCACAGACCCATCGCCACAGGGCTACTCTTCTTAATGCCTCCAGGACTTCATATGTGACTAATGTGACAACAAAAGCTGAGCCTGCACAGGCATTTCTGGCTAGCAGGGGAGAGGGCTATATACAAACGGAGTATGATGAGGAAACATCTCCATACCCTGCTTAGAGAAGGTTTTTAGGCCAAGCTGTGTGCACACACTCGTGGTCCTGAAAGGAGGCTGTGCCATAAGGCTGGACCCTGAGCCCCCCATGGGACACAAGCTGGCAAAGGCTAAAAATTTATTGAAAGAAGAAATAAGCAAAAAATGGTATCAAGATTTTCCAGGGAGAGCTGAAATTTGAACAGCCCAGAACAGCCTTTGGGTCTGATAACCTATAAAGATACTAAGGCCCAGGGTCTGACCTGCTGAAAGAGATACTGTAATTCCAGACCCCTGCCTACAAGGCACAGCAATCACGGTAGGAGTGTATTTATACACTGCCACGGGTAAGCCATGAATTCAGGAGTGGCAGGATGGAGAAAGTAACCCCCTATTATATTTAACCCTGGGTGTGTGCTATAGGGCAGGGTGTGGTGGCTGGCCAAGCAGCCAAGGCATCCCACTGTGTAACCAAAAGCAGGAGGTTGAGCTGTGCCCTGGGCTCACGCCAAGCTTTGCTTGGTCAGTGCAGCTGCAGCTAAATCTGAGGTTGTTCAGGGCAGAGAAGTGATTCTAGCAGCTGCCCTCCCTTGCATGCCAGCAGCTCCCCCAACCAGCAGCTCCAGCTGTGCTAGTAGCAAAAAGTCAGGCAGAACTTTGATCTCGCCCTGCTTAGATGCAAGCACTATCATAAAAAGGAAGCACAGAAATATGTGCACAAAAAAACATTGCCGAGAACTTTCTGCTGTTATCACAAATCTTATCTCCTGCTTCCTACCCATTCATGCACTCTCGTCCTCATTTTTGCTCAGCCTTAAAAATCCCTTTCACCAATCTCTGGTGCTTTCCTTTTAAAGTCCTTGGGAACAGATTTGTGGCTAGATCTGTTCTGAACACTTCCTTACACATGCTGAACCCAGGATGTTTTCAGCTAGTTCTCACAGCACCGTGTGCCCCGTGCTTTGCATGAGCTACCAGAACAACCCTCCCTCCCCGCTGCCCCTGGGGGCTGAAGTACCTGGTACATGATGGAGGAGGGAGGTGGTTCGATGCATGGCTGCTGGTCTGGCAGAGGCAGCTCCTCCAGCAAGTCCACGTTGGACAAGGCATCCTCTAGCGTGACGTGAGTCGTCATGGTTCTGGATGTTCAGTTTCCACACTAAATCCAAAGTAAAAGAGAGGGTGATTGCCCGACAAGACAACCAGCCAGCAGGCAAAAGACCGAGTGGGAAAGTTCTGAAGGACAAAACCAGCCCCACAACTGGCTGGCACTGCAGGGGATAAAATCACAGTTTATCTCATTTTCCTCTCCTTGTGTATTTAACCTACATCTCTATGTCATCTCTCCTTCTACAACTCAGCTGCAGAGTAGGAATGCAGAATAAGAGGAACACAACTGCCCACCCAGGCACTTCTCTCCTAACTCTATGCAAAACTATCTGAGACAGAAAACAGCTGGGTGCTGCAGTGCAGCTTTAGCAGCCCCAAGTGAAACCTCCAAAATGCAAAGTGGTGCTATCAAGAATATCTCTCGAAGCAGCATGATTAAAAAAGTATGACAGATGCTGACACTCACATGCTCTGCTTCTCACACACATGAACGGCGCTGGAAACTGTAAACAACCAACTGCACTCCCAAAGGTGAATGGAAAGAGTGCTGTGCAGGCAGGCTGTGGCACTGCAAGCAGCCAAAAAAGAAGTTGCTGTAAAATAGAATTTCCCTGCTTTTACCACAGACACGGAATCCACTGTCACTCCCAGCCCACCCTGGAGTCGCCAACAGTGCCAGCTGCACACAAAATAAAATCAAAGGGAAACATTCCTGAAAGCTCCCTGGCACTCACCCCAGGCAGGCACCCACTGGGAACCCCAGCACAGACCTCGGTGTCCCTCGTCTCCTCTGCCACTCACCTTGGCTGTAAGTGCACTGTCACCCAGGCTCAGCACTTGTGTAATCACAGCCACAGGGCTTCCCTGGTTAATGCCTAATCCTCTGCAATAGCTGTGCCCGACCTAGAGCCTGTGTCTCCTAGAAAAACACCCCACTGCATTTAAACATTTGCAGAGAGAGAATACTTTAAATATTGACATGTCATTCAATTAGCAAATCACCCCCTCAGTGTTTCTTTCCTCACTCAGAGCCTGTCTAATTTCAAATGTGAGCCTTCTGAGTCTTATCACTCTCATCTGCAGGACAGCAGAGCTCTCTGTTATCAAAGTTCCCATCAAGATACTCACAGTTCAATAAAACACCCTGCAACCTTCACTTTGGCTCAGGCAAGCAGACCAAGCTCTTCGCCCGCATAGCATGTTTTCCAATCCTTTAATCATCTCTTTGGCTTTTCTCTAAGCTTTTGCAACTCTTGCTGAAGTGCAGACACGGTAGCAGGACACAAGGCTCCAGCAGTGACTGCACAAGAGCCAGATACAACAGCAGCATAACCTCCCTTCTTGAGTACAACCACACCAGCTCCTTCGCTCACAACAGCAGCTCTATGGTCTCCCATACTCAGCCAATTATCTGCTACAAATCCCTTAGGGTTTTCCCCCCCGAGTTGAGTCACTGTTTCCAAGAGTATAAGTTTGCTCTTCATTTCCAGCACTGGGAGCACAGAAGGACAATGGCTTTGGGACATCCATAGATGGAGACACACAGACCCAGCAAGGTCCACTGCCAAGAGGGATGCGCTCTGTGTGTAGTACTGGAGTGGTTTCATGCTGGGTGACGAGAGGGATGAGTCTGCTGCTGTGTCTCATCATCATTGCTGCCTGCATGTATGGACTGCAAGAATATGTATGAGCCTGGTAAAACCCATTCCACCTCCACAAATGCCTCCCCAAGGTAGCAGGCAGCTGAGAAACCGGTTTGGTTGTGCCTGCAGCTGAAACATCATTAAATAAGTGCCTGGAAGAAAACAAAATCTGAAGCAGCTTTTTCCCTCCACGCTCAAATTTTTGTTTCCTTCTTCACCCCTCTTTGCTAAAATGGTTTCCTGTTACAAATTGTAGCAACTGTCAAAACCAGACATTATGTTTCTGTAGCTTCCTCCCTGCCTGCCTGCAGGCACCCTGTGCTGCTCCCCATCAGCCGGCGGCTCAGCTCACCAGCCCCATGGAGCCACCCACCCTGCTCCACCACCACCCTCCAGCACCTCTGGACACACCACTGGGATCCCTGAACAACACCCCTGCTACTCACTCATGCTGCATTACACACTTCAGGCTTGAGAAGGCAAAACTTTCCATTTTATAGCTTTGAGGGCTGTGGCTGTTTGTTTGGGCTTATTCCCCATTTCTCTCTTTAAGTTCAATTCTAAGACCATTTGTGCAAGGCAGTTTACTGTAATCAAAAACATCTCCTCAATAACCCTGTGACACCCAAAGACCTCAGCAACTCAAGGGACAAAATTACTGCTGCTGTTTGGGCCATACCAGGAAACAGAGTCCCAGATACAGCATCAGGGTCCTGCTGTGCCAGGCAGCACATAGACCTGTGAGGCCAAGCCAGTCCCTGCCCTAAAGATCTCACACTCTAACAGAGGAAGAGAGGCAGCATGTGGAAATGAATGAGCAGAAAAGGAAGCACTGAGGCATTGTGAGCGAGCGGTGCAATCAGCCACCAGCCCACCCCATGCTTTGCCACGGCTGAGCAGTGCAAGAATCTGGATGCAGATGGAAAAACTACACAGACTTTGAGGGTTTAATACATGAGTCTTTACAGGGACTTCTAATTTCCACTCTACACTTTCTTAAGCCCAACAGGGAAACCAACGGAGGCTACAGGGAACAGTGTGGTCACACAGGACTTCCCCTGGGTCTTGTGTCTGTAGCACATTGCCACAGACAGCAACCTCACAGCTGGAGCATGTGACAGAGGGGCTACTGGTCCAGGGCCAGCAGACCTGGATCATCACCCCAGATCATCCAGAGGAGCAGCTGTGAGTGACCTGCCATCTGCCTCTGCCGTGGCCCCTTGCCTGCTCCTTGGGGTGGCTGTAGGGCTGGGGGGGGGGCCTGTCCTTGGTTGGAGTCCCCTGCCACGTGTAAGCATCCAGCAGTTAGAGGGGTTGTGCACTGCACAAAGGCTGGGGAAGGCTCTGAAGGCATCAGTGATGCTCTGTCTGGTCCATGGGGCACTGCACTGTGTCACCCCACCACGAGGGCAGCCTGGGAGAGCCAGAAGGTGAAGCTCCACTACCACAGACCCACACTGTTCTCCCTCACCTTCCTGCAGACAGGTTCTTACACAAACACGTGGGGGCTGTCCCATCAAATCCAGTTTCCTCCCCTCTGTCCAGTGAAAAGGGGGGCAGCTGTCAGGTAATCTGTCAGCAGCCAAGCAGCTCCAGCCCAAGGAAGTCAGGGATCCCTGGGGACACTCATCAAAAAGCTTCAACTGCCATCCACCACCTGGGCTTCAGGGCAGGGGCAGCTGTGCTGGGAGGCAATGGTTTGGTGTCAGTGTTTGGGCACACGTGGCCGTGGGGCTGGGCCCCCACCACCCAGGGAGCAATGCAGCAGCATGCCCAGAAACAGGGCCTTTTTTCTGTCATAACACATCCACAGAAGGGTGAGGCTTTCCCTTGCATGCAGGAAGCATATCCTGCCTCTCTGGACTCACACACAGCCACACAGGCTGCCAGGAGCCACCTCCATATCCCACTGCTGGTCAGAGAGGCCAAAGTCCCTCTGCTCCTACATGTTTTGGCAAAACTGAAGGTGAGCCTGGCAGAAACCAGCTCCACCCCAGTGAATCCCAGGGCAGGGATGCTGCCACTGGGCTGATTATCCCTTCTGCTGATGAGCATCAGTACTAATGAGTGCAGTGTTGCCCACACTTTCTCCTCCTCTGCTGCAGAAACTTCCTGTTGCTTTCCCACGTCTCAGTTGCAAACCCTCTGGCCATCTCATACACCTTCTGAAGCCAAATGATACCAGAGGCACTGGGGCTTCCAGACACTGCAGGGAGCCTGTAAGGCAGGGCCCGTGCAGAGGACATGGCCCCACCACCCTGAAATGGAGAGTTCCTGACACAGTGACTGTTGTGGCAGCAGCTTGGGGGCCAGATTTCACAGACAACATAGTAAGGCTTTGAGGAGTGAGGATGGACATCCCAGCTATCTGAACTTGCAGGGCATATCCTACCTTCCCCACCAAAATGCTTGCCCAGAAGTATTGGTGCAATATCATTCTCTTTGCAGCAAGAAGCACAGAGGCGACTTTATTGTTCAAGCAGCTTAGGGAAACAAAGAAAGACTTTTAAAAGCAAGGCCATAACGAATATGTTGCATGCATGTGTGCTCAGCTCCAAAGCTGCACAGCTGAGAGCTCTGGGGAAGTGGCACGGGCTGTTCCGGGTTTTCAGCTTGCTTGCTCCTACAGCAGTCAGTCACACTGGAGCTGCAGTAGGTACCAAAAGCAAGAAAGGAGGGAAGAAAAAATGGGAATTGCCCAGAGTCCATGTCCTGCAAGTCTGGGGTGAGATGAGCAGCAAAATGACTTTTGCCAGGGAGATGGCAATGGAGAGGAGGAGGACAAACCTTCTGGTCACCTCCTGAGGATCTGGGATTCTTCTTCAGCTCTGATGCCCAGGCCCTGGGTAACCTGGGAAAGTCAGGGAATTTAGTTTTGCCCCTGTGGTAATGCTTCTCCCTCTTACTCCAAAAATAGCATCTAATCAGTGGGCAGGAACTGTCCTGCCCCAACAAGTGCCCAAGCAGAGTGAAGTCTTATGTCCATAAGAACAAAGTGTTCCTGGTACCCACTGCCTCACAGCAACAGAAGAATAAATGCTTCTGGCCACCAACATATTTTTAGTCCAGAATAACTTCATGGTGCAAAAGTTTAGTTTGACCCTTGTCTAAAATGCACAGTATTGAAGTCCCCTGTGTTTTAGGATGCATGTCATCAACTCCTTCTCTCATGCTCTAAGAATTACTTGTAATTGCAACTATCACCACAGTCAGGAGGTTCTTTATAGAAGCAAATAAGCACAGCCAAGAAGAATGAGGCTGGCAGAGCTGGGCCTCTGCCCTACACAGACACAGATGCTAATAACCATGAAATCACCCTTCCTATTAAAAAAGGAAGCCAAACTGCATGACTCCTGAAGCTGTATCTCCAGTCTACATTTTCTGCCATTCCATTAGGGTTGAGTTCCAGGCATTTGTGCCATCCTTGTCTTTCAGCAACATAATTATTTTGGAATTTATTTCTTTTAGAATAACTTAATCATATTTTTTTCTGGTGCCAAAGAAAGAGGGTCAAGGAAAGAGGAAGGTATATGAAGCTATATTTCCAATAGAGTTGAAAAATTTTGAGCAAGTTTACAGGCAACTCCACTGCTGACAGTTAAAGCACTTCTTGGGAAACCAAATCATACAGGCCAGCATTGTTAATAGTTGACCAGATATTCATCTTTAAAAACCAATCTTCCTATTTTTCATGCAAGGATGATAATTGTTTGTTAACAAAATTATTATAATGAAATCAGCATATTCTGCTTTGCTCATGAGACCCTGGTCAGAAAACGGAAGATTTTGCATATTTCCCAGGCTTCATTAATAACAATTAACTGTACAAAGGAGAAAAGAATCATCCTTTGCAGAGAATTACCATAGAATTATATGGCTGTGACACCAGAATACTGGGCTCATCACCCATTACTGTGACTAACCTCAGACAACTGTCGTCATGCAAAACATGAGGGTGATTTTTGTTTCGGTATCTCGGGGCAGGAGTGGTGCAGAGGCTTTAGCGACTCAGCCTAATTCTTTGAGATCTTTGTGATCCAAAGCCCCCAGGCAGGAACCCCCCGTGGAAAGCGGCAGATGGCAGAGGGGGCCACGCTCTGCTGCTGGCAGTGTCCTCTGACAGCACACACAACCACCACCCTGCCCCCTTCTCCAAAACAGCCCTGGGCACGCAGAGGGAGGCTTTAGTGTGCGCCTCTTCTCCTCCTCCTCGTTCCTTCCCGGTCCTTCCAAACCACGGAAATTTCCTGCGGAATCCATCCCTTGAACCCCCGCCCGGTGGGATGCGGCTGGCACGAGGCATTTCCAGCGGTCTCGGGTGTAAAGTTGAGCACAAAGGAGCTCTGCCCGGCCCCACGCGCGGGGACCGTCGCTGCGGGGCTCCGACCCGCGCCACGGCCCGAACCTGCGGGCGCCGCTCCAGCCATCGCTCCCAGCGCTGGCTCAGCCTCCCTCGCTGCCTCCATCCCCCTCCTCCCCCAGGAACACCATATTTCCACGCCACGGGTGATCTGGGAGCTGGCCGGGGCCCCCGCCGGGGCCGCCCCCCGCCGCCAGCCCGGCGCTGCGCGCCGCCGCTCCTCCACCATCATCATCATCATCATCATCATCGCCATCCCCTCCGCGCCCCGTTCTCCCCGCGCCAAGCATCGCCGCCACCCCGGCTCAGGCTCCCACTGCCACGGCGGGGCCTGCAGCGCCCGCGGGCCCGGGGGCTCGGCCCCTTCCCACGTCCTGGGGGCGCGGGGCCGGCATGGGCGGGGGGGAAGAGGGGGATTTGCGCTATTTTTTCCCCGGCGCTTTGCCGCGGCTGCGGGGAGGCTGAGCGCCGCAGGTAGCTCTAGGGATTGTGGGATACATCCCGCACATCCCGGCCCGGCCGGGCCGCCCGCCTGCCCTCCGCTCCCGGGGCGGCGGCACCTGCCCCGCCGCTGCCCCCCGCCCGCCGCCCCCGCTCCGCGCTCCCGGGGCGGCGGGGGCACCGCGCTCGGCGGCGAGGGGGGAAGGAAGGAAGGAAGGAAGAAAGGAAGGGAGGGGGTGAAGCCGCGCAGCCCCCGCGCAGCCCCGCGCCCACCCCCGCCCGCTCACCTGCGCTCGGCGGGCGCGATGCTCCGCGCCGCGGGATGCTCCGCGGGATGCTCCGCGGGATGCTCCGCGCCGCCCGCACAAAGAGCAGGAAATGGCTGCAGCAAGTGCACTTCCGCGGCTCTCCGCCGGCCCCTCCGCGCGGCGCGGCGGCGGGGGGAGCCCCGGCCCCCGCCGCGGGAAGGGGCTGGAGCGGCGCGGGCGGCTCCTCCCCCAGCAGCGCGGGGGATGCGCGGCGGGGCCGGGGGCTGCATCCCCCTCCTCGCCGGGAAGGGGGGGCCGCAGCTCTGCCCCCGCGGCGGGGACCTCCTGCGGTGGTCGCTCCGCCGGGGCCGGCCGGGCTGGCGGCAGCGCGGCGCCGGCGGGGTCGGGGTCAGGGAAGGCCGCCAGCCACCCCTCCCCGGGGCGCGGAGGGAACAGGGCCGGGGGCAGCTGCTGCAGCCCCTCGGAGGTCTGGTGCTGGCAGAGCGGGTTTGGGTCCCTGAGGAGGCAGGACCCGGCTGGGTTTCCCCATCTCCCTGCTGCTGTGTTTGCTGGGTATCGGGTGTTCAGCCACTCTGCCCCTCGGAGGACCATTGCTAAGTTTAACCTACCATCTTAACAAACATGCTGTTTGCAGAATACGTGTACGTATAGAATACATATGGAGCCTCGGATGACTGAGCATGTTGGGGGCCAAAACCAGAAGGCAGTGCTTTTGCTTGGAGCTCCAGTCCTCTTCTGAGTCAGCATCACATCCAAAAGGTCTTCCTTTTGGCATTTTTGGCATCTGGCTCTTCTTCAGGGACAGGTTTCCAGTCCTTCTGCTCATGTTTCTTTTTAAAGCTCTAATACAGCTCTTCAGATCTACTGTGAAATCCAAACTGGACCTCTCACAGCTTCCAGAGGAACATTGCCTCGTGGTGACTGACACAAGCCCTGTATAGAACTATCTCTGGGAGTAGACCCTTCTCTTTCCCCTGAATAGCGTTTCTTCTTTGGAGGTGGGACTAGATGACCTTTAAAGGTCCTTTCCAACCCAAATGATTCTATGATTCTGTGATATCTATGACTCTATCTCACCTTTGACTGGAACATTTTGTAGCCATCATTCCTCTTTTTACTATTTAATTCTTGGCAGAAAAATTCAGTATTGCAGACACAAAGGATTTTACAGCCAATATTGCTCTGAGGCCATGGGTGAAACCAGGTCAGTTCAAGAAAACTGTGGCAGCAAAGAGTTCTGTGGACTTTTTTTTGCACAGTTTAATCTGGTCCCATTATCAGCTAGGCTCAGGGTGATGGGAATTCCATTAATGTTAGGATAATATTTTAGTTTTCTGCTCCGTGTTGTCTTAGCTTGTAGAATAATAGAATGAGCTGCTCTGCATTTGTCCTGCAGATCTCTGTGCAGGGAAAAATGACAGCGAGGAGCAGCCCCATGCAGCTACAGACTCAGGAGTGTGTGCATCAGCTGGCTCTGTGTGGAGGGGTGGAGGGGAGAGAGAACTCGATGGTGGGAGGAGCTGAACAGAAGAATACACACAAATTTGAAGTGGCTGCCAACTGAGATTTAGCAGAGCCATACACCTGAATCCGTCCGCACTGACGAGTGCAGCGTTCAGAGAGGGACAAAGCCAAACATCACATAAAAACATGTTCATTAAAAAATGTTTCAGGAAATTCTAGATTGTTTTTCAGGCCTGATTTTAAGGTAATTGTGTATTGACAACCCCCACTTCCCCGGGGTGACCAACACATGCACAGGAAAGAGGTTTTCATGGCTAATTCTGCCGCCCTCCAGCCCCTGGTGTCCACTGAGAGGCATCAGCTGCTCCTTCTAGATGAGGTTACTGCTTGACTGCCTTTTCCTAGCAGGGACGCCAGCCTGGCTGTGCCTGTGCCTGGCCATCGCAGCAGCAGGTTGGGGACACGCTGGGATAGAGCTCTGGGCCTTGGCTCCAGCCAAGTGTGCAGCGTCAGCAGAGCCGTGCACCCAGCGGGAAAATAGGGACAAGCACAACCTCCCACCTTGCTGAAACACTTTTCCATTGGGTAAAGGTGGAGTGGCTGAAACATTCAGCAGATTGCAAATGCTTTCTAAGGAGACAGGGAAGGGGTATTCAGAGAAAGGTTACTCACTTTGCAGCAGGAGACTGGTATTCTGACCTCTACTTTGTGGGGAACGTGTCCAGTGAAGCCACATGAAGGGCACCCACCTAAACTCGCCATAGACACTGCTCTGGTGGGAGGAGACTGGGTTACAGTGCACTGACATCATGCAGTTATCCCAATAGGGCACTACCTTTTTGAGATTCCTGAAGTGCCCTGTAAATTATCATGGGGAAACACCCTCTGGGAGCACTCAAATACTACTACTCCCGTTTTATGAAGATTCAGAGAATTTAAAGCTACCATAATGAATGTTTAGACCTAAAAATCTGGTGTCCATATAGTAAATTATGTAGTAAATTACCCAACTTGCAGAGATTCTGAATACTTCATAATAATCTAATCCCAGAACACAGCCATAGTTCTGGGGAACAGAGATATTTCAGAAAGCCAGAAAAAGCCTGTTTGCTTCTTGGTGGGAGGGATTTGGAGGAACAGCAAACTGTATGATTATAATTGCATGAGGATGGTTTTTACATTTTTGCTTACATATAGTGAACCCCACAGTTGGGACTCAGCAATTTTATTGTTTGTAAAAATGAACATAAAACATCACAATATCATTTTGTGCAACACACTCTAGCTAATAAATATTATACATGTACAAATATAAATATAACCTCAGTAAGATCACCTAGCAGAGCAACATTGCTGCTAGTAAATAGCAATGTCCTCAAGCTCAGCAGACCCCTGGTTCCTCCAAGGATGATGAGGTTAGCAAGCCAGAAGCTTAACTTTGTGAGCCTGCAGATGCCCCTGCCACAGAGTGTGTGAAGATGTATAAGGCAGGAACTGATGCCTTGCCCATATCCATATACCTGAAAAGATATTCTGGCTCCTGAAAGCTACCCTAGAACCATGGGTCTGAAAAATACCAAAAATTAAGTTGCCTTCTGTGAAGAAATAGTTCAACACAGGATATGTTAGATCATGGGATTACATTATTTCCTTGTTCCATTTTTGTTGGCAAACATATTTGAACCTGACTTCTGTAATTGGAGATTCTGTAAAAGGAGATTGCTGCTGGAAGTTTGCACCTTAGAGTTTTTGTAAGCTGCTGTCACGTAAGATTTCCTCATGTTCTCACCTGCCCAAAACAGAGAAGCATAAAAAATACATCCTGCATATATGCACATATCATCTGTGAGTCCTCTTGACTTCCCTAGTTACTGTTAATGCTTAGCAGAAAGTTCTGCACTTTACAAATTTACAAATTCTGCAGGACACCAACACCCAGACATTTGGTTTTGAGGTCAGTTATGTCAAAACAGTGTCTCTGTCTTGCAGTGGAAATATAGATTTTAATACCAGGAGATGGATTTTGTTTATACCTTCTTCTGCTGTCACCACATGGAGAACTCCTTGTGGAGAAAGAACCCAGGCAGTCCATTTGCATTGGACTTTTTCTTTGATCAGTCCCTTTGTTCACAGAGGATATGGAAAGGTCTTTACTTTTGATGATTCAGTTACTCTTTGAAGTATGAGAAAACTCTTCTCATTATCACTGGTGCACTGAGCACGTACTCTCCATGTTTTTTCCTCGTGGCTCCCTTGTGAGCCCTCCAGCTCCTTTTTTCCAAACACACCAGTTCAGCAGTAGGTTCCTGTACCTTTTACAGGTAATCAGATCCCAGAACTCTGTCTTGTCCTGGACTGGAAACACATAGCACTCTGCACTGCAGAGTCCTCCATAATTTGTTCAAATGAACTGGATAGAAGTCATGTATTAATCTTCTGATGTAGAAAGACTGAAGAAAAAAACAATATAAACATTCAGCTTTGACTTCCCTCCTCCAAGAATGTCTCCATTTGCATCAGAGTCCCCTTTTCTCACTCACTATACAGTGTAATCTGGGACAATTTCAAAACTCTTCAGGATGTTGCTTTTTCTCTTCCTCCCTTACAAAATCTCATGTTCACACAGACACTTCTTCAGTTTACCAGGTATCCAAATCCTGTTCCTGTTATGCCACAGCTGCAGAAAAAATCATGCCAGGGAAAACAAAACCACCTTAAAATATTGGTGTCAGAAATGCAGTCATTGTTCCTGTGTCTCCCAGGCTTATTCATGTTCAGAGCTTTCAGGTCCAGCCCACTCTGAATTAGAGAGCTGTGGAGATGTCTAAATGTTCCTCCTCAGTTAAAGACAGGTTTTTCTTTTCTCCAGGGAAGACCTTCATTTGGGAGTTCACAAAACAGGAACGGCAATGTCAGATCTCTTAGTTTTGAGGCTGTATCTTCAGGAGAAATACCTTTGCTGGATTGTGTGGTTCAGGACTCTGTGCTCAATTGCTGCTTCTGCTTTTAAGATGCAAACCACATTCTTGGCCAAACCAAAGCCTGTGTCTGTCTAGGCTCTGGAAGACCCAGGGATATCTTGTCTGTCTGGAAGTACCAGCCTCTGCCCTCTCTTCTCCCCAGGCATATGGCAAGTGTTTATGGTGAGAGGATTCCTGTTAATGCTTTGTGTGGGGAAAATCCAGCCTTCTCTCCTCTCAGGACTCTCAGCTGTGCTGAGTGAACAGTGCCATGATTACAGATCATACTCAGAGATTTCACTCAGCTGGAACAACAGAAGAGAAAAGGGTGGCCGCTCCTCTTTCCTCTGAGCAGGGGAGAGAAGAGAGAGGAAGAACATTTTTGTCAGCTTGCGAGGAATGGCAAGGTTAGCAAGGAAAAACTTGTGAAGAAACTGAGTATTAACTAAAATACAATCTATCTCTATAGAGAAAAAGGCAATGGAAGAACCAGCTTCCTTCTGTGCAATGTTTCTTTTCTATTAGCAGTGAATTTTGTCTCGTGGACACTAAGTACCTTCTAATGGCTTGGCTGTCATTTTTACCATCACTGTTAGAACTCAGCCCCACGGATCTGCAGCTTTCTTAGGAAGGAAACTTTTGAATTAACTTGAGTTAGGTGCACTACATGGGCTCCTTAGAGAAGTCAATGCACTCTATAGAAACAGCAGATTAAATAAAAGGCAGAGACCAGAGTTTGCTTGCTGGTGCAGATGAAAGCTACAGTGCTTCACATCTAGGATTTTATACTGTGTTAGCATGTGATGTGTACACCTCTCTCTCCTCCTTTAAGCCAAGGGAAAGAGAGCTCTTGTCTTTGGGAACTAGGACTCTCCCATGACAATACTAACCATCCTCCAGCAGTGGCTCATGACATCATAAATTGCCTTGGAGGCCAGCTTGGGTTTGTAGAGCCGAAATCCTGCATTGATTTCTTCCACCACTTCTGCATTGGTGCGATTCTCATAGGGGATTTTACCTTCACTGAAGACCTCCCACATCAGCACTCCTAAAGCAAACAAATGAGAAAAATCACAAAGAAGCAAATAAAATCCTCAGCAGACCTGTGGCCACCTTCCACCTGCTCTTCTCTGCAGCTCAACATTGGTGTCAGCTACTTGGAAAAGCATTTTCACTTGGATTCTCAGTACACATCTGAAAAACCAGGCAGGCCCTAACGCAGCTGTACAGTTCTACGATGCCAACCAGGATCTCTGCTGTGCACTGGAATGTGTGGAAGTACCAGTTTGACTTCTCTGCATCCTACTTTGTCATAGTCTAGCACACAGGGATGTCTTTCCCCATGAGTCAGATGCTGTGTTATGTGTCAGAAAGCAGAGCATGTCTTCTCCAAAACTGTGAAGAGGGAACGCTGTGCATGTGCTCCATCCAGATGTGTAATCTGGGAAAGAGAACCTGCTTTTTGTCACTGATTCAGTTTATCTATTTTTGCTTCCAGTTAATCACATACAAGAGACATGTCACTGATGTTCCTGCCTGCAGTGTGTCCTGTACCCAAATCTGTTAATTTTGGCAAGACTCAGTAGCAATAAAGCAATATGAACTGCTCCATTCCTGCTAGCCAACTTAGTGCAGGGAACTCCTCGCCTGAAAAATGTGCTGGGTGGTGTGATTTGCTGGGAGGAATTCACATGCACTCATAGTGGAATTTCAAAGGATTGCGGCACATTTTTCCTCTTTTCCTAAACAGTCAAATGTTTTCCTATGATTGCTGTTCAGAGCAGCACAGAAGCTCATGCTTCTCTGGTGTGGTGGAAGAGAGACAGGCAAAGACAAAAAGACTGAATACACTGCAGTTGGCCTCCAGGTCAGAGAGGGTCTGCAAATTGAGTGAATACAAGGCAACTGGGTTGTTATTAGCTTTAATTTCTTTGGTCACCTATTATGCCTCACTGAGTAAACTGTGTTCACATTGTGTTAGAAAAGGGAGACAGACTATATATAGACTGTTCTGAAATAAAGTTGTGCAACTCCATAGTTGCACAGTTGCACACTCAGCTTTGCTCAATTATGCCTGCTTCCATCTCTGACATCTTCAAATAGGAAGATGCAAAGAGACTGCAGCTCCACACCAATGATACTGGCCCTACTGAAGAATAAGCAAAGTAGTTGTACTCCCCAAGTGTGCAGATTCCTGCACTGGGAGCTTCTCACACTCATTTTGTTCTCCTGGGCACAGCAGGATTTCAGACCTGGCAGAAGAGATGAATGGGCTGCAGAGTAGCAGAGCAGAAAGCTGCTCACAGTCATGAGACCATGAGGAATCCTCTTATGCAAACCCCACTGGATGGGGAGATAACGAGTCTGACAGATGTACAACCCACTGTCTGCACATCTCACAAAGAAGGACTGACCAACACAAGCAAAGTTCACCTATATTTCATTCAGATCTGAAACTGGAGTAAGCCAACTTCACCAGGCTTGGCTTGACTGTAAATCAATCTGAGCACCCTCTCTGGAAGCATCTGGCTCTCAGTGTACAGGCCAGTTTCTGATTTGTGAAGCAGAAGAACATTCTTACCAAAGTAGCATCTCTCCCCATGTCACTGCCACTTCACTGTGAGGTGTCAGCAATAGCTCCACTGACAAAAGCTGTCCCTTGTCATTACATGGTGAGTGCTGACAGCCTCCTCCACATGCCAGGGAACATGGAAAGAGGAATGGTGCTCTCTGAAGCATCTCCCTGCTGAGTTTGTGAAGGAGGCTGTGTGGGCCTGAGCACCCAGTGCCCACCTCACTGCTCGTAGCCCACCCCAGGAGTGCACAGCTTCAGGCACAGCAGAAGAGATGGGAGCCCCAGCAAAGAGCAAGGAAAGCACAGCATTCACAAGCACAGACTAGGAAAGGTTATAATCCTGCATTATTTACTGCTGGGCCTGGAGCTGAGTGGCACCCCATTGACTGTGTGCTGTGCACAGCACACTGCCCCAATTCACTGCGGTGACAGAGATTTGCATGTTGGCTGGAGAGGGGCCAGGGCCATGAGTGTGCCAGATCTACAGCCCAGGGGATAGCCTTTGTTATGGCTTTGGGGAGAAAATACACAGCGGTGTTCTTATCTGTGAGGGTCCAGAAGGGAGACCAAAGAATGGACGCAAATCATAAAACAATGCATTGGGGAGCAGGAAATGAGGTGAGAAATGGGAGCAGTGAAATTATATTTTCAGATCAGCATAAAACAAATGGACTCAGTAGAGCAAACTTGGAAAGGCAGAGGGTTTGACTGAGGAATCAGTGCCTAGGACTGACATGCAGAGAGATGGAGTGCCTAAATATTATCCCTTTCCTCTGCTCTGCTCTGCTCTGCTCTCCACTGTGATCTCGTCAGTGGCTCTCCAAATTTTTCTTGGACACTCCTGCTATGTCAGCAGGAAACACAGTTCATTATTTGGTATGATATAGCCTTGCACAGCTATAGAACACTCTAAGAATCCAGAGGATATGGTGTTTAGAAGAGTTTACTTAAGGACTGAGCCCTTCAGTTTTCTAAGCTGGGGTTTGTTGAATTTCTTCCATTTTGAGTTTCTTACCAAATGACCAAACGTCAGATTTGGTGCTATAGTTGCTGTAGGAGAAAACCTCTGGAGCAGACCACTTGACTGGAAACTTGGTACCTGTGGAGCTGGTATACTGATCATCAAGGACAATCCTGGAACAGGAAAAGAAGGAAGAATGCTGAGTAACTCCCCATCCCATGAGAGCCCTGCAGGGACCGTGCGGGGCCATAGTGGCATTACCTTGACATCCCAAAGTCAGACACTTTGACCACCTGGGATTCCCCCACCAGGCAGTTCCTGGCAGCCTACAAGGAAAGAAGGTGCAAAGAGCAGGTCAGAGATGAAAGACTGTCACACCCACTCGGTGGCTTTTATCTTGGCAGAGCAGATAGTGCTTAAAAAAGAGCATCAAAGTGACATTGTGCCGTACAAAGAGGACAAAAACCTGAGCTTCTCATGCTTTCAGTACATTTTACAGCATGTCCCTGTTGCCAGAAAAGCTGTTCAACCATCAATCTGACCTTAAGGCCCTTATTGCCCAGAAAGGGCAGAGAAAGACCCTAAAATATCCACAGCTACTCACAGTCCTTGCTCCCTACTGAAACAGCCACAGTGACCGATGGAGCTTGATTGAACACCACCTAATTAAAACTATTTGATCATCAGTGCATGTTTGTACATGAATTATGCAAGAATAGGTCTTTTTTTTTTTCCCCCTGATTTTAGACATGAAGAGGAGTCAGTACCCAGGAACTGGGGTTCTGACTCCTGAGAACAAAAGAGTCCACTCAGGAAGGAAGAAAAACTTTATAGCCTTGTTTCTTCTCTCCCAAAAACAATTAAGGGAAATAGATTAATCAGCAATCTAGGGATTGGTTTTTCTTTTTCGCCTAAAGTATTGGTGCTGCTTCTGCAATAAAGGCAGATACAGGATCCCCTGTAAATACGTAGGAGGAGTATGGAAGCTGAAATTAAGGAAGGAAGAAAGCACAGGAAAACATCCACCCGGAGCAAAGAAAAAGTCTATGTGGGACCAACATACCAGGTCTCTGTGGATGACAGAGTTTTGTTCCAGATAAGTCATTCCTTCACACACATCTTGGCACATCCCCAGCAGGGTTTCCTTTGAAAAAGTGCCCCGCTGGCTCCTGAGGTAATCAGACAAGCAGCCATTCTCCATGAACTCAAACACCAGGCATATGGGAGTGTTCTCAAAGCACACGCCATAAAGCTGGACTAGCTTGGGGTGAGACAGCTTCCTGTGGGATAGGGAGGGAAGGTGGAAAAGAATAAGCTCAGTGCCTTCTATTCTTACAGCAACTGGTTAATACACAGCTCCATGTGCCACTGTGCTGCACCCTGCTCTCTGCAAAGGCCAGCTCTGCACATGGGTAGACCAAGTCTAATGTCAAGTAGGCCTAAGTATCATCCCTTTTCAATGGTAATGGTCACCAAAAGACTTTTCTGCATGGAAAATCATACCATCAAACAAAAATAAAATCAATTTCTATTTGCTTTGAAGGGAGGGAAATGCAACAAATACAAATAAAGGCAATAAAACCAAAGAGGATATATTCAGTTGTGCAAAGAAAAAAAACTTTTACAGGTAAAGATTTTCAATAAAATTTCCCTCAAATTGTAAGATATTTCTCCATCTAATTATTTTTGACAAAAACCACTTTGCTTTCCAAAATGCATTATCAATGAACCCTGCCTTCTTGAGCAGCAGAGATCTGGAAGACCATTCTTGATAGACTTCGAAGCACAGTAATTCATCTACACTTTGAATTGCCTTCCTTTGAAGCTGCCAGAGCTCACCTGTCTCTACTATTTAGATACATAGCAGATAATCAAAGTTTGAATCCCCCATTCATATTCCTGGCAACACTTTAGTTCAATTTTACGAATCCCACAGGGGCTGATTTTCTTGGTGAATCTGCTACTTACATCAAGACTTTAGCTTCCTCAATGAAATCCTCTTCAGACATTGCTCCCTCACGGATGGTCTTTATGGCTACTTTTGTCTTGTCCAGCAAGTAACCAAGGTAGACCACCCCAAACTGACCACTGCCAATCTCCTGCACACGGGTGAGCTCAGAGGCGTTAATGACCAATTTTCCTGTTGATTGTAAGGGGGAAAGAGTAAGGATTGAGCAGTAGGATGTCAAACAAAAAGCTTTTGTGGGAGACAGGACGTGATATGGGACTTTCTGTCTCTCCCTCAAATTGCCTGTCTGACCTTTGATAGCTCATTTGATTAGCCCATGCTGCAGGTCATGTTCAAGAGTAGGAACAACAACATCCCCTTTCCCCCCTCCTTTGTCTTGTCTATCCAGTTCTTCAGGAAGGATTGTTTCTGCCATGCATATGTGCGCTACTGAGCACAACATGGGGTTTGAGTTTCTTTGATGTCTCCAAGAATTACAATAAAAATGATACCGGCAAAATTCTGTTGACAACAATACTCAAATGGAGGCATCTTTCAGGAGAGACTCAGCTTTCATCAAACTGTGCTATGATCCCACTCCCATCCCCTTTGTTCAGCATTCATTTTAGTATTTAATGTTGACTTCATTGAGAGCCTGGGGTTCTCATCACTCCCTCAAGGCACTGCATTATCAGGTCAGTCAGTTACCAATGGTAATGGCAAAGATGATAATCTAGTGACCAGTGCAGTGTAAAGATCTGGAGAAAGCTATTTATTATGGCTATGGTCACATGAATATTCATCAATATCCACGGGGATATGCAGGATCAGCCAGCTAACCAGTGAGGAGTGTGATTCTCATACAGTCATGAGGGTACCATACCATAGCTCAGCCCTGCAGTGATCGGGGCCTTTTTTCTCCACGAAGACACCGCATACCTGAGCCGAGTGACGAGACCTGGGGGACAGAGGGAAAGGGGGGTCCCAGTTATTGTCACAGCCACGGGAAGTGTGGCTGTCACTACCTCAGGAGGCAGTTTGGGTACTCAAAGCAGGTTTATTGTACTGAGTTCTCAGCTCCACTTGAGGGCAGCTGAACTTCTGCTCAGACTGATTTCCTGCCTGTGAGAAGGAAGCCAGTTCTGAGCAGTTTCAGCTTATTTTCCATTTTCGCTCTGTCAGCAAATGTGAGCTGTGAGTCTCTATTAATTCTGATGAATTTCCAAATTATACCTTTTATTTTTAGGGTATTTTTGAAGTCTAGGGTTTCCTGTAGTACTCCTGCACTGTAGAGATGGGAGTCTTTGGTGACTCCCATGTCTGGCTATGGATCCTGGCCATGTCCCTGACTGTGCCAAATCAAGGTTCAGGAATATATCACCTCCAGGGCAAGAAGGCCCTGCTGTGTAATTCAAACAGGTAGCTTGGCCTGGCAGTGGTGATCCACTCTCAAGGTTCTCCATGGTATGTCATTATGGCATCTATGTTGGCCACAGTCAGCCTTAGAAGGACAACTAGAGTGAAGATGTAATGCTGGAAGCTGGAAACTGGCCTGAAATGGTCATTTTCCTGCCATCCAAGTGCTAGGATAAGTGGAAGAAGAGATGATGCCATTTAACACTTCATTGTGAGGACAGAGGGCTTGGGAGCCTTCCTTCACTCAAAACAGCCACTTGGCTGCATGGGGTAAACCAACAACTTCCCTGGTCAGCTTTGGCCTTCACTCACCTCCTGCATTGTGCTGGTGGTAGTTGATGAGGTCAGGGATGCAGTCAAACACGTGCTTTTCTGCCAAGTAATACCGCTTGGGAAAGTCAGTTGTCTCATTGATGTGATAATGCTTTATAACAGGATTGTTGTCTGTGCTGAAAGAGAGGAGGTTTTCTTTGAGGAAAACTAGGTTGCAGCAAAAAGACAGGAATCTGGGGTATAAGCAGAAGAGTAGCAAGTGAGAAAAGGGGAAAACCTTCCCCCAGAATTAATGGGAGAGGAGCAAGGAGTAAGTGCAGTTGCTAATTAAGTCTGGGTATTGTATGTTCTCCTTTTCACTCATAGATGGTCTCATCTCTAGAAAGGCTGAGGTTTCCTGATAAGACAAGGTTAAGTATAAGTTTCTCCGCCTCTTCTTTGTGAAACAAAAACTTCTGCCCCATTACTGAAACCCTTTCACTAATCTTGTGCTACCCACCTCTGATGAGTCCAGCACACAGTCCATGTTGATCCTATGGACACTTCAGCTGTGGGGACAATTTCATCAGAATTACAACCCCAGTGATGTCTAAGGCACTATTTATAGGCACATATTTAGATGCAGGGAGAAGTGGAGCTTTTAAAACACTTTGCGACTGGCAGCTGACTCTCTGCCTTTTTTGGAAGTGTTTTCCTCTATCATTTTCATGAGCCTTCTGCTCTCTCGTTATAATGCCAAAACAACTACACAGAGATTACACACTCACAGAAGCCATTTCATTGATGTAATTGATGTGAAAAGCTGCTGAGCTCAGCTGTACCTTAATGCTTTGGTGAAAACAGAGACTGTGTACATGCCAGGCTGCCTCGAATCTCTCACCATGAAGGCACCTTCCCTACCCTGGAACAGAAGCAAAGGAGAGAAAACTGGTCAGAGACATAATGGAAAAAAAGAAGCAGGCTGGGGGCAAAGCTGTGCTAATTTCAGCCCTGTCTACTGCTCAGTCATGAGGATGTGCTAAACATGTAGGGAAAAAAAGGGCCTCAGCCCACTGACAGAGCTTGGGGTGTCCCACGCACAGCTCTGGTGGCTGCCCAGGGCCTGCAGGTACACCCCGCTGGTGTCTCTTGGGTGCTGTGTGCTTTTAGCTCAGTTTCCTCTCAGAGCTCTCAGAGGAAATGAGACTTAGGCACTTGTGCTGAGTTCATGTGGCTGTGCCTCTCTGTCCCTCCAAGCCTCTCCTAGAAATTCTGAACCCATTGATTGCCTTCAACCCTATTTGACAGAACATGTGTTCAATGAAATGTGCATCCGAGTGGAAAGGCAAACCCCTCTGAGTGCTCTCTGTTGAGCAGCACAGTTTATCCAACACCAGAGAATCCATATGGGAGTGTAGGAAAGATAATTTACCAATGTACCACAAATGGGAAAAGCTTGGACATGATGCTGCCCTTTCATAGGTACACCAGTCATCCAGTATCTAAACATAAATGTGTAGGAAAGCTTCCTGCACTCTGGCACTCACAGAACAATTTTCCTTTTTAACTTTTCATTATGATTGTTTTCTACTCATCTCAATGCTAACGTCTCATAGGCCATGATCCCACGGGGCCAGACACTGATGGATCCGATGGCAATGGAGAAGGTTTAACATCATAGTTTTGATGGAACTTGCTGCACTGGCCTATATATTGATAATAAAAACACGTTTTACTTCTGTTTGCAGATAAATTTGCTTTTTGTCTGGCATCCCAAGTGCCTCATTATTTCATTCCCTCCTTTGCTTTACATGGTGGGTTTCCTCCATTTTATACACCTTCTACTCACCCCCAACACTTCATGGAAACCTAATCCACCAAGTGCACCCTGCCTTGGACCTCTTCCCACCTCCCCAGAGGACTGATCAGCTCCAGTATCTGCACAATGCAATATCCAGCACAGGGAAGCTCTGAAAAGGGTCTCTGTGCTGCTGTAGAAGCATCTATATCATGCACAGTGAGGGCTTCAGGACTCATCTCCCTGGCAAGTATTGAAGGTAGGCACGTTTTGGTGACAGCATCCTGCCTTTAAGCTATATTTTTGTCCTTCTTTCTCACTTGACACCAAGCCTGGCCAAAGATCACTCACAAGCTTGGCCACATTTTTTCGGGGAGCTGTGAGGGTTGCAAAGTTTTGAACCAGAAGTCTCTGCAGCCACACAGGGGTAGTTGCCATAGAAAAATTGTGCTGGTAGGACCAAGAGGAAAAATAAGATTATTAAACTGTGTGTGGACATGTCCTGTAGTAGTTTATAGGAGCTAGAAGAATTTTTAAAACCACACAAAAACGCTTTTATTTCCATAAAATACTGTCGTTCCAAGCAACAACACTCTATTTGGGGCACCTGTCAGTGTAAGAGCTTGTTTAAAAACTGAGGTTGTGTTTGTGTGGAAAATCTGAACAAAAAGCTTATTCTTTATATTTTCAATACAGTTTTCACTGGAAAACTCTGGCTCAACTGAAAAATTAAAGATGTGTGCTCACATGCACACAGACATACAAAACTAAAAACAAACTCCAAACCCATACTTTCAGCTTTCATCCAAAATATTGCAGCATGGCTTTGCTTAAATTTTCAGAGAACTAATGGCATCCACAGGCCTCCTGCAGAGACTGAAAAGATGAGCTAATATCACAGTTTTCAGTTGACACAGTGTTCTGAAGCAGTGTTTTCTACTAGCCACAGTTATTGTGTGTTTGGCTAAAGCAGGTTGGCACAGCTCTCTGCCCATGCTCAGCAAACGTGGAGGTAAGGGGGTGGTGCTGGTGGTCCTTTTATCTTGCATCTCACACTAAGCCCAGTAATGCAGTAGGAACCCAGGGTTCAGCTCTCTTACACAGAGCAGCCCTTGCAGGCTTTGTTTGTCATTAATTAATTAGTATTTCCCATCCACCTCATACATAACACTGGTTTACCTCATCCCTGAGGAGAGCTTCTGCTTTGCTTCTGCTGATGTTCTTGTTGTACCACCTGAAAACATCAGAAGACTCCGAGTCAGCGTTTCCAGGCTAGGAAAGTTTCTGCTGAAAAGCTGAATTGAGTGTCCCCAGGGCCAGCACTGACATGTGGTCTGGAGTAGGGGCATTTGAGGCTTGGAGCTTCAAATCCAGGGCACTCAGAGGTACCAGAAAAACATAGGCACAACTTACTCATACATTTGCAGATTCTCGGGTGATTTTTCCACCAGGTAGCTGCTTGGCACGTAGCCTTCGTGCCTGTTGAGATGCAACACAGTGTGAGTGTGCTGACAGACAGGATTTTCTCTGCATCTGTAGGAGTCAGCCTTGAAAGATTTGCCTGCTCATTGCATGATAGCAGTGCTCGTTGTTATGTATTTAGCAGGGTTACTGGAGAAGAAAACAACTGATTGCACCTCTAAACTTCTGAGGAGTTTCACAATTTTTTCCCCTACGTGTATCACAGCAAACATCAGCCTGAGAGAAGGACTGTTTATTTCTTTAAAATTAACTTTTCTCCAGCTGCCTGAATACAAGCAATGTTAAAGGGAAGAAAGTTAACCTAAATAACCTTCCATCACTTTTTCTCTGTATGTCAGAAGATGCTTCGCAAAAGTTAAACAAGGGGCCAGCATGTGTGTTAATGGAAGAACAAATTGGATTTAGAAAGGATTTGTAAATTGGCTGTTGAAAAGGGACTTACCCATTCTTATCTTGAATCAGCCACCAATGTTCTTCAGAGCTGTCAATCACATAATATTCCTCGTTATATTGTAAAGTCAGCTCCTGTGGATTCTGGGCTTCATAGTCATATATGGCTATGACCAAGGCTTCCTTGGGGTATAGAAACAATTCCTGCACAAACAAGGCAAAAGGCTCATCATATTCATAAAAACCAATGGCATACTCTCTAAAATGATATTTTCCTGGCAGCACTGGTGTCCTCTGGGCTCAAAAGCTGCAAGGCTAGGAAAGCACCCCAGAGCATCTAGTGGGGTATGGTGGCAATGTGAGAATCTTTACCACTTTCAAACAATGAATTTCATATAAAAATTTCAGTTGCACAGAAAATGCCCAGGGAATGTTATCACAGGTGAAATTCTAGGTCACTGCACTGTGGTGAACCTTAATGAGGACACATTCCCTGCTGGTAGTTAATCACACAGGACAGGACACTAAGGACAGCTTAACATGCCTCACTGCACTCACCCAGTTGTCTTCAGGAGTGGGAGGAAGAGGCTTCTTTGAGGCTGAAATTAAATCAAGAAAGGTAATTTGAAGTTGATCAGGACAAAAGCAGTGGAGAAACCATCAATGTAATGAGTGGATACAAGTGATACAAACCCATGGAATAGCAAGCCTTGGACTTTAAAGCAAAACATGCCAACTGCACCTACACAGTGAATCTCAGCCACACAGCAGGAGTTTGAGACTGGGGTTCAGATTGCTTGAGGAATCACCCAGATAGAAGGCAAAAGTTTATTGGGTGAGGAATGATTTACCACTTATATGTGTTTTCAAGAGACAAAGTCAGGATTACTCTTGGCCACTGAAGCCACAGAGGAAATATGGTTAGAACAAAATAGGATGTCCTGCAGCAACACGTTTCTTGATGAAAATGTAACACTGTATTTTTTGATGCTCTATACAAGACAGATTTGATCCTTTACTTTTGCTAGGAATAAATGTTTGCAAGGTCAGGATGGTCTTAACAAATCCCATACCATTTTTGGAGGGATCATACTCCACACAGCCAAGTGCCATCTTCTCTGTCTGAGCACAGCATCTCCACTTGCCATCTAACCAAAAATCTGGATGACACTTTGAAACCAAGCTGTTGTTGTTTCTAGTTTCTGGAAAATATTAGGGGAAGAAGAAGGGGGAAAATTAATTTATCTGCATCCACATCAGCTCTAAAAGACATCTAGAACTAAATGGAAATAATCTGCACTTTAAAGAAACCTCTTATTCTTTTCAAACTAAGCTTTGGTGAACATTATCAACCTCCTCCATTAATGTCTTCCTTTCTCCCAGAAGGAGTGAATGCCACCATCGACATGGAGGAACAGCTTCCCAGGTGATGGTGAAGCCCTTATCTCTCTACTGTGGTAGAACAGAATCCTACCAGTATGACTCTCTTTAAAATGGTAAAACACCAAAACCAGAGAAGGAAGCTCACATAAAAAGAAATAAAACCTGTCAGGCCATATATTGATGATTCCCAGCACACTTGCTATTTTGTCTTGGTGTTCAGAAGGAGCTGTACAAGCTGGCATTCACCAGCACTAAACATTTTTTGCACTTGTAAATACCGGTCTTGAATATCTGCATGAGTGATTAAAGTCCTTTTTTTAAGCTCAAGCTCTCTATCTGTAATCATAACTTTCATGAACAGAAAAATTCTGCAGGCCTGTTTCAAGAGACTGTTCAAATTGTCCAAGGGAGGGGACAGTCTCAGAATGTTGAATGAGAAGAGGTGATGAATTAGAAGCTTGGAGCGGGTGCATTCCAGAAGGGGAATAACTGGTTGCAAGAGTCAGTTGCATGAACTTCATAACACCTCCATCAGGCCCAATGTTTTCAGAGGGAACAATACAGCAGCTTATGCTATAAAGCAGGAAAAAGCTGTGACAGAAGCCTGGTGCAGTTTTCATGTAACTAAGTAACACCACCCTTACGTCAAGCATTGTGCTCCGTCTCTGCCCACAGTGGTTCAGTGCTGTGCCTTCGCTTCAGCACCAGCCAGCGAACCACAGCACAATTCAGGAGGGGAACAGGAAATGAAAGCTACCCGCAAAAATGTTTCTTAATAGTCATGATTCTCTAAGAAGATTGTCATCAAACAAACAAAAAAAAATCTATTAACAAGAGGCAAAAAATCTTTTATGTAGAAAGGATTATTTAAAAAAAATAGCCGTAGTAAAATGCTTGTCTCTTGCTGAATAAGAAACCTCAAATTGCAGTAACATATTAACAGTTTATCCAAGAAAGAGATAAATCACAGAATCACAGGATGGTTCAGGTTGGAAGGAACCACAGTGGCTCATCTGGTCCAACCTCCCTGCTCAGGCAGGGTCATCCCAGAGCACAGTGCACAGGGTTGTGTCCAGACTGTTCTGGAATTTCTCCTGTGAGGGGGACTCCACAGCCTCTCTGGGCTATCTGTTCCAGTGCTCGGTCACTGCACAGGAACAAAGCTCTTCCTCATGTTCAGGTGGAACTTCCTGTGCATCAGTTCTACCCATTGCCTCTTGTCCTATTGTTGGGCACCCCTGAGCAGAGACTGGCTCCAGCCTCTTGTCACCCTCCCTTCAAACACTTACAGACATTGATAAGGTCCCCAAATAAAGCACTCCCTGTCCAAATTTTCCACTGCTGCTGAAAACACACCCACCAAATTTACATGCAATTTGAGTTTATAACCCATTACCACTTTGCCTGCTCAGATACAAGACATTGACTTCTCTTGCACATTTTTTCTGCATTATAGCTTGTGAGAAAACTGGTCAGACATAAGTAACTTCAACGAGTATGTGGGCACAGGGGTTTTATTACCTTCCTTCAGCGTGAAGACCCATCTCTGCCGGCTCTCACGGTTGGGTGCAAACACATAGAGTATGTAGCTGTCGTGGACGATCTGGAGAGGGGAGTAGAGAAGGGAGCCAGCCATGAGAAGCAATCCCAGATACTCTGGGCACAATGGAGTCACCAAAGGAAACAGGCAGCAACCCTCTTGCCAACAAGTTACACACAAAATGATGATGTGGGGAAGTGGAGTGACAGGGCCTGTTCAGAAGCATCTCTTAAGCTCATCGACTTTCTGCTATTTAAAATGGAATGGAAATTCTTATCAAGAAGGAATTCTAGACAAGCACTGTTTTAGATCACTTTTATGCTGTTAAGAAATGCCTGTGAAATCAACAGAGATGGAGCAATTCCAGCCTGCAGAGGATTTAGCCCATTACTCACTGGCTGCAGTTTATCCTTCTAAAACTCCATTTCTCTGGGAAAATGGAGGTTTTTAGCAATTCCTTATAAGATACCTTCACTTGAGATGTAAGAGCCAAATTTCTGTGTGTGTCAGTATAAATCTCAAGCAACTCTCTGGAGATTATTTGAATACTATTGTTTTTCAATGTTTTTAATATCTTTCAGTAGGTTTATAGAGGGGAAGTAAGAAGCAGGAGCAGATGAAAAATGAGTAATCCAGATGCTGTTTTCATCAACTTGGCTTAATTACAAATAAACAAATGAGAGAAATACGGAAAGCTTGTGAAGTTTCAGACCAGGGAGTAAAATCATCACAAGAACAAAAATGAATCAGAAACTGAATTGAATTACTATATTTGGGCCTAATATTTGACGTAATGCATAATCTACAGTTCTCTTTCAATGTTTAGCTCAGCAGTTTCATGCCAGAGGGACCTGGGCTCATTGATTCACAAATGCTTTGAAAAACTTTGGCCACTGTCTTTAAACAGAGGCTTCTACAAGACAGTAGCTGATTTTTAAAGTTTCTGCAGAGGTGTAAATGAGGCAATATTGATTATAGTCTAAAGAACAGAAAACATTTTCTATCTCAGTCTGAAGTCCTTGAAGAGTGATGCAGTTGCTTTGCATGCTACAGAGCAATAAAAAAGGGGAGAAATAACTCCCACCAAAGTCACTCCCATTGATATTATTGTCAGGTCTGTATAATGTTTTGACAATCAAAGGCAGATTTCAAAATATGCAGTAAGCAGATCTCCCAAAGATGTAGCCATGAGCATGAGCAGCTGCCCAAAATCACTCATTTCATGTGTATTCAGTTTCAGTACCACACAGGTAAAATGGACAAAATCCTGAGTGGATTCCCCATGTGAAAGATGGTTTTTTTCTGAACATGAGTCAGTGGGACAGCTGAATGTTGTGTTAAACATGAGATATCATTCTATCTAATGATCCTTTCCAATTTAAAACCAATGAGTGTAAGGGTTTATGGATCTTGTAGTAACACTCTGACTCCCCAGTTCAATTCCAACCTCAATCTGCTTTTTCTTCCTTCGTTTTTATTCACCCTGGTGTTGGGTTCATTAACAACTGCACTGTGAGGGAGAATTTTATTGAAATATATAGAAGTGATATCTCTATCAGTATGGTCAACAGACAGACTCACCTGGAAAGGGTATTTGTACTGACAGGGAATGATGATGTCACTTTTCACAATTTCCACACATTTAATCCTGGAAAGTTCCACAGAACCCTTCAAAGTCCTTTTTTTCTAAAAAACAGAGAAAAGCACTTGGTTGATGCTAATGATTGTAGATTAGGTGAATAATTAGACAAGACTGTCATGTCCGTGGGAGATTTAATTTTAATGGAGCAGAAGCAAATTAACTGATTATGTAAGACATTTAAAAGTACAAAGCATCTCATATATGGCATCTGTACATGCTTTGCTCATACTCATACATATATGCACATATATATACTTCACTTCAGCACAAAGATTCTTAGAGAACTAGTCAAAAACTTTGATTGAAATTCAGCTTCTACCTTTTTTCTTCCAAAAAATGAAGTGCTCTTTTAAGCAAAAAGGACTGTTTTCCTTACATGTTCCATTTACTAACACTACTCTTTCATACTGAAAAGATAGAAAACAATAAATAATTTATTAAAAAAAGTTTGGGTACTGAGCATTTCAAAACTATGCATTTTATCGAAAAGTAAATTTTTACTGCATCTGTTTTCCAAAGACCACAACACTTCTCTCTTTTTGTTTTGTCTGGCTTTTGAGCTAAGAAAAAAATAACAGGAAATTTTGAAATAAATAATATCCTCAAAAACTTTCTCACAAAGCTCTTTTTCTGGCAGCCTCTGCTGTGTTATTATTCACCATATGCCAGATACCTTGATCACAGTATGGGCAGTTAGGAATCGGTATGAGAAGAAAAGGCATCCAAATATCCCAGCTATCTCAGTACCCTATTTCCTATGGGATTCTCACCCTACAGCTCCTTGGCCAGTGGCACTGAGCTTTTGCAAAAGAGGGGTGAGGCGATGCCTGCACACAGTGGGTGGGAGCGGAGCTCGGAGCTGAGGCTCAGTATCTGATGCTTCTGCAGAATTCACTACACATGCATTTGCTCTTCAGAGGCAAGCTAACCAGCTGGGTTTCCTGTTTTGATTCATTTTCAGTAGGGATTAAACACTAGCTGTCTCCCAGCTCACTTTGGGACACCGTGACGGAAACCAGTGAGACCTAAGAACACCAACACACTGCAAACCGTCTGTTTTTCAAACACAGGTGACTGTCAGTGAACTTCAGCTGCTCCACTGTACCTGTCACAGGTTATCACTCAGAGACAGCAAGACTTCAGCAACCTTCTTACCCTCCCTTGGACCCCAACCCAACCCTTTGTGTCTGTCACTCTCCAGCTCCCTCTTGCCTCTTGCTCCCTCCATCATCATGACCCTGCAGCTCTGCCTCGCTGGCAGCAGCTGTGCCCATCACTGTGCCAACCCCCACTGGTGCTCCTTTGCTGCTTTACATCATCACATTCAGCCTAAAACGGGGAAGCAGCTGATGCCTCTGGAGATGGGGTGAGGTTTGCCACAGTGTACCGTCAAACAGCCTCAAAACAGAGAGGCCTCAAGGCTCCTCAAACCTCATTCTTGCATGACTGGCTGGGTGTTTTGCTTTTGTATACTTGGACTTGAGGCAAGAGAAGGAAATTATCACAGTGTGGTCTCACATTGCTCTTGCTGAACTTTGCTTGTGCATTTGGGTCTTTGTATTTGGTTTTGCTTGCAGATTAACCAGTGTCTCCGGATTTACTGCCAGGACTGTCTCCTGCAGACAACAACTGCCTGTGTAGGTCTCTCTGGGTCTCTCTCTTTTATATCAATAAACCCAAGGCTTTAAAGCTCCACAAAATGCAAATACCTATTAACTCTCAAGAGTATTGGCAAGCCTTAGAAGACCTTATTGCACCCCATTTTCACCATCCATTTCCTTTCATTCTTATCTATTCACTTTTTTCTTTCAGACTTGGCTTCCTCTGTCTCTTCTCCAAAACCTCCTCTATCATTTGTTCCGCCCCTGGGACTTCTACCCTTTTGATGAGACACAAAGCCATTTATATCCTATAAAAACCTTCAATTTTGCTAGCATTGAACCCTCCTTCATCTTATTCCTTTGAAGTCCCAGGGTTTAACCACATGCATTCGCCCTCTGAGGCTCTAGGAAGCGATGCTGTGCCAGTCACAGGCTCTGCTCTTTCCCTGCAGACTGGTTTTTGTTGATACCTTTCTGGACTCTGATGAAAGACAGGGTCCAGCATTCTCAAGGAGCTTTGTGTAGTTGTCCTGCAGCTCTCATCACCTACTGTGTTCCTTTTAATCACATAATTCAGGAATGGAAGCTCCTCCTAATCTCAAGTTGCAGCACAACATCAGGGTGTATCCCACAGCCAGGGCATTGCCCAGCAGATCCTCAGCAGATGGGACTCTGCTGATAAAAAGCAATTACAGTCTTGTAGAAGGGCAAACAACTGGAATTACCACTCACAAATTAGAACCTGGGCTGGAAACTAAACATATCTCTGCTTTTGTAATGCTTGACTGCACTTTAATCCAACAAAAGTAACTGGGCCACTTGGAAGGGAAGGGAGAGGAAAAGCCTCTTAAAAATGGTTTCTGAAAAACCTCAGAGACTTGTTCCTAAAAGGGTGAGACAAAACATGCTGACAGATCTCCATTTGTTGTTTTCAGTCTGCCCAGAGTATAATTAGGTAGATGTTTTAGCTGGTTGGTCAGGAAAAGCCTCGGTGGTCTTACTGCCACTACCATGTGTGGAAAGACAACCAGGGCAGGCTGCTGTCCCATGAGGAGAAGCACATGTGCTGCAGATTAGCCCATCTTGTTTTATTTGTTTTGGTCCATTCTTTGCAATATGGCAATTCCAGGAAGGAAAGCTAACAGCTCTGAAGGGATCACAAGCCATATTCATTGATGGCTTCACGTTTGGTACTTCATCTCCTCTTGCCACACAGCTCCAGCAGCTCTTTCACTGATTAATACTTTAGTTTGTGCTTCCTGCAAAAACTAGATAACCCCAATTTGCCTTAGATACTGGGACAATTGGCCATGGGAAAGTTGGCATAGCTCTGCCCTGCAACCCAAGGAGGCATCTCACTGTGTTTGCTTGAGGAAAAAGCTGCCTGGCATCTGTCACATGCTAAGACCAACCACCAACACTGCTACCCAACCATTCACAGCAGCTTTGCCTTCCAGCAAAATGAGTGACTTCTCACCAGCTCGTGGTCTCGGGCAGGGGAAGGAGCGGGGACATGGACCTCATGGTGAGAGGGCAGGGGGCCATCAGTGGCCGCTGCAGGTGACACAGATCGGCACATAATCCCGCTTCCTGACCACGGCTTCACAAATGTACCAGATCTTGTAAGATACGGGGCTGTGCAGTCTGAGGAATTTGCTGCTTTCAGGCTAACACTTTGCTGTTGCTATTTGTGAAGGACATTCATGAAATGTGCTTCACCGAGCGAGTGTTGAGGCTGAAGGGCTCTCGGTGGGTGCTCAAAGGTTTTGCTGAACCCCACTGTGTTTATCAAAGGGCCCTGCCAAAAAATGTAGCCATCAGTGCTGGGAGCAGAGGGAAGGGAGGAAGGCCAAATGCCAGGGAGAGTTAAGGCAGGGGAGGGCAGAGCCTTATTTCAAAGAGCACAGGAGGAGACCCAAGGGAGCATTTTCTGGCAGGAAGGCAGCATGCCATGTTTCATAAAGCTGGCTTCGTTCCAAAGTTGCGTAACAACTTGTATCTTGTTTCTTTTATACTGATGAGGGGAAAACAAAGAAATCAAGATTTATGTGGCCCCAAACTCCTCGTCAGCAGTCACTGCCAAGGGCTGTCCATGTCTCCATTTGGCTTTCCTTGCCTGGCACCACTGGTGTTTGCGTTCATCTCTATCTCCCTGCACCTCATCCCCATCTCCTGCGTGTCCCTTCCTGTGCAACGCTGGCTGCTCCTCCCAGCCCAGCCTGGCACCTCACAGCAGAGAGGAGCACAGTCCCCTCTGCAACCCCACTGTGTCCCCACTGCATATGGAGTCCTTTTTCCCACCACAAGGCACATTCATGAGCCCGTTGCTCCCCAGTTACAGCTGGACATTTTCCCTTGGTAGGAGGGTAGGGGAAAACTACTTTATAGATGTGGTGGAGAAAGGTAGGAAATTCCAGTCCTTGGTAAGCTCAACCTCAAAAACTTTTCCATCAATAAAAGCATTTAATGACCTTCTTTGCAGCATCTTTTTTTTTTTTAATAAAGAATCTGAGCCAAACTTCATTCCCTGTTTTCACTTTTTGTCTTGACTAAAAGGAGCAATACTTAATTGGCAATTAAGTAGATGAAAGGTCTTTGCCTTGCACCTTGGCATGACCTGCTTGTCCTGTGTCACCTGCTCCCTGCCCCTTGCCTCCAGCTGGGCTCAGTGTGCAGCCTGCACAGAGGCAGCAGATGGTTTTTGGGGTTCTTACTCTGTGGACTTGAGGTGGTGAAACCAAAACAGGTTATTTTTTTTTTCAGTGCTCAGGAACAGTCCCTCCAGTTCTCAATCGCTCAGGAACAGACAGGGTTAAAAAAAAAAAAGCAAAAGATTGGACTTCTGAATGCCACTAGAATAAAGGGTTTGTAAGTGTCAAAAGAACCTTGTATGCACAGTGGAGAATTTTTATAGCAGTGGGAGACTGCTGTGCTGCGATAGCAGTGTCTTCAACATCTATGCAGGCACTGGCCTTAAGGGGACTAAAGTACCTCTGCAGAGGGTTTATACTGGCACAGGGAATGCTCCCTAGGTCCCCATCCACAGTTCTCACTAATGACATGGTAACTGCAAACAGAAACAACAAATCAGCAATAACAATAATATGACTTAACCATGTCATGCTACTGTCCCGTGTAGCTTTATCCTGCTGGTTTCTGTACTGTGGTACATGTGCACCATGGTGTGATGGAGAGGTCTAAATGGGCTCAGGACGGGGCATGAACTAGTTTCAGGGGGCAGAGGCAATGAAACTGCCCTTGGGCAGTAATTGAATGAAGGTAGAACTTCACATGTGTCTTTTTACTAATTTTTTTTTTTCATGAAAATCAACTCCCTTTCCAAAATTTGGAAACACGGTGCATGGTATCTGCTGCCCTTTGGCTTCACTTCCGTATAGAAAAGTGGATTTACTGAACTTTAGTGCTGTAAATTCAACCTAGAATCTTCACACTTTTTTTCCTCCTTCGTGTATGTTGTCACCTGTCACGATGACTGTGGAGTCAAGTTACACTGTCACCTGTGCCTATGTAACCCCACTGCTTTTAAGACCAGAAACACCTGCACTGTTGATATACAGGCAGCAACAGGACAGAAAAAAACAAGCAAAACAGAAATCCTTTCCACTCAGCTGATTAGGGCTGAGTGAACAGAAGTAAAAACAAGAGAGGGCTCTCGAGTTCCCAGCGCCCAGAGCTGGGGATGAAATGCCCACGGGGATGCACCTCTGAAGTAACAAAGCAACAATGTAATGATGTTGCTATTAAGAGCACAGTAACTTATTTTAAATATCCCCCCAGCTCTGAAGAGCAAAAGGACTCAGTCACTGCTGTGAATTGGCTTGGGCTGCTCCTGGCTTAGCACATGTTCTTGGACAGCACCTGAGAACAATGAGCTCAGGGTGACATAAAATGGGAAAAATCCAGCAAATCCCACCATAAAAATACTTGTTTTCAGAATAATTCAGGATGATTTCAAAATTATTTAAAAAAAAAGAAAAGTTGAAGAGTCTCTGAGAGAGCTATCTCTCAGCTTAAAAAAGCTCAATAAGTTCAAATTATTCCCTATCAGCTTCCAGGAAAACATTTGAGCCTATTTTTGTAGTTTTACTCTAAAGGGCAGGTACTGACCACTCCTGGAGACAGGTCACTTGGCTTATGGACCTCTGATACAGTCTACAGTCACACTTTTATACTCTCAGGTACTTAAATTAAACTCTAACAATAATATAGGAACACATATCCATTGCTTGCTCTGATTTCTCTCCACATAACTCCGTAAGAAAATGTTTACCTTAGACATACAGTGTTAAAGCTCTACTTGAGCTATTAAGATATCATTTTATGGACAATACGAGTACAGGGCTTCAAGGCAAAGGGCACCATCACAGGTGTAACCACTGGTATGAAATAAAGGAGCCAACAGAGCACTTCAACAGGCCTGTCTGTCTCTCTGCAGACAGATTAAGATCCATGAGAAGTTGAACTGGTATGAAGGGGTAACACCTTCCAATGGCAGAGAGCTCAACCAGCACAATCAACTTCATCTTCTTAAATCAGTGACGCCTTCCTGCCTTTCAAAGAGTTTTCTTCAGGCCTTGCTGAGCTCCTGAAGTAATTTGGAAAGATAATTTCTTGATGTGCTGAGCAGTCCAAATTCTGCTTATGGCTCTGGTATTGCAGAGCCTCCAGACACTATGGGTGTCTCACAGCCTTGTGTTGGACCTCAGATAACAATGGAGAATGACACAGAAAATAATAACCGAAAGCTTATGAGATATCACTGGAGCAAGATGGAATTATTTTTAATGGTAATTCTCCTGCTAATGTACTTTTCCACTGACCAAAAGACTTGTGCTTGAACTTGAACCTCCTTGAACACTGTGTTGATACAACTACTTTCTATCTTTCTATCTTTCTTATCATATTCTGTATCTATACACTGTGGTATGTCCTGTTTTTCTCATAAATAGGGTATTAAGAACTGTTGATTGGTGGATTCTTAGCAACTTTGCCTGGTCACTAGCATCATTCAGTATTTTGGGAGTTTTCTCATTAGGAACACTGATAGTTTGAGGTTTTATGGGAAATAAAACAATTTTAACAATTTTTAAATTAAATTTGAAAACTAAATTGAGCAAATTGAATTTAAAAAAAAATGTGTAAGGGATTTTGCATTTCCTGCCATGCTAAGTGCCCCAAAGGAAAACTGGAAAGAGGGGATAATTGATAATATTGGAATTTTCTGTAGAACTCAAGCTGTTGTATTTTAATGCCTCCAATATACTTCATTATATTTGATATTTAAATCTCTAAATGCATCTGCTTGTCTTACCTCTCCATCATGAATATTTTGTCCTTCAACTTGAATTAAAAGAATAAATAAATTTGTTTTCTTGACGTTTTCACATCTAAGGAACGTGAAGGCGTTTTAGAGGTAGCCATGCTCTGGATGCAGAGTGCTCTGAATTGACTTAAATAACTAAACCATCTGCAATTTATGCTTAAGATGCCTCCACTCAGTTAGGCAGTAGAGTTGGAGAAGCACATGTAGGAGTCTGGGGAAGCAGCTGGAGGGCTGTGAGCTGAAAAGAGGAGACACGCAGGGAAAATTGAAACCACAACCTTTCTGCAAGGTTTCTGTGGTACAAAGTGTACATTTTCATGGGGTGTGAGTATTTAAGGTTTAAGTAAAGAAATCTGGAGAAAAAACATGCTTGGCCATAAGGGTATTTTTCTCTTGGCCCATCACAGGCCTTCACAAATCAATATTTTCACTGAACTCCCACTTTGAGATCAGACAAAGCTCATTCCGCAGTTCATGTTGCCTCAGGTCTCATCCAAGATGGTTATCAGGGTGCACATCCCTACTATCAGCACAGGTGGTTTGACAGGAAAATCAATGTCATCATCAAGAAACAGAAGGGGAAAAAAAGGGAAGATTCTTGGCTTTCAAATGAGCTTTCTAATATGATGGAAATAAGTCTTTTATGTTACATAAAAGCACATGGAACTACTACTGAATACTGTATTAGTTTCTTCAAAGCTATTCTTGACTCCGGCAAAGATTGGGAGGAGTAGATTGCAGTGAATGAGGGATTCAGTGAAAGAAAGGAAGTTAAATTAACTATATGACAGGACTTTTTAATTAAAAATAGTATAAGCTTTAAGGCCAAAATTAAAAATCGGTCAGAAAGGATGAAAGAGTATAAAGCAATAGGCAGGCATTGCAATAATATAAGTTATAATGTTGATTGCAATATAAAGCAAAGTCAAAGGCACTGGAAGCAAAAAATGACCACAATAGAAAAGTCTAATAAAAGGTAGCTATTAGGAAACTGCATATTTATTGTCATATATTCAAATTAGAAGTTATTTCTTCCTTCCTAAAGATATAAAAGAAAACACAGGTTGAAGATTTTGTTGTTGTTCTCTAACAGAAGAAAGATTTGAGCTTTGTAACTTAAATAAAATGGAAGTATCTGACATTTGCTGTGAAAACATTTCTCAGAAGCAATTTAAAAAAAAAATTCTTCAAAGATTAAAGGGCAATAAACACATAGACAAACACATCTAGCAGGAGCAGAACTGGGCAAAAGGAAAACCGTTAAAATCATATTCTGAAAGATAAAATTAGTTATTCCAGAAAGAAGGAGATGTTTTTATCACCAGACTTTACCACACATTTGTAGAGCTAAAAAGGCCATAGACACCAGACAGACAACCTGCACTTTGCTTATGGCAATTCTGTCTAGACATTATCCCCACCCTGGGTCGTGCTGCAGCAGTGAACGAGAACCGCAATAGATGGTAAATATCCAGAAAAGCACTTGATAGGATGCATTGGAACAGGTTGCCAAAAGATGTGAAATCTCTGTCCTTGGCTTTGAAGCAGTGGCCAGCCAACGTTACAGCCACCTTGTTCTGGTGTTGGCGACAGTCCTGCTCTGAGCGTTGTTCTCATCCTGGCCTGGAGCAAGAAATCCAACTAAATTAATTTAAGAAGTGCTCTCCAACCAGTATTACCAAGATTCTGTGATTTCACAATAGAAACAATCCTCATTGTGATAAACAATGTCAACTTAATCCTCCCTCAGCACCAATAACCATTTGGATTATTAAAAACTTAATTTTAAATTTACAGATATTTACTAGAGGATTCTGTTAGGATTCATTAGGCACAGGTTTGTACCTTGTCTCCATCTTATTTAGGGTTGTATTGACTTTATTACATAAAAATTCATTGCAGGCAGATGCCAAGCCTGACTTCTTTGTGCATGATATGACTATTATTAATAAATTAGTTGAAGATATGCATCAGAAGACAAATGGTATTGCAAAATCTGGCAATCAAACAGTACTAGTTAATAAATACATGACAAGTTATGAAGAATGATGTTTCTAGTCAGATGTATTTATTTGGAAGGTAGTCTTTTAAACCATAATTAAATTCACTTTAGATGAGGATTATAGCTTTGTGACTGCTAAGGTATTCAGAATACACAAAGCAGTGAGAAACGGTATGAATGGTCACTCTAACAAGAAGACCAGAATGGAAATCTTCAGAAGAAAAGTTTTAGTCTGTTTACATTAGAGTCTTAAGGAAAAAAACCCAAGTCTTTCCAGGGCAGGATGGACAGGTTGGATTCTGTGTAAAATAATCAAAGCAAAAGGGACAGTTGGACCAGGGAATAACGCGCGGCTTTTCTTCCCGTGGGTGGCTGGACTGCTGCAAGCAACCAAAGGTGTAGATAATGCAACAGAGGAATTTTTGGGATGCTGATAAAAGGCTTACCAGCCAAGTTTATTCGTTTGTTCTCCTGGAAAAAGAGAGAGCAAATTTCAAGGCACGCTAAAGTGACGTCTTTACATCTGAGTATCAAAGATGTGAATGAAAGAGCCCAGGACAAGGCTGACTCATGCTATGTGACCTCCTGAGCATCTGACCACTGTAGGAAGAATAGTGCTGATGAAATGAAAAGAGAACTTGGCCTTTTCTGTGTGTACCTTTCATGGCTGCCTTTAAAAGTTGGACTAATAATAATCCACAAGTGCATGAAGATATAAAACTTAAAAATATTTATGTTCCTGGCTTTCCCAGGTGTTAGGTGAAATTTTCCCAGCCCTGAAATACTCCTCAGAATGCCTGTATGCAGCAAGATGCCCATTTTTGAAAAGAAAAAATCGTGATGTAGGGACATGGAGCACTTCTCCATAGTTGATGCAGACAGACCCAAGCACTCTGCAGGTCTGAGCTGTGCCAAGATGAGCAGCTCTGATGCAGAGATCATGTAATGGCAGAGTACTGGTGTGGTACCAGCCCAGCAGACAGTGGCCTATTCACTGAGTGTGGCGTCAGCCTCAGACATCTGTGCCACTTTTAGACTTCAGCCAGCTTGAAACACAGGGAGAGATGCTGGTTACTGACTGTCCCCATCCAGATAGAAATGTGACATGCTGAACACTATGGAAGAACCTCTACTTAGTGTCCGAAATACTAAACTACCTCTCTTCACTCTCCTGTCTGCTATCCCGAAGAGTTACCAAGCACCATAGGCTTTTGGGTGAATGGGATACAGGGAACTCAGCAGCTTAAGTGCTTTTGCTAAGTCTAAGTAAAGACACTGGAATTCTGTCCTAGACAACTCTCCAAAGGGATTGACTTCTCTGCTTCTTTTGCAGTATGGTAAGTGTACCAGGACCTTGAGAGTGTCACAGTGTCTGCATTATCCATTATTCTAGTGAGAATCAAACTCATTGGAATAGTTAAAATTATTAGTCCCATGTGCTGGTTTACTCATATGAACAGTAGCTATAAAACCAGGCCCTGGAAACAAATAATTTTTGCCTTTGGAATTGATTTGCATGCTATAATAAAGACAGTTCTGATGAATTTTAGTAGAGGAGGGGGCTGAATACATGTGCCTGTTATTAGGGCTTTGCTTTATGTTAAGACAGCCCTGCATTGTGCAGTGCATAATGAATTCCAGAAAACACAGCTTCTTATTGTTGTCAGTTATTGGGGGCTCATTCTCCTAATGAGACATGTAAATATCTTTCATTAACATTAAGGGTGACTGTGTGCTTGGCCCCTGAGGAGAACAGTGCTCTCTGTCAGCTACAGCAGAAAGATGAAAATTACAACAAAAATGCCATTACAGTTATTGCAAAAATTTGCCTTTATGACATCAGTAGTCTTGACAGCTTTTGGTATCATTTGCAGAATTATCCCTCTACCCTTTTGGCATGTTTACTTCCTTGTTTTGAACTGCTACGATAAATTCTTAAATGTCTTTTTATACCCACAGTTTCAAAATGCAGAGAAAGGGACTGTTTGCTAAACCCTGTTAAATATAGGCAGAACATGTAAACCTGGGCTTAATGCACAAGCATATGCTGTGCTTTAGATCACCCAACTGAAATCCATGGGACTTCTCAAGCTGTTAAGCAGTTCAGTAGTTGTTTTACCTGACTTTTTGATCAGGGATTGGAGAGGTGGGTACTGCACAGTATTGAACTTTGAGTACAGTAATCCACTGGACAGGCTGGTAAGGGGTTCCTAAAGAAACTCATTGAAAACTCTCAGAGCAAACATCCACAGAGATTTGCCTTGAAAAATACATACATTAAAAGCCCAGACACCTCCTGGCCCCATCAGTCCACATGCTTGAGGATCCTCTCCATCACTCTGTCAGCTGATAGTTTGCTGACAGAGAACAGTGATGTCCCTACTGCTCTGCCTAAACCTCCAGAGCAGAGGACCATATACAAGCTGCCTGCTGGCAATGGTGACAGCCTGTGCTGACCCCTGCCAGCCCCATAAATCATCTGAGAGCGTCCTCGTGGAGCAGAGCCAAACCTGTGCCAGGGCCTGCACCTGAAAACGAGCACTACAGATCATTGATTTGAACACCTGCACATGGCCCCTGGCCCTGGTACACTCCTGGGGATGGGCACAGCCCATCTGGGCAGGGCTGATCTGAATCTTCCCAGCACTAGCAGTGACCTCAAGTGCTGTGGGTTCATGCCATCCTCAGCACAAAATAAGATGGTGCTTGCACAGGCTGCCCTAAGCTTTCCTCTCCAGAACAGCAATGACCTGACCACGCAGAGGTCTCGTTGGGATGGTCTAATTTTAGGGAAGACTACTGAAGAGGCTAAGGATCAGTTCTGGGATTATTTCATAGGACAAATTCTTTTCTCCCTATTTCATGTGAAGTTCTATTCATGTAACAAACTGATTTTGACAATTTGTGTCAGAAAAAAATCAGCATTTCACGCAAAATCAGCCCTGTGATTACAAATAGACCCACCATCCCTCAAATGTGCATGAGGTTCTAAAGTTACATGTGTGTTTACATACACATGTCCACACATGTATAATATGTGCATGTTTAAAATACATAATATATAACATAAAGTGGATAATACACCAAACCCTCATCTCACCTAATTGACCTTTCGGAAGACTAGGAGGGAGAATTTCCAGAGACACTCATATAGTGTGTGAAATCTATGCCCCACCGAGTCAGATTTTCCAAACTATTTCAGTGCCTAAAGATGCTGACAGACACCTACTGTGATTCCACAAAAGTATCTAGGCAGAGTGTACGCTGAATTCATCTCAAGTCCACCAAGAATCAGAAAGCACCAAAGAAAACCAGTTGTGAAGATTTCTCTAAATACCGACAGCAGAATCACCTAGATGCTTTTCAGAATTTAACCCAGAATAATTGAGGAATATTTATAATGGAATTTTAAATCTTAAAAAAAAAAGTCATTTGAAAAATAGTTTGGAGAATGGACAAAGATAGTCTCAAACCATATATAGGCACACTATGCAGCAATGAATATTGTCCTATATAAAATGGAGGTAAGAAAAACACAGACTATAAAATAAAAGCAAGGAAAACATTTCACTGGGCTTATTTGAGAGAAACAGTGTGCAGGTAAAAATGGCTGTTAACCTTTAAAGCTGGTATCCAACCCCAACTAGGTTACGATAAAATACGAGGGCACATCATACTTTTTTGTTGAGTTCTGTTTTTACTTAATTTTCTGCAATTGAGCAAGATTAGATGGTTTGAAATTGCCAGTGCTGGATCCAAGGCAGAACAGTCCCCAGTTCTGCTCTGCCCTACAGTAACAGTTCCTAAATACAGTGTATTAACAGCATGTTCAGTGACTGTTGGAAAACAAGCAATATTATTTACAATCCTAACAAGGCTCAGTAAACATCCAGCTAAATAGAAGAAGGAAATAATTCCCACTTAACTAGAACACTTAGCACAATGGGGTGCACAGACTGACTTCTAATTTTCTTTGTATTTAGCAAATCAGGGAAATGCAAACTTGGGGAAACAAACTCTGAGCATGGATCTCATCATCACAGCCTTTCCAAAGCTAACTCCAAAGACTAGATATGTTACACGTGGCAGCTGAATTTATTTTAAAATGTGAGACTTGCCTCCTACCAGCCTTTAGTCTGATGCCCTGAAGAAAATAATGAGACTGAAGATCTGTGGATGACTTTTTTCACAGATGCAATCAGAGCACACTTGTGACCTTCTCATCACGCCTCTCCAGGTCATCCCTGTTCCCATGAGAACTGCCAGGCACAGGCTCATGCAGCTCTTACACACATTGGTAATAACAGCCCATATAAATTCCTACAACAAAACTAGACCCTTTCTATAAAACAGCAAAGTAGTCTTATTCCTCCACACACACCAAATACCGACTGATCAGAAGCTCTAAATGACCCATTTGATCACTTTGCAATTTTCACTGAATGGTGCTGTAGCAAGGACCAGGAAAGTTAATCAAATCTAAGAAAGGATCATCCTTCCCCCCATTAGCACCCTTCCCTTCCTTAAACAAATTTCATCCTTCCCTCCATTACTCTGAGAGAGAAAACGAGGGACGTACCCCATGGCGCTGTTCATAGTAAGCCAGCTTGGATTTGGTTAAGACAAAGAAGCGCACTTTGAAGTTGGAGGGTGAAGTCCTTCTCTTCTGCTGGGATTTTTTGATCAGCAGTTCCTCCAGGAGCACACAGTTATTCATGGCTGAGCCAAGAATGTTTGTCTCCCAGGACATGAGAAGTGTACCCCGTGTGCCCGTCTAAGAAAGAAACACAAGAAGGAAGACAGTTAATTAAAAAAAAAAAAAAAAGTTGTTCAAAAGGCAGCGTAGGTGCTTTGAGCTTTATCTTCCCATCTACAGCAAAGCTTCCTTTCTGCCAGACCATAACCACATCCTCTCTGAAGTCATAAAACGAGCAGCACAGTTGAGATATACGCTAGGGTAAATGTTGTGGAAAAAATAACACTTGATGGGCATTCAGAAGGTGTGAATCAATGATTAAGGATTAATTAAAGGGGTGTGGCATGATTAAGCATCTGTCTCCTACTTGCTTATCTAGTAAATACAGTTATAAATGCACACACCAAACATGCAGGTATGGGATGAGTGTCCTCACTGTCCTCTTAGAAGTAGGTCATGCATCCATATTTATTTTGTGAAGGAATGATACCATCCTATTTGCAGTATTTAACAGTTGCCTGTGAGCCACAGAGATTTCATACAATGGGTTTTGAGGAAGTTCCCCATATAATGATTTAGCTGACAAGGTGGTGTTCGGTCAAAGGTTGGACTCGATGACCTTGGAGGTGCTTTCCAACCTTAATATTTCTATGATTCTATAATAACACGAAAGTTCCTACTATGCAAGCAAAGAAATTATATCCAAGGACATACTCAGAATCATAGAATCATAGTATATGCTTGTATAAGCAATAACTTGTAGAAGGAATAACTTTTATAAGGAATGTTAAATATATAATAGATATTTAAACTGAAGACAAACAGGTATAATAAGTGATAATTGATTAATTATTATTGATATTGACTGCTTCAGGTGCAGTTTGATGAGGCTGTGGCTGGATGCTGCAGGAGGGAGAGGCACAACGTGCCCTCTGTGGATGGTATCAAGACCAATGTCATCAGCAGTGAGTGAGCTCAAACATCCAACCAAATGCAACTGGTTTCCTCAGGCCTCCAGGGCACCACTCAGGGCACTTTGCACCAGGCTAAATATAAAATTATAATAAAATTTGTATCCATCTAATGCAGTCAGAACAACAGCACTGTTCTATTTTAAAGCAAATGCAATCCATTTTTCTCTTCTCTTTCATTCTTAGCATTTTGTGTATTTTTTTATTATTGATGTATAATTTCATTGCTGATGGTATTGAGGCTTGGAGTCTGGTGGAATGTGCGGAAACTGCAAGGTAAGTATTTTTATTAATTTAGTATTTCTTAAAATTGTTCCAGTGTAAATCATTTACCAGTGCTGAGTTTTGGCTCTATTTTAATGTAGTACTAGAGTATAAGGAGGCAGCTCCCTATTGCTGCTTTTTATAGCTGTTTGCAAGCTCAAAAGAAAATATTTCATTATTTTAAATAGAACTTATGAAGAAAAAAATTCTGAACAAATATCAGAATTGCAAAAAAAAAAGAAGACTTGGATTTTATAGTGCAGTTCATAGAGAGACTTGGAAACCATATTCTCAATAGAATATATTGTTTATTCCTCAAAAAAAAAAGAAGTGGCATATCCCTTCCTTTCTGTTTCATGATATATTATTTAGGCAGTATGTTCCAGGGATCATCCAACTTTCCCTACCAATTTTGTTCGATGTTAATTAAAAAACTGCATTTTCCATAAAAATAAAATTTAGATATAACACTTGATGTACAGATTTGTAAGAGAATTTGCTTAAGACAATGCAGTACCATGGGACAGAAACAAGGACAAACAGATGTTGTGCAGCTGATGCCTATATAAATATAGAAAGTCTTGGTAGTCTTGCTGAAGACGAGATGCAGTGTATACTGAAACATTTGTCATGCAGAATTCTGTTAAAGTGAGGCTTTGTTTCTCGGCAGAGTGACTGAGTACCAAGGAACTCTTGTGGTGAGATGACACAAGTCTGTGATCCCCTGAAAAACCATCACTGGTGTCAAGGGGAATTTCATACCTATTTGTAGACTAGGATCAATGCCCAGGCCAAATTTCCCAATTCTTCTACAAACCCGTTTGGCTCATGCAGAACACATGTATGAAAAATGGAGAGTTTGACGAGAGTTTTCAAAATTTAGCCCTGTGTCAGCAGTAGCTATTGGGATAAATTCCAGACCTTGAACCTCCAAAATATAGGACCACTTTTGCGTGTGCATAACTTTCCTTATGCTTGAGAATTTGCTGATTTAAATTATGCTCAGACATCCTTTCTTGTAATTAATAAACCAAAACATGCACAGGGACAAACTGTATGGATTCACTGTGCAACAATGAATTTCCCCCCAAAAAGGCTGTTGATCTTGATCAACAAGCATTTTACTTGATCCGTGTCAATACAGATGCATTTATAATGACAGTTTGTAATGGCATTGCATTTTTAGCTACTAACACTTATCTAGGACTATGTGATTTTTTTCTAGTCTCTTCTTCACACTAACTGTAGTGTGTTAAGGACTTTATGAAAAGTCTTTGTAGCTTGGCCAAGGGGGGTTGCAGTCTGCTGGCAGAGATGCACGTTGTCTTATCAGAAAATTGAGTATAAATAGAAATACAAGGGCATGACATTGCAGCTCTACAGAAGAAGTGAGGAGTGCAGGACAGCAGAGAGGTGAGACATCAGTGCTCTGAGGGGAGTGAGGCTGCTGGAGATGGGAGGATGTGGGGGGAGAAGAGATTGAGCAAGGGTGGTGACTGGTGGGGGGAGAGCTAAGAAATTCTGTGAACATAGTGACTGGCAGCTTGATTTCTTCATGAGATAAGAGATGAGTTCTCAGAGGGGCATGAAGAGGGGAGTGATTTGATCAAATACGCAGATAAGGGGCTTGGCAACTGCGCCTCATTTGGCGTAAACATGGTACGATGCACCACAGGAGGTCTGACGGGAAGGTGCTGCGAGGGGCAAGGTAAAAGAGAGAGAAACAAGGAGCAACTGAGAATACAGATTTGATACAACACATGCAGATGTAAGAAAATAATCCCAGATTTTGGCCCGGAGCGATAGAGAATGTCGTAGCTGCGTTAGAACCAGCAGGATTTAGCAGGCTAGATCAGCCATTCAAAGTTTTCCATGTTGAGCTCACACTGATGGTGGGTCAGCTAAAATATTAATCAGGGAAAAAAAATAAGAATGAGCAGGAGGAAGGAAACAAGTCAACACAGCCAGATTTGGGTGCCGTTGATATAAACATGGGAGCTGGTTTCAGTGAGAGCTGCTAACTAGCTCTGTTTTGCAATATCTCTATCAGCTGATAACTCTTCAGTGTTGAGCTGGGGAGGAAAGTAGGGGCTGATATATTTTTGTATCCAATCTTGCTACGGATCTACTCCTTCATTTTTCTTTTTTCACTTTAAATCCAAGCCCCATGTGTAGCAAACACAGAAATAGTTGAGTGTTACAAGCCAAAACCAGAATATGAATGCTAAGTTTAAAGAATGTATAGCCAGGTTGACATGTATAAACTAAAATCATATGGTCTAAGAATTGTATTGGTATTTAATTACACATTTAGGAGAGAGTAACCTGATTATGTATATTTGAATTTAATTTCAAAGATCATGATTTCCTGACTAATTTTTAAATAAAATTCTTTGTTTCTTTCAAAACATGAACTGTAGACAAAAATCATTTGTCATTATCTATCTGGGTGACTAACAGGTTATAACCCTTTTAAAGAAAGCCTCAGACATTTAAGGGGTTCAGGATCCTTCTACAGTAGAAGGGAGATAGGTAGAGTAGGAGATAGGTATATATGTCTATATTTATTTGGGTAGAAATACACCACTTGTCTAGGACCAAGTGGGCTGCAGAGTTGGAATATGTGAGGATACCTGCAGAGCTCTACACACAAAGTACAAAGTCTTCCTCAAAGGGCTCCTCAGGAGAGCTGGAATATCCCATTAACACAAGTATCTCATTTCTGGGAGCTGACTCTGTATTATGGTACAGTTTTACACCAAATGTATGGGCACGCTCCTTTCAAGACTTCTGGCAATATATAGTATTGCATGGTACAGAAATTCTGTATCCTTAATAGAAAATAATTAAATAAACTGTCCTAAATATCTTAGAACCACTGTAAGACTATCCTTCAAGGGATAATGAATTTTTTAGGTATCCTACATATTCTTTGCTTAAGTGCTTTTATAAAGCCTGCTACCATGTATCCTTTGACACTTTTTCATCCATATTCAGGAAAATCCGAAATACTTTAAATGATTCAGATTTAAGTTTGAGCTGCTGTGTGCTCTAAATACTCTTCTGTGTGGGGTAAGTTGAGGTTACAGATAAAGTTATTCTTATCAACTGTGGCCTCAGTGGACTCTTTTTTTTTTCTTTTAATCACCTTTGTTCATTCCTTGCTACCTCCTGCAAACTGCTCTATTTCTGCTTTAAAAAATGTTATTTTAGGGATTGGATTTTTTCGTAGGGGATTTACCCAGATTATGCAGTTCACACTTTGATTACTGCCGACTGCGAAAATCTCCCCACCCGCACATCCTGCCCTGATACCAATGCTTATGTCCTGAAGGCGGCAGAGAAATGCATAAAGTTAAATATAGATTGTTTTTGTTTTTGCAAAAAAAAAACAACAGTCCGCAAGGCTGCAACTCTCTCTTCACTCTCATAAATTGACCTATATACTTCTATCATGTGTAATATTTAGGTAAGGTTTACTGCCTGGGTGCCAGCTCTTCCTTTACACCAGCTGCTCAATATGATGATATTACTCCACTTTTAAACTTCCATAATTCAACCCATTTTGCTACTTGGCTTAGAGTGTGAGAAACTCTTATTTAGGTTACTCAGCTGTCTTGCTTCTTTGGCAGTTCATTATCACCCCAATAAACATGTCTCCAGTAGACCCAAAGAACAAGACAGAAAGCTGTAGAAAAAGGGAAGAATTAGCCTGGTCTTTCTGAGCCAGATGCATCCAGCTTTCCAATAGGTCTTACAACTGCACCTTTGAATTTGCTCACACTGCTCCCAGTGACCAAGGGACTTGCTCTTGTAGAACCAGAGCAAGATTCTCCTGTGAACTGTCTGGGACCCCTGGGAAAGTAGATGACTTGTTCTGAGCATTGCTAGGAGGATGTGGTGAATTATCCATCATTTGAATGCCTGAAGTGAATCACTCCCAGGCTTACTGATGTTGGCAGTAACATTGACAACATGCTTTATACTGGAGAACTTGCACAGGGTTAGGACAGGCTCTTCTGTGATGAAGGGACAATTAATTCTGTCCTCAGCCGTTCTCTTAGGGAAAAATGCAGAAAGGGAAACCTAGTTTCATGGGGTCACACCCAAACTGGGAATTTGTTCCAGCTCCTTTTATCAGTGCCTGCCTATCATGGTTTCTTTCTGTTACTGTCTCTATCTGAAGACACAGGTGTGACATACACTGCTGGCAAAATGGCAGTGCCAGGGTTTATTCTGGCAATATGACATGTTTGCTGCTACCCAGGTTGCTGATGGATGGACAGGGATTACTTCTTCATGCCATGCAGATGCATTTTTTGAGACATGTTCACTTACATGTTAGAATAGGTTGTCACCGCAGGCATGTGACCAAGAAAACACCCAGCATTAAAAATCAGGCTGGGGAGCTGCTTTCAGAAACAACATTATGACTATGAGCACAGAAAAGACTATTGGATGATTCTATCAAAATGTGCATGGATTTTGAAGTATGTCAATTTATTAACCAGTACTGAGATACCTGTTTTATTGCTAAATAGCCATTCAAGCTCTGTGCTGAGCTTTGGATCTGTTTGAATCTACTAACAGGCTGTTTAGTAAGAAACAGGTCAACTGTCATGTGCAACTCCCATGTGCACTGCCCAATTTTTACATGATAGGAACATTAAACTTCTTTCCTACATTAGTAGGTGTGCCAACAGGCTGCAGTTGATATTTTAGTCTGAGGAGTCAGGAAGAAAAAGCTGCACAGTACTGCACTGCAAATTCATTAATTCCCATAGCCACAGCAGGAGACAGGGAGATGGGAATTAACCACAGCAGATGGAGACATAAAGCTTGTTTAAGTCCCCTTCACCACCAACAGGCTTCTTTTCTCTTCCCCTCCTCCCTGGTATATTCTACAACAAAGCCTGTAACAATCACCAAAAAAGGAATTCCTGAGCTCATTGCTTAAGCAGATGTAAGATATAACACTCACCTAAACCCAACAAGAGACTGGAACTGAGTTTCATTTTGGGTTTACTTTTTCAGGCAACATGAGAAAAGCGCACACACATTTATTTATTATTCAGAGTGAAGTAGCAGACAAAAATGGAAGAAACATGTTGTACCATAGAAGAGAGCAGCGCTCTTGTAAAAAATGCTTGAAAATGGGGTTTATATTTACTGTGCTTCCACAATGTTTGGATTCAAATTGTGCTAAAATAACAGCATACTGCAATGGTACACACTGTACACACTGCTGCTGAATTAATAGAACTGGAGTGTCTGATACTGAAACATGCCAATTTGCCTAAAATTAGTTATGAAGAAAACGAACATAAACTTAAGCAGTAAATTAAGATGTTGTGTCTTTGAGGTGAAGAATATTCAGTCCCACAATCTGGAGATGCTGTAGGAATTGTGATGCATTATCAGTGGTAGGTTTGTACTGGACAGCATCCTTATTTCAGAAAAGAGCTGAAATGTAGCAGAAAGCAAATTGGAGAATGCTCCTCATAACACTCACTATCACTCTTAATTTCCCATTTAGAACCACAGTAAGGAGAAATGTTCACAGCTTCCCATACACTGGAAAGGGTCATCCATGGGTCTTCTGAGAACCAGCCATGCTACCAAGAATGAGACTGAAAAACTTTAGTTGATGTTATATCCCCTCTGTCTTGGCCACTGTCATACAGACTGAGACAATGAGTCAAGAAGATCACCGAGATCCTGTAAAAAACAAATGCTTGGTCCTCACTGTCTTCTTCTATTTGAAGTCAGGGCGTTTTACATCCTTGCTGCACAGTTCACTGAGTGCAAGGTACTAGAGAATCAAGCTCAGCTCCTGTTAAAAGAATGTGAAATCAAAGCCTGGAAAGTCCAACAAAACCAAAGGTGTATTAATACCTCCTTCTACGTGGGTTATCTCATGCATATCTGGAGGTGATGCTTTTTATTCCTTGCCTGTGTTTCAGAGTATGATGTAACAAGATGATTTAAGACCTTGCTGCCACAGAAATGAGGAGAACCGTTCCCCTCCCCATCTCCTCAACCTCCTCCTTTCCTCCTGCCTATGCACTCTCCTCTCTTGAAAGCTCACCCTGATGCTCACAGGGTAGATAACACACGCGTACTTAACTCTCTAGAAGAGCTGAAAACTTAATCCAGAAAAATGGCAGTAAGGTTTTCTGTGTGGTTTGGAGTTGCATCTATTTACTTTGCAACCCAGTGCTTGACAGTGACAGTACAAAGTGCTGAGAATAAAGGATTGCAAAGGCAGAAGTGGGGGACTGGAGGAGCACCGAGGGAAGAAAGGAGAGAGGGATCAGGAGGAAGGAGTAGGGGTGAAGGAACAAGACCTCCTTTTCCAAAGCAGAAAACGGTTTAGTTGCAGCAGGAAACTGCACCCTTGCCTGTATTTGGCAACCATGATCTCAGTTCCATGCTTATCTGCCTTGATAAGATCTGCATCTCCATCCTGGAGTACATTCCCTTCTTCAAAATGATTATTTCATGCATTAAAGTAGTATTTGACAAACACCACGTTAAACAAACAAACAAACAAACTTTTTGTGCTTTCCAGTTTTCCTAAAGGTGGCTCTTACTAACACATTGTGTACTAGCACAACTCCATTTCCAAGGGATGGTTAGCCCAGATCCAGAGCTGAAATGCTAAAAACTGAACATGACATGTGCAAACCACCTTATCCTGTTGTGTTTCTTCTGCATTGTGTTGCCCACTGTGGCTTCCCATTAGGATATTTATGCACAAAGGATAAGCACCTTCTGTACCCAACCTTCTGGGTCTGAGCAATCCATTCACACCCAAGACACTTCAGTTCGTATCAATATTTCTGAAAAGAACACTAGATTAACTCACATCTTGGGGCACCACAAAATCCTTAACGTAAGGACCTTTGTTTCATTTTTTAAGTCAAAGTAATGGCACCAAGGGCAGAAAAAGTGAAAAACCACTTCAGATATCAGGCAGTATCAGATCTGGCAGTCTAAAAATTATTGATAGACACAGATTGAGCCCAGCTCAATTTCCTATCTTTCCCTAAAGTTGTGAGTCATTACCAAATGGCAAGGACACTCTCCTTTGGACAATATGCATAAATTGAGCCCTAGTTACTTAAAAAGAAAATCCTCAACTCCACGTTTGAAAATATAACATAGGCCACATCCATATATACATGAATGTGGATAAATACTAAACTATGATGGCATCAGTGAAAAGGAAAACTTTTAACTTGGACTAAGGAATGAAACGATATGAGACTAAGAAACAATGTAATAATTAAAATCATCATCAGCAAAATGTAAACTGTGTAAATACCGTACAGCACAGTCAGAGAACAAGGACACTGAATTTCATTTAGGGTGAGACTTCTTCAGCAAGTTCACTGAAATTCCCTGCTATGTGACAGACACTCACTGAGAATGAATGTCTCAAAGGGAGTCATTTCCTCTTCAAAATATATTTTGCTTACAAATGAAACCAGATCAGCCTATTTTGCCACCAGGGCTGTACTCACTGTCAACTGTAAAGTATATTTGGTTTGGAATATATAAATATTCAACTATTCTGTAAAATATCTGTACATCATTTCAGGCTTTCTAGTCAAATAAATCTATTCTGGGTCTTCTTTGAATCGTTTTAGAAATAATTAACAGGATCCAAGCTAACTATCATTCAACTGAAACTTTTTCGGTGGCATGATCGATCTCGAAGAGTGGATCTGTAAATGACAGTGCGTGTGCACGCGATGGGTCCCTGTCACACCAAGGCCATTGCTGCCATCTGCTGAGGGAGAGAGAACGGCACAGGAACGGACAAGTGGCAAAAAAATACTCCCTGTCGGCCGTTCCAGGGAGAGATTCCCGCAGAGGCGATGCCAGAAAGCCCGGCTCCACCTGACCCACAAGGTGAAAAACTAAAATCCACGGTTTTTACTTCAACTCCCTTTAGAACAAAACTGAAAGAAAAGCGACGGAGCCGAACCGTTTGTTAGAATATGCTCAGGAATGCGGGAATGCTGCGAACGCTTCCAGGGTGATGCTGTGATTCCATGGTCAGTGTTAATGCCCGCGGTATATTTGGATGCGTGGAAGCTCCCGGTACCGTGTGATTACCATACACACGGTCACATTAAATGCAATCACTGCGTAATTCAGTGTTTAATGTGCAACAATCGCGCTGGCAGAGCCCGATCTAAACACGCCCCTCCAGCTCAGCCCGTGGCTGTAGCCAAGCGGCGGTCGGGTTCTGCTCCCAGCAACCAGCGACAGGACAAGAGGGAATGGTCTGAAGCTACGCCAGGGGAGATTCAGGAAGACGGACATTAGGAAGAAATTCTTCACAGAAGGGGTGATTAGACACTGGAAGGGGCTGCCCAGGGAGGTGGCGCGGTCACCGTCCCTGGAGGTGTGTAAGGAAAGGCTGAACGTGGCATTCAGTGCCCTGGTCTGGTTGACACGGTGGTGTTCGGCCACAGGTTGGACTCGATGATCTCAGAGGTCTTTCCCAACCCAAGTGACTCCGTGATTCCCACGATTCTGTCTCCCAGCAGCGGGGCCACCCTCACCCAACCCCGCAGGGACGCCAGGCCGGTCCCTGCCCTCCCTCCCCCACAGGTTCTTCCGCCTCAGGAGCGGCTTTTGGCGAGGAAGCCCCGCAGCCCTGAGGGGTCACAGCGGCGGGACGGGACGGGAAAGCCCCGCAGCACCCTCGGCCCCCGCCATTGCTCTTCGCGCTTGGCACCGCCCCCCAGGGAGCTGAGTGGAGAGAGCGTCTGACTGATGTTCGCGAGAGCCAATCAGAGTGCGGCACAGAGAGGCTGCGAGCCAATAGAAGGCGGGGGAAGGGGCTTCTGTCCGGAAGCGGTGGCGCTGAGGCAGCGCGGCGGGCGGTGAGTGAGGGAAGGTGGGGTGAGCGGGTCTTCGTGGGTCCCCGCGGGCTCCGGGTGGGTTCTGTCCCCTCCGCCGGTACCTGGTCACGGCTCTTCTCTCCTCAGCACTGGCCTGGAGAGCCCTGCGGCCCAGAGCCCGGAGCAGGGCAGCGAAGCTCGGCGGGGGCGGGTGTGGGCCCGACCTGGTTTCTCTCGTGGGTCGCGCGTGAAGAGGGGAAGCCATACGAGGAGCGGCTGAGGGCACTTGGTCTGTTCAGCCTGAAGAAGCGGGAGACTAAGGGCAGACCTCACCATGGTCTGCAGCTTCCTGACGAGGGGCAGCACCGATCTGTGCTCTCCGTGACCAGTGACAGGACCCGAGGGAACGGCTGGAATTGCGTCAGGGCAGGGTTAGGTGCATATTAAGAAAAGGTTCTTCCCCCAGAGGGTCGTCGGGTACTGAACAGGCTCCCCAGGGCAGTGGTCACGGCCTCAACCTGACAGAGCTCAAGAAACATTTGGACAACACTCTCAGGCACATAATGGGATTGCTGGGTTGTCCTATGCTTGTCCTGGAGTTGGAACTTGATGATCCTTGTGGGTCCCTTCCAACTCAGGATATTCTATGGGGTTCACAGGCTGGGCTCTAGCTAGGGCAGGGGTCGCCTCTCTCCCTGTGGCTGCTCAGTTTACAGGCTGGTGTTTCTTATTTTGGGAAATTAGTGTTTAGTGTCCTACTGTAGTTAATCCTGCTGTAAGTAAACCTTAGTGAAAAGTAACATGGATTATTCTGCACATTGGGTTGTCTTTCTTCTGGCTCATTTTCTCAAGGCCGCTTTTCTTGCATTGTCTTTGTTTATATTTATATTATAATCTTGTGACACAAGTTGTTAACATATGTTTCTTGTTAACATATGTTTCTTGGTATATTCCCATAGGTGTTTTCGTCTGGCAAAAATGGGTGAACCTCAGCAAGTGAGTGCCCTTCCTCCACCTCCAATGCAATATATAAAAGAATATACTGATGAAAATATCCGTAAGGGCCTGGCTCCAAAGCCACCTCCCCCTGTGAAGGACAGCTACATGATGTTTGGAAATCAGTTTCAGTGTGACGACCTGATCATTCGGCCCTTGGAGAGCCAGGGTATTGAACGGCTGCATCCCATGCAGTTTGATCACAAGAAGGAATTAAGAAAACTTAATATGTCTATCCTGGTCAACTTTTTGGACCTCTTGGATATCTTGATAAGGAGCCCAGGAAGCATAAAGCGAGAGGAGAAACTAGAAGACTTGAAACTGCTTTTTGTCCATGTCCATCACCTTATAAATGAGTATCGCCCTCACCAAGCCAGGGAGACACTGAGAGTCATGATGGAGGTGCAGAAACGTCAGCGCCTGGAGACCGCGGAGCGATTCCAGAAGCACCTGGAGCGGGTTGTGGAGATGATCCAGAACTGCCTGGCTTCCTTGCCTGATGATCTGCCTCATGCAGAGGGAGGACTGAGAGTGAAAGTGGAGCCCATGGATACTGATGATGGCAGCAACTGCATCGGACAGAGCGAAAAGCAGAGAGAGCGTTCAGGTGGCAAGAGAGATCAGGTTTTAGACAAGGATGCAGCGATGTGCAGCATTATTGACGAAATGACATGAAGAAAACACCTTGCTTTGTTAATGCACCAGAGGGAGAGGCAGGATGTATTCTGAGGCTACACATAGTTTGTTTTGCTGTTGTACAAGCAGATAAAGCGTTTCTTGTGCACGTATTGGAGGTTGTGAGTGACTGGGCAGATGAAAGTGTTTGATATTTTGTGACCTGTGTTTTTTTGGTAGAAAGAAAAAAGTATAATTTTTGTTAAATGTACCGTGAGGTGGTAGGCACAGATTAAAGTTGACTTTTTCTGTCGTACTTTCATTTGTCACTTCCTGCGTGTTTTGGGTTCATCTCTCTGATTTTTGGGTATGCCATTCTATGGTTCTATATGCTCTGAGTCAAGAAAAAATTTCTACAGAAGTGGTGCTTGTTTCTTGCACAAGCAAAACACAGGAACTTGGAAAACAGGCACGTAGAAACTCAAATTGCACCAAGGCATTCCTTATAGTCTGTGTTTGAGGTGAGATCTAAAGCAAGTGGGTTAACTGTTGTCCTGTAGCTCTCCCATTCTTTTACTATGTGACCAGAACAGCTTTCCTGGGATACAGACAGCACTCAAACAGCTGTTGACTAACGTGTGAAGGGAGCAGCCTGGGTGAAGTGAGAAAATGGGCTCAGATAGAGCTCTGGGATAGGAGTTCCTTTATTTTCTCATCCTGTTTATTTATTTCAGAGCTCAGACGTGGCTCATGCAAGGGAGGAACCTGTGTAGACCCGTGCACAGCACATGTTTTGCAGGGGACTGTGGGAAGGGCCGTGTCCTGGTGTGCAGGTGGGTGTTTGCTGCACACTGAACCACCAGAGCTCACCGGCCCATGCCAGGCACTGTGGGGAATGTGGTCACCCGCCTCCTGCCAGAGCCAGCTTGCCAGGATCCTGCTGGCCATTATCAGAATTGTTCCTCTAGCAGCTGTCTGCAGTTTCCTGTTTCCACAGAAACACCAGGAGCGAAGAGGAAGCATTTTTCTTACTGTCCTGCTTCCAGCTGCTGCATGCAAAAGTCACGCTACATGCAAAAGTCACCCTTCATCCCTCCTACTCTCACTTCTCTCCTGCAAGTGTGTTGCTAGTGTTTGTCTCTCAGCTGCATTAATGCCTTGGTTTTCCTAATTTTCACTTAAAGAAACAGTCACTTTGGTGCCTCTGCTCTCTAAGGTATCCAGTGCGAGACAGCTCTGTTGGTTCTGATTGTAACTCCTTAGTACTTAATTTCATCTATATAAAACACTGAGGTAGACTAGTAGCTTCAGCAAAGAACACTTCTTGGCTCTAGATCAAATATCCTTGATCACAGCTGCAGTTCTAGTCCAAACAATATAAAAAGACAAGATATCCTTGAGAAGAGTTTGGTGATCCAGGGACACAGGGAGAGTGGCCAGGGAACAGCCTTCCTCGAAAGCTGTGTTTCAGAATTTTGTCAGAGTGAGCCTTGAGTCTGGGATGAGACAGTTTCCACACTACTTTTTGAAGTGATTCTGCATTCTGGATGTTTTGTCTATATTGCAAAAGCCTAGGTGCATATGGAATTTTTAAGAGTCAGATGAAAAGAGACTGCAACTCTATTTGGCTCAACTGTGTAACAGTAGGACAGTTTTCCAATACTACCAAATTATTGCTGCCAAGGAAAATTTGCCAAAAGATGCTCTGAGCTGCTTCTAAGTATTAGAACCAGAAATTTATGATTAAAAGCTTGAGTAGTTCTTCCTAAGAATCTTTTATTTTGCCAAGTCCTTTCTACTTACCACAGTGCTACATATCCTATGTAATCATGTATCCGATTGGTGTCTACTATGGCAAAAGCAGGTGTGGGAAGCAGTCTGGGGCAATGGTTCTGGTAGTTGTGTGAGCTCAGTGGTGCTGACAAGTTTCACTTATGGTAATCAAGCAGACCTGGAAAAAAGAGAACTAGATTTCTGTGGTACTGCGAAGTGCCGCCTCTCAGTCACACTCCGTCAGCGGCAGCTCAGCCCTGTGCACTTGTACCTTGCCAGCAGCTCTGCCTGTGCTGCAGGAGACAAACAACCCAACTACGGGCAAAAAGATCAGATTGGACTGAAGGGCACCCACAGCTGTGTCTGGACATGGTGTGCTAAGAAGTAAACAAAGAAGTTTACCTAGAAGAGAAGTTTTCTTGAATGAGGAGGGTGAGCGGGAGTGTTCCTCATCTTCAGCCATGATGTTGTCTTATGTCTGCATGAACTGGATTCTTCTGGTCCTGTTTACAGGTAACTAAGTGGGCCTAAACAACTAGACAGAGGTGGATGGAGGTATCATGCATCAGTGGTCCTGAGGGTTGCAAAGTGAGAAATTTTATCTTATAACAGAAGGAGTGGCCACATATCACAGAAACTGCAGCTTTGTGTTAGAATTTTATCACAGTGACTCAATAGTGTTCTAGTGGCCTTATCACCTTTTTAAGACAAAATCATGTTTGAGGGTATGATGGTTTTAAAGATGCTCCTTCTTGAGCTAGTCTTGGCTCCTGCTAGTCTGATTAGTGGGCTTTTAAAAACAGTGATCTGAGATGAGCAGAGAACTTTAAATCATTTTAGAGAAGTTGTAAAACAAGGATATTTCACTTTGGCAGACTTTGTGACGATGAGCGCTCAGGAAGACAGGGAAAAGGCCAATTGTGGCTTCTGGTGTTTTTTAGCTAATGTGAAATTGTATTGGGATAAATTGGTAATTTCTCCTTTTTTTTTTTTTTTAATCTGAGAAACCAGTCCTAGATTGTTAAAGGCAACAGCACTGAAAACAGCAGGCTGTAAAGTGGTACTAATAAAGACAGACATTAAAAACTTGGTGGTAAGATAAATTCAGTAGAAAGAAAAGGGATATTACAGATATTATTTCCTGTAGTTCTTTATACAATCTTTTATCATGAGATTCATTTTAAGCTTCCTTTTTATATTAAATAAAAATTAGAGACCAGACTGGACTTCCAGTAGAGATAATTTGTTGCCTGTTCTTGCTGCACAGAACTCTATTCCTGAAATGTTAATATGGATAGATCATTCCAGGTGGGACACATCTATTTGTGGAAAATCTGATCCAGCAATGCTTGGTGGCGTTTGAGAGATGAGAAGTGTCAGGACAGGCAAGATGCACAAGAAGCTCCCCCTTGCATACCCTGTGCTCAGCAGCTCTGTTGTTTTGTCCACAGGCCCCACAGTGTCAGAATTAGTGATCGGAGAGGTTGGTCAGAACATCACCGTGCCCTGCTCCTACAGCGTCCAGAACACAAAAGACATCACATCCATGTGCTGGGGTCGGGATAGCTGCCCTACTTCACAGTGTTCTCGGCCCATTATCTGGACAGATGGATGGAGGATGACAGAGCAGTACAGCAGCAGGTACCTATTGCAAGGGAACCTGTGGGAGGGCGACGTGTCCCTCACGATCGTGAACGCCGAGGAAGCAGACAGCGGGACTTACTGCTGCCGTGTGGAGCACCGGGGGTGGTTCAACGATCAAAAAACTAATCTCAAGGTTGTGATAATGAAAGGTGAGTACAGAGGTGTGCTCTTGTCTGAGTACCGTTGTGGTAAATCTGCTCTTGGGTCTGGGTTTCAAAGCTTGTGGTGGAAAGAGTTTCTACAATCATCCATAAGGCTGATCTTTAGGATCTTGCAGGTCTGCTGTTAGTGCTGTTCAAATTGAGCTGTCTTTGGCAAAGTTCTCATCCCAGCGCAGTCACCTCAGTTAACAAAAGGATGTGGTACTTTGTTTCACAGTGCACAGCACTACTGAGCTTTCTTAGAATAACTGAAGAAAGAGAAAGGGCAGCACACAGTACTTAGTTCATCCAAAGCGTTATTGCTGCACTATTTTCATAGAAAGCCGTGTTTGATTTTCCCTGCTTGATTCTAGAGTAAAGCCCAGAGACACAAAATTGGTATAGAGAAGTTTTTTGTCAACTCTTCCTTTGATTTTTAGTTTTTCTCTTGCTTGTGAAAAGCATGATAATATATGGAACAACTGGCTGACAGAGGTACTTGTGTAGCTGGTGCTAGCAAATCCTTACTGTAAAAGCACTGTCTCTTTTTCACTACATAAATGCACACTAAGGCTAATTATAACATGTGTTGGTTTTGTTTTATTTTTTAACATCAGCTAGGATCTCTACTGCAAGTCCTCACACTTACACCTCTGAACAGACATCAGGTAACTTTTATCCAAGTATTAATCTCAATAGCATATATAAGCCATATTGCAAATGGGGATCTTAGAAAGGAAACAAAATGATGCTGCATGATAGAAATGTCTTGGCTAAAATTTACTACTAAACATTACCATAGAATGAAATATCAGAACTTGGATTTAAATTCTGCCTGATATTATACAAAGAGTCCAACAGAAGGAACATGTATATGTGGGAAGCTTGCTTCCAGGTATGATGCTTTAGAGGTTTTAGTGGTGCTGCAAGCTTTGCTTTTATTGAGGCTGTTGTTTTGGTTTGTTGGTTTGTTTGTGGTATACAATCTCACCTCTTCTTCTAGAAATGCATCCCCTGAGGAGTAAAACTCAACTTTTGAGGAGTTGAGTGTACCCACTGCTTAATCAGCTAATTTGTTGTTCAACAATATAGAACTGTTTTATTGGACTAGCTCAAAAGCCACCTAATCCAGGATCCTGCCTCCAGTAGCAGTCAACAGCAGATGATTAAGGAGGATCATAGAAACAGGGCAGTAATTTTGTGATACAGTGCCAAAGTATTCTTCTACCTTGGTGTATGATGTGTCTCAGAGGTTGCCCACGTCCTCTGTAGCCTGTGACCATTTAAAAACACGAGGTCTCATTGTAGTGGAAGAGACAGTGCACAACTGTTCCTTACTCAGTTTCTCCATTCCCCTCACAAGTGAATAAATTTGTATCACATACCCACTCAGCTGCATCTTTTTCAGTCTGAAAAAAAACTTTTAATTTCCATTACACAAGAGAAAGCTCATGGTATAACAATATTTTCTGGATTCTGAAAGAAAAATCAGGGATGCCATTTGTATTTCTCCCTCTGTCTTGGATGTTTCCAGCTAAGCAAGTCTAAATTAGTGTGTTACAACAGTTGCATTTCCTTTTTGGAAAAAGAAGTGAAAACTTTCTCAGACTGTTTCTATTCTAGTTGCAAATAACATGGCTTCCCATCTTAGAACTCATGGGTTTTCTTAACCCTGTGACATCTTTGTTGGCTGATGGGGGAACAATGTTTTAAGTTTTCAGAACACAAGTTAGTATGTGCGTGTTCACATAGAGAGAGACTGGAAAAGGCAGCTGGCTGTGTGCCTCTGATGTAGAAATACTCCAGAGTCTCCAATGGCAGAGAACAGTGAAGCCAACGATCCTGTCCTCTTCAAAATAAAGCTTCTGGGAATAAGGGCAACAATGTAAAACATTAAAGCAACCAGCTAATGTCATAAAGTGAACAGGAGATTTTATTTTTAGGAGGTTTTTATATCATCTGAGAACTCGGGGAGAAACTGAGACTGATGATAGAGAAGTCAGAAGTTTGTAGCTCTTAATTTTAAATATTACAAACAGCTTTGCTCTGGGAAATTACCTCAAAATATGCTGCAGGTCCTTATGCAAATATATCACATTTTGGTCAGTCTGTTTACTGCACAGCTGTCTGGGACTTTAAAAGTATCACTTGCTTTTTGATTCTGCATCAGTTGCTGTTTCAAGGCCCTGGGATAACATTCATCAGTTTTCACCAGATAACCTAAGTTCACTTTAGGCATCATTTTTTGCTTCAAGGTCAGGTTGGATGGGACGTTGAACCACCTGGTCAAGTGGAAGGTGTCCCTTCCTATGGCAGGGGGATTGGAACTGGGTGATCTTTAAGGTCCCTTTCAACCCAAACCATTTCACAATTCTATAATCCACTGCTTCTTGGCTCCAAACCCAGATGGCTACTTTGATAACTCCTTCCCAGTGTTCACATAACAGCAAGAGCCAAGTGTTTCCTGGAAGGAATTCAAAGCTCTGAAAAGGGCAGCAGAAACTCCAATATTCAGAGTTTTGTGCAGCCCTGTGAAGGCACCAACCTCTTTATGATATGCAGAGCCCAACTACTGATAGACATTTAAGTTCAGTGGTTCCAAGTCAGCAGTACAGGTTCCTCTGTGTCAGGGCAGAATGGTTCTCTGTGCAGGTGATGTATTTGTCTTGTCTTTGCTCAGCTCCTGGGAGCACCAGTGGATCCTCCTTTACTGTCACAGAAACGTGGCCAGCATCTGCCTCGGAAGCTCCTGAGAATGTAAGCATCTCCTTTGCTGCAGCATACCTGGGCAGAGTGGATAGAAATGAGAGTTTATTGGGTCATCCCTACAGGCACTTCCACTGCTTTTGTTTGATTGCAACAGAATATTGCTGTTTATAAGAAAGAGCTCTTATTAAAGAGGGGGGAAAAACCTGCTTAGCGTGCATAAAGTACTTCCTACTAACAGAGGAAGAGCTTTAGCAACATCTGCATTGCCTTTCAGGCCTCTGGTCCCTGCTCAGACACCTCAGACTGCTCAGATGTTACTGCAAACTTGCAGGTATGGCAGGATGTGGGGGAGAGTGGAACTTGGACCACCAGGGAGCACAGGGATGCCCTGCACTTCCTGTGCAGTGGGGTTCAAACAGGCTGTCCTGCCAGACCTCTCTCTGTCCTGCTGAGTCCTCCAGCACGTATTACAGGGTGACAGGCAGTAACAGCACCCAAATTTTATCAGGAAGACCAGCCAGCCAGCCAGCCTTTGGGGAGGCCTGCTGTGATGTACAGTCAGACAGTCTGTGCTGTGGGAGTTCATGCTGCTGAATGTGCAGGATGCAAGTCAGGGACCATACTGTGCTTCCAGTGTCTTCCCAGGCCTGAGACACCAATGGCAGATTAGATACTTACAGCTGGCATCAGAAAGAAGTTTAGCCTAAATAAAAAACAATGAAAAGAGAAGGTGCATTTACTTATTGGTATAAAGCCTTGAATAATTGCTGAATAAGCTGATAAGAAGGTGGGAGGGTGTGTCACCAGGAGATATTTTGATCATAGAAAAATTTACCAAATAGTATTAAACCTCAATAAATGAGATTTGTCATAACCTCATGTCGCTTGACAATCTCAAAAATTTGTTTAACAGCATGGCTCACCTAAATGTTGCAGTGATTCTGCTTGAAACTTGTCCTGTATCTCAGATTAGGCTTTTGGTCTCCAATGTACTTTTCCTACAGAGTTGCAAAACATATAAATGGCCTTTGAGTGCTGTATGGGCTTCTTGCTGCCAGTTCCACTAATGCTCATCTGCCTTGTGTTTGACAGAACACCTCTGTATCCCTTCCCAGTCAGCAGTATTCAGAAAATGGTCTGTACATTGGGATTGGGTCATGTGCAGTACTTCTGGTCATCCTGATTTTGGCTCTGTTCCTCACTAAACGTAAGTACTTTTCCTAGGCAGTTATTCAAGGATTGCTCAGGTTTGTCCAGTCACAGCTGTGGCAGATGTCACGCGTCTCCCGCTTCAGGGTAGTGAGCTGAGGTCTCTGGATTCCTCACTCGGTCCCTGTGCTGTGGCTGCTCACTCAGCTCTCCCCCTGTGCCCTCTGGGGCCCCGAAGAGCAAGGTGTGAATGTGGCCTCCTCATTTTGTGACTCTTTAGCAGCCAGACAACCCAGGGTGTGGTTGTGCCCTGCTCATTTCCTCCTACCCATTCCACAGTTCCCTGTTCTCCCACTTCCTTCCTGAAGATAATTATTTATTTTTGAACCCACTGCTTTACTTGCTTCTAATGGTTTTAAAAAACTATTTGTTTTTCTTTTTTTTCTTTATTTTCATTCTGGATGATCCTTAGAATATTTTTACAATACGAAGAAGACAGGTGACTTTGCAAAGTAAGTATTCTGTTCCTGCTTTTGCTGATAGGACAAATGAGGTTGCAGAAAGAGAATGTCAGTATGCTGACCATTCCACCACATACTTTGACTTTCTTTTTTAATCTCAAGTTGATAGAAAGCATTACAAAAAGAAATTAATAAATTCTGCTATTTTTCATTAGTTAGTAAGCAAAAATGAGTAATAACTATCAGTTGATTGCATTAGGGAGCATGCAAACCTCAAGTGTGGGTTGTCTCTTAAGTGGAAAGATGATTCATTATCAGTCATGATAATAAAAGTTTATGCATGTTTCACTCTTTCCAGTGAGCTGATTGATCTGCTCTTCTTGGTTTTATTGTCTGTTTTTTGTTTAAAACCATTATTTTTACTCTTTTGTGCAGCTTCATCGCATTTCAGAGGCCACAAGGTGTGGGGAATCATAATGCCCTGGAAGATGAGATCCATGCAGAGGAAAATGTTTATATCATACACTAAGGACTGTATTCATGCTTGCCTTTGTCATTGTGGGGACATTAAATAGTTTGCAAAATGTTAGCTGCTCCCTCTGCTCAGCAGCTGCATGTGTCTGCACTACTGAAGCATTACTCACATCATTCTAATAAAACAAATAAAAGCTACACTTGCAATTAAAATCTTTATCAGCCTGTTCCAGAAGGAGAAACTGAAACCCTACTGTCTTGAATGGAAATTTCCATTTCCGAAAGAAAGTTACCATTATATTTATTATCTGCTTCAAATTCTCGCTTCCTTTTTGGAAAAAAGAGGAAGTGCCAGAAGGGCAGAATTGACTTCACTGTGGGTTCTGTCTGCCATCTACCACAGAGCCTGTGCCATCAGAGGGCAGAAGCAATCTCAAAGCTGCTGTGACAAACCTGTCACATGGGAAAACTTGGTAGTATTAGTGATTTAATATACATTTATTCGGATTTTCAGTGAAGTCAGGTATACCCAGTCCTGGTAACAGCTCAGTAATACAATATACTAATTCCTGTCCACCTGCAGTTAAAGCTGGGGGAGCTATGGATGCTCACCCCTCATGGTGATGACCTCGGAACCTACAGCATCAGTACTTCAATGTACAGAATATTCACACCTTGTGTTAAGAGAACTATGACTAAGTGTGTTTCTCTCTGCAAAATACATCACTTTTTTTCTATGGTTTTCTCCTCGGGCCCACCTATACCCTGAGAAGCGCTTGGGGTGGAAGGTCTCACTTCCAGGCGTCTAAAACAACTGAACAAATAATACCCACTCTGTAAAGTTAATTAAGTCCTCTTCTTAGCTTATGGAGAAGTCATGGACATTGCACAAAATATTGGTTTGAAGTTGGCCTGCCTTCACACCCCTCTAAATATCAAGCAACTAATTCATAAGAATGCTGAATGTATTTGATGGATTTTAGCCCATAAATACAGAGAATCTCTGGTCAAAGTCTTTCCTCCATTGCTCCTTGGTTAGTGATGTGTCTCAGCTTTTACTCTCTTCAAAACTAAACTTTGATTTACTTTAAATAAAAAAATGGAGGCAGCCCCATGAGTATGAATCAATCCCTTTAGCATTGTTAAACAGGAGATACAACACCAAAATCATCTTTGAGTGGAAGAATAATTTTCATCAGTTGTTTTTAAGAACGCATTTTAAACAGGGGCTGCGGACTGAAAGAGCAGAAAAGTAGCAGAGGCAGGAGAGAGACCAACTCTCACCAAATATTGGTCAGTACATTTTGCCCTGAAGCCCATCCCAAGCAGCAGTGTGGAATTATCTAGTGCAGACATTGCTGTCACGGGGAAGATTCACAGATGTACCACAGACTTTCTACCATTGAGTTAATTTTCAACTTCAAAATCATTTTCAACTATGCAATGAGGCATAAAGGTGGAATAATGAAATCAGTACGTATTTATGTCAACAGCTGAGACACTTCGAGGCCACAGTCTGGTTGTATTTAAGGGGAGCCGAGGTCAGTGGAGCAGTTACCCCTCCCTCTCCCAGCTGGGAGAGATGGGAGGGCTTGGGTTGGCTGGGGAGGGAGTGGTTCCCCAGTAGTCCTGGCTGAGATGGGATCTTGCAGGTGAGTGTGCTTGCAAATAGTCACAAAGGAGGGAAAGGCCCTCATCTTGTTGAGGAAGGAAGAAATGGAAAGCAAACTGGCACAAGTGACCCTGGTGTGCTTTGTATTTCACTCGTGCTGGGTGTTCTCTTGGGGCTGTCTGTTGCAACAGAGCTGAAAGTTTGAAAATGTGGAGGTGGGTTCATGGCTGACTGAAGTGCTCCATGTGGGAGCACAGCTATTACTGTTCCCAGAGGCAGGAAAATTATGGACATCACCAGCTCTACCATCTTCTGTCTTCCTGTCATGTGTAGCTTTGTGTAAGAAGGTACTGAAACTAGAAAGCACCTGCTGATGTTAGAGTGTATTTTTGCATTTGACTATTAATAACAATTACTCACCTAAAATCACTGCCTCTGCTGAAGACATTGCTTTTCTTCTGCCTGGCAGAGTGTGTTGCTGCTGTGGGCTCTAGCCCATGACTGGAGATGGAGGAAGTCTGGTCTGGTCTCTGAACTAGATCTCAGAAAACATCTTCAGCAATTTCTGCTTTCTGCAATTTTATGAAATTGGTCTCTACGGGCTCAGAGTTGGACACTTGTAGGGTTTCCAAAATCATCTGATTGCAACCACCCCTGCTCTTACAGGGTTTGTGGGCCAGCTTTAAGACTGCTAATCATGAAAAATGCTTGTCCGTAAGGGTTTTTTTAATATAGATATTCCAGACTAAATCAGATTAATTATTATATCAGCAACTTTTACAGGTAAAATAAAGTTCTAGAATATCTGATAACCAAAATCTTGAATAAAGTCTCCTTTCTCCTGAGCAGTTACTTGGTAAACAGACTTTGCAAAGATTGTGCAGAGCAAAAAATTTGCAGTATAATACACACAAATCCATGCAGGCAGAAGCTCCCTGTGCTTTTTCATTGCTTCCACTTGTGCCAGTGGATCTTGGAACAGACACTTCAAAATGAGTCCCAGGTGGCACTTGGAACCTTTTCACACATTAAGAGATTGTCCAGCTGCACAAACTGGCAGCACATGGAGCTGATGAGGCTGACGAGCTGCAAAATAACTTTTTTTTTTGAGACAATTCTCTGCCTTTCCTTTTCTGCCTGCAACAAGCCACTAGATAGCAGTACAGAAGCAGCAGGCAAGCCATGTTTTTCTGGTTCTTCCCAGCACACTTGGATTTCAGATGGCCCTTTTCAATGCACTCTGCTGCGTTTAGCCCAGTCTTGCTATAGAAACAAAACTGATACAATGCCATGTTCATCCTGCTCCTTCCTTAGCTGTATGACCGATTCTGTTTGGACAAGCTTCATGGAAATTTGTCACTGAATAAAGACCCAAATTTGTTCCCCAGATGAGATTGAGCTTCTCCCTGCACTGGCATTAGCTGGACATCAGCTCACAGCCACTGCTTAGTGGTGAGTAACGGGAGAAACAAGGGTCATTGTAGGGAAAAAGTTTCCAGGATATTGGATGCTCCAGGTTTCATTAGTTCTGTTCACAGAACAGCTGGGGCTGTGTGTAAATGAGATTGTATGAGCTGTATCTGGTAGAATATAGCAAATAAGGTATTTTACTCATTGCCTTAACTGCTAAAATTTTATTTGATTTTTTCAATGCTAGCAAGCAGAAGAGTGATATTTTCATGGACTTGACTGCTCATGATAAGCCCAAAATCTTATTATTAAAGTTGTAATACCTGGTTAAAAGCCCATCATTTTATCGTTTGAACTTGGAATTGCACTCTCGTTTTGCACCGTGCTATATTTATTTGCACTGAGTTTTGTCTATCTGAAATTCTTCAATCCTGAACTTAATGTCCTGAATTACTTTTGCTTTAGTGCTGAGCTTGTCCAGAGAAGAACTTCCAGAGAAGTTCTTTAATAAGTGGGCAGAAAGTTAAAAAGCAGTCAGAAAGAGTAAAAAATATTTCTTGAAGATAATGTTGCAAATCTTTGGGAAGGATGTGGTTTTGGCAAGGAAACACTTGTGAGATTTCCTCCGAGGCTGACTTTGCAAATAGAAAATAAGAACCTGGGGAAAGAGAGGGGTCTTCAAGCAGAAGTCAGAATCAGGGGAAAGGAGGGATTAAATGAATGTAACTGAAGACAAAGTCAGAGGTGGAGACTATGCCAAATGTTTAGGAGTGTAGGAGCACAGAATGTGTTCTTGCTACTCAGCACTGTGCAACAGTAATGAGCCTTAAGAGATCTATGGAATGGCCAGACAAATTCAATATTGAAGTTTCTGGTGGTAGTACCATGCTGAGTGTCTTGGAAGAGGAAAGGAGAATAGGATGGCCTGTTCCAGTGTTTGACCACCCTCTTGGTAAAGAAATGCTTCCCTATGTCCAATCTAAACCTCCCCTGGTGAGCTTGGAACCATTCCCACGTGTCCTTGACTGGGTACCAGGGAGAAGAGATCAACACTTCCCTGTCCATGTCCCCTGCTCAGGAAGCTGCAGAGAGCTGTGAGGTTGCCCCTCAGCCTCCTTTTCTCCAAACTAGACAAATCCAGAGTGCTCAGCCGCTCCTCACAGGACGTGCCTTCCAGCCCTGCCACCTGCTCTGTTGGTCTCCTCTGGGTCCATTCAAGTTCCTGAATGTCCTTCCTAAATTGTGGGGCCCCAAACTGCATGCAGTGCTCACACTGAGGCTGCACCAGTGCTGAATACAGCAGGACATCCCCTCTTTTGACCAGTCCCCTCCGGAAGTGTAGGAAAGAAACGGCTGCAGTGTGTAAAATCTGGAAATGGAGAAATGAGACTCCAGTGGGGCTCACTCAGCGTCTCTAGAAAGGATAAGATCTACTTTTCTCTTCCACTTGCTGCCCTGGAGTCTCCATCAACTAAAATGACCCATTTTGTGCTGTTTCACTGGATTCTGATACAGATCTTTATAGGTGAGTCTTCACCTGCTTTTTGTGTGCTTGCTAAAAACCAAAAAATTTTGTAAAATGAAAACCAACAGCAGTTGTTTTGTGGAAACAAAACATTGAAAAAGACCATAGTTGTATACAGAACTTCGAAAATTTTCTTAATTTACTGAGTTAATACTGGTTGAGGTTTGATTTTTTTTCACTTTTTAAAAATGTATGCAGATTCCTCTGTGTATAGGCTTGGTTAGTTTCCTTATTCTCTTCCCTTGCAGAGCTCCTGAAGGATGAGAAGGGTTTTTGTTACCTCCTTTTTATCTTGGCTCAGTGCTGAGAATGGGTGGCCAGCGAAATGCTTGTTTTCTGTTTATCAGTCATATCTCTGCAATTACATCGGTATAGAACCTTCAATAAGAAAAAAAATAAAAATGATAGGGCAAAGATGCCAAATATCTTCTGCAAAGTAGGAAAATTTTTCCAGAAATAGATCAAGAGGAAAAAAATTTCTTTTTCAACCATCTCTCTTGGCTGGAGGATGTATGTTTTTGTCTATCCAATGACCAATTTGTAGGAGAGAAGACCACTACAATAGCAACTATTGGGGTTACTGCTTCATGCCAGCTGTCACTGAGGGTGGGTTCAAGAGAGATATACAAATATGTGTGTACTTGTATGATCTGAACAATTGTTTCTATTTTGGATGATATATTAAACATCTAGAGCCTGTTTCTCTCTCACTGATGAAGAACTTAGAGCAGGAAACCTCACAGACTTCAGTGGGACCACCCAGGCAGAGCTGATGCTCAAGGTGCTTCAGGTCAAATCTGGATGCCTGGAGGGTAACTGCCATGGAGAAGGACAGGATTCCTCTCACAGTAAGACTAGGATGTCACAATATAACCCTCTCCTTATTTCAAAGACACGTTCGTTCAGTCCTATTTATTATTTCTTTGGGAAAACGTGTCTGTGGAAGAGGCTTTAGCTGAGAAGTAAGTTTTTCAATCCTTGCAGAGGCTCATACTGTTGAATCCAGGCTGCTGCAGTACTGAAGCTTTCCACACCAACCTGCAGTGCAGGCAGATGTTGGCAACATTAGCTTCACGGAAATTAAAAGAGGATTTGAAACTGCAAAACCTGTAACTTTCTACAATAACACTAGTGGGAAACTGCACTGGAGACACTCTGGTGCCTTGTGTCTTCCCTATTCTTCTTTTAATTTATTTACTTAGTTATTTGTTTACTACATCCAGGGCTCTGCTCCTTTCAAAGGGAAGAGCAGGCAAATTTTCATTTATTGAAGGGCTGCCTAACAAAGCTGCTTTAGTACTGTGCAGAACTGGGCTGAAATAAGAGCAGAAGATGAACCCATTTCTCCTCAAGAAGCAGCAACCTTTATTCTAGCAACAGTTTTAGCTGGTTTTGCACGTATCATTGTTGGGCTGACTTGAAAATATGTGTTAACTCACTCAGGGACTAACCCCTTCCTCCCATAGAAATACTTTCAAGGTCAAGTGGATGCTTTGTTCTGTGATCACAGAAAGAGGCTGTTTTCTGTTTTTCTGTAATGAAGCAAATGAACCTCCCTTTTCTAAGGACACCATCTCGCACAGCTTTATCCTGTATTCAGGAATTGAGTTTCTGGCATATCCTACCGTCATTTCACCACAAAAACTTCTGCCCTTCACACCATATTGCATGTTGTTTTGTCTGCCTCTATTCTTTTAGCATTTGGAGCTGTGGAAACCTGAACAAGTTGGCTTATCTTGCCAATGGGATAAGCAATAATGAATCTGAAATGTCATCCCAATAACAAGTCATGGGGCAGCCTGCCACAGACTAAAACCTCACCTAGGGAATAGTCCATTAAAGACAAAACAAAAGAGACATGGACACAGTTGGAAGCATCTGTTTGTTATCTGGGAGTCATGCCAAAAAGGAAAGGTATTCAAACAGCTGGCAAAATAGAAATGTTTGGCAAACCAGGGCCAAAGCTGGAGATAATAGCAGCACCAGCAACTGTAAGTCCTCTTTGGGGTAAGCAAGCTGGCCATGAGACATCAGATCTGCAGGATGATCCTCTTGCTGAAGCAGAGGACAGGTCTGGTTGCTCCCCAGATCCCTCAATTCCTGCTCCACCATATGTAAAGGATAAAATGGGGACAAAAGGCAGAAAGGTAGGACAACTAGTACAGACTATGTGAATGTAAACCAGAAAATGTTTATTCCTGTATGGGAACCTGTTTTGTAGAGTGCTTTTCGTGAAGAAGAAATCTCTTTTAGGGCAATCTGGGAACTGCATAGGCAGTTAAGAGGGAACAATCTATAGCAAAGATTCCAACCAGGTGCCACGTTGGGAATTGACTGTTAACACCAACTAAAGCTGGTCATTAAGAGTAAAAGGACAAGGAAAGCATGTATACACTCTTTTAAACATCAGTGTAATACTGGCAGCTAAAGCTTCTGTGTACACAGTGCTTAGCAAGGTAAGTGGGAGGGTTGGCAGGGCTTGCTTAGTGTACTTTCTGAGAACAGGTTCACATAGACAGATCCCACTGCTCTGCCAGCTTAATTAGGCCCTAATTTCACACATGAATAGATGTTTTGGACTCTACTTTTGAGACTGTCAATGAAAGGCAACTGTGACAGCATTTCTTTTTTGAAGGAGATGATGGTGTGGACCGAGAGAACCAGATGTCTTTCACAACATGTTTCTGAACAACTTTCAAACAGCCTCCTAGGCGAGGAGATGGGATGGGAACAGAGTTCCCAAAATCCACTTGCCTAGGTCCCGTTTGTGCTTGGGCTGCCAGCGACAGACCTCAGCTTCACTCACCACGTCTGATGTGAGTGATGTGTTTCATGAGCCTCCCTCCAGCAGCTGGTTGGGGCCAGAGCATGGAGCCCTCCAGCAGCAAGCAAAGCCTGTGAGCTCCTGGCTGTTGCCTGTAGTGCCCAAGGCCATGAGCTGCCACAGGCTCCAGGAGAAGCCTTGGGGGATCAGCAGTGTGGCCTGCCCGCAGGCAGAAGTGTTTCTTCACCTGCCTCATTGTGTTGTGTAGGTTGAGTCACTCACTGGAGGCTGACAGCACTCACCTTTCCTTGTTCTCCCTTGGCAGCACACACAGCATCCCAAACTGTTGTCAGAGCAGTTACAGGGCAGCCTGTCAAGCTGCCTTGCGACTACCAGGTGACTCCACGTACGGGCATCTCCGATGTGTGCTGGGGCAGAGGCTCCTGCCCAAATTCAAAGTGCAAGAACACGATTTTGGAAACCCATAGAAGCACAGTGAGATTCAGAAAATCTCAGAGATACGACCTCCAGGGCTCTATTTCCACTGGAGATGTGTCTCTCACGATTGGGACGGTGGAGGCAGGAGATGCAGGTGTGTACTGCTGCCGTGTGGAGATCCCGGGCTTGTTCAACGACATCAAGAAGAACATACGGCTGGAGGTGGCCAGAGGTGAGTCTGGGGACCCTGGTGATACAGGCAGCAGGGAGAAACCTCTCCCTGAATAGTGAAAATCAGACCTTATGTGTACTTTGGGTGTTTTTTTGGCCAAAAGTATTTTTCCTAAATTACACAGTTTTCAAAGGAGATCTGCAACTAGTTGCCAATTTGAGTCACATTTAATATGCAGTTTAGATTAAAAAAAAAAAAGAACTTTACCCTTTTTTTGCCTTTCAAATTAAATATTTCATTTCTCATTCTCTAACTATATTTGAATTTTTAAAAGATGATGGAATTGTAAGAGGGATTTATAATTTGAACTCTTCTTGGAATGAAATTCAGTTTTTCATTTGGCTTCCGCCCAACACTGAAAAGACTTTTGTTTCATTCATGTCATGAGGAGACCCACTGTGACTACCCACCCTTAAGGGTGCTTCCTTCCCCTTAAGGGTGGGTCGTCACACCCATATATTTGGAAATTATGTCTCAGAGTCTTGAAGGACTTCTTCCCCTTCTTATTATTTTTCTGAGCTGCAGGATAAAGCAAGGTCTTACACGGGAAAAAAGAGATGATACCCACCCTCCATGCTGCAGAAAGACAATATTTTTGGGACTTTTATAGAGTGCAATTGGTGCACACAGCAGGTTTCTTTGCCTGTTCTAAACAATACAGCAGGAAAGTGGGTGAAAAGTGCTGCAGTTGCATATCTGTCTCTGAGTTTGAAGGCAACAGAATCCATTAAAAAAAAAAGACTGGTTGCAAAGATTAGCAAGAAGCTTGTAGCTGAAAAATGAGCTATTTTATTTATTTTATTTTTATGAGATGTTGAAAAGCAAAATCACAAAGTTTGCAAGGTTTTGGGTTCTACCATGCAAAATTCTGGCCCTTCCATTTCTGCAAGAGGGTCAAGGGGTGGGTCTTTGAGACCTACCAAAAAAAACCCAGCAGATCTCTAAATCTGTGAAGTTCTCTAGTGGGTCATGAAGCTTTCTGAATCGTGACTCTTCCACCTCTGTTCTCAGTGCCTGTGCAGCTAGGGAATTTTCATTTGTTTCTGGGTTGGCTTCCCTCAGGGTTGGTTGCGACGACTCTGATCTGGCTTTTCTCTTGGCTGTGTTTTTTCCATGCAGCCCCTCCAGTGATGACAACCACCACGAGAAAGGCTCCCGTTTCCCCTAAAGGTTTTAGAAAAACAACTTTTGCTCCCCAGACAACCTCTGGTCCTCAGCCAACAACACAGACTGCTGTCCTCCTGACAACCACAAGCACTGAGTCCCCAGCTGTAACTACACTGGAGACCATTGCTCCTCCAACAATTCCTATGACAGAAGATTATACTTTTCCAGTAACTATGGTGACAACCAGTGCTCCCCCGGATTCTCCAACTATCTCCCACGAAGATGACATGTTTTGTGTCACAGAGTCTGGTCCCCTTCCTGGAAGTACAGAGGGTAATCAACATCAATCTTTTCCTTTTTCGGTAGAGCAGAGATGATCTGTGTGAGCGTGACTCTGTCATTATAGACACTCTTCAAATACTTGTGTTTGTACCTGAGAAGTTTTCTCTGAGATGCCTGTAGGTATATCTCAGTGGGTTTAAGGAAACACAGGTCAGGTGTTGTAGATAATGTTAAACTGGCATGAACAACCAAGATAGCAGAGGGTAAGACTTCATTCAGAGGACTTTTAACAGCCTAGAGAAATAATGTGACAGAAACTTCACAAAGTGCAACAGAAATAAATGCTAAGTCCAGCTCCTGAGGTGGAGTAAGAGAGATTCATCTAACTATGCACTAATTTTTTTCTTGATTTGGAAAAGACAATTGAAATGATCTGGTGAAAAGGTTAATTTAGAGTATGTTCTACTTGAGCAATAAAGTCATCGAGAATTCAAAACATGTTAAAATAGAAGGCTGCTTCTATTATTAGTAGTCAGAGTGACCTGTTATCATCCTACCCATTCCTAGGTTGCTACTTTATCCTCATTAGTGACTTCTTTTCCATGGATAGATGCCTGCACAAATTTGAATGCCATATGGAGACCCTCCTAATCAGTGATCTTTATAAGCATTACTTTTTACTTTGTTTCAGTGACTACTGAATTCCCAAATATAATTCCGACTGAAGAGGGAAGTGCAAGTGCTGACACCTCTGTCATGAAGGAAGACGTGCCAAACTCAGGTGAGTAGGATACATTGCAAGGTCAGAAGTTGTTGGTACAGAGAAATTAAGAAGGTGGCATAAATAAAAGTATTGATTATTCCTAAGAGTGTATCAAACACATACTGGTAGTTATTTATTGCATCTGGCAGTAAGAAGTATTTGGGGTCCACACAGAAATTGTTTGAAATCAGGATGTAACAACAGCTGAGAAAAACATGTTTTTAAGCCTCCAAAGAAAGTAGATTTTGAGTCACTCACTATTGTTGGGTATCTCAGGTATGAGAGAAGTTAAAAACTGGACTTTTCAACATCCAAGCTGAATGTTCAGTTATCTGATTTGCATTCTCTGTGAGTCCTTTGAGCTTTCCATTTTAAATCCTTCCTGAGTGTTCTGAGCTTTGAACCTCACTGAATATATTCAGCCAGATATGGCTGCAAGCTCAGCTCTCCAGTGCTCAGCACATCTCCTTGGTCATGATGGAAAGCAGCAGGCAATTACCACAACTATCAATCATGGGGAAAAGAACTGGCACACAAGATCATACATATCTGAGAAATTAATAAACTTACATGAAGTTTGCACTTTATGTCTCTCAGTGAAGTATTCAAGTAGAATGGCACAAGTTATTCAGGTCTCATAGTTTGCTCACCAGATGCCCTCAAATGAGGACCTAAAAAATGAAAACTAAACTTCAAGGATGACAAGTTTGGCCTTTCAGTTTCAATAAGTGCTGAGAATCTCTTAATTTTTAAAACCACAGCATTTAGAGTTTTGCAGGTCTTCTTTTGTTAGACCTAGAGACTTGCAGCAGAAATAATGTTCTTTAATGCCCCTGGAGAGGACTCACAGAAGAGACTAAATTGGTCTCCTGAGCATTTGTGAGGGTTTCTCACTCCTGTCTCACTTGTCGTCCTTCTGATATAGGACTGGTTCATGCCTGGATTCTGCAATAGTAAATAGGAAGTTTTGCAAAAGGTTTTAGCTCTGGGATTCTTGTGTGCTAGAAAGAGCCACCACAAAAGCAATAACAGCAGAAGATGTACCGAGCTGATGTGAGTCACGTACACCCCCACCCGTGTAAAAACTTGTGTCAAACTGTCACAAGGTGTGAAAATGCTGAGGCACCACAACCGACTGCTGTCTAGTAAGAGCAGTAAGCCAAGTTCAGTTCTTGACTCAGCCTCCTTTCACTCTGTGAAACAATGAACTAAATGGACCAACCTCAGCCTTACTGTAATGTAAGGGAAGGCTAATTGGTTGCTGAACATTATATTGATGTTAGCACAGTGGAAGAGAAACCCATGGTTGAGAGCCCTCCATCTCAAAGTCCAGTTCTTGACAGATAGTTGGATTAGCAGGGGTGGGATGGTTCCTGCTGATCAGGCTCTGATTCAGTTTTTCTTCTGTATTCCCTTGCTTTCCCCCAGCAACAACCCTGCCAGCACCAGCCACACTTCAGAACCCCAAAACCCACTTGAAAGATCAAGACTCAAAGTGAGCAGCAATAGTTGCTCCCATTAGCCAGGCTGCAGCATATTGAGACAAAGTTAAACTTTGACTTTGTGGGACCTGCATGTCACGTTTGAGATCTGCACTTCTGGTGTATTTGGGGGTAGTTCTGCCAAACTACAGAGCTTCTCTTGTGAGAGAGTGAAGTGTGATAAAACAGGTGTATGACAAAATGCAATGTTCACATATCCCTGGGATTTTTAGTACTTTCTTAGGGTTTTATTACCTGTGTTTGTTTAGCTCTAGTGCTTATTAGTCATAATCTCTTTTCTACTCCAGTGCAAATTTCTAGCTACTCTGGCATGCATATGAGCTACCCATGCCCTGTCTATGTCTTTGATAAAATATGAGCACATGGTATATAGAGACACATAAACATAGCTGTCAAGGGAAACTGAAATATTTGGGACAGATTAGGTTAATGACTGGATTACATACTCTGATAAATTAAAAGAAAAAGGCAATTTTTTTTTTAACTTATAGGATCATATTTTGGAGAGAGACTATTTACAATGGTATGTAGTGACAGGACAAGGGGGAATAGCTTGCCATTGACAGAGAGTAGGTTTAGGAAAGATATTAGGAAAAAATTCTTTACCAGGAGAGTGGTGAGTCACCAGAACAGGTTGCCCAGAGAAGTTGTGAATGCTCCATCCCTGGAATTGTTTCAGGCCAGGTTGGATGGAGCTCTGAGCAACGTGGTCTAGTGGAAGGTGTCCCTGCCCATGGCAGGGAGTTGGAACTAGATGATCTTTGAGGTCCTTCCCAACCCAAACCATTCTGACTCTGTGACTGGTGACCCCCTGCTCACCCCACTCTGTGTGATGCTGCGGGTGCCTCGTGCGTACAAAGGTTCCTTTGGCTGCGGTCTCTGTCACCTCAAGCCTCTGACATAGAGGTGCCTTGGCAATGACTCATCTGGTCCCTGGGACATTGTGCTCAGATGGAGACTCCATGGTTGTTCTCTTGTCAAACCTTTGCAAGCACTACTCATTGTAGTGTTTCTACTCAATAGGGCACAACCTAAGGCATAGGAGCTCTCCTGTCATAGGGTGTAAGCTGAGGTTTTGTTTCACTAAGCTGAGTGACTCCTCTGTTTTTAAGATGCTGCTTAACACTGGGTGCTTCTTGGTGCTTCAAGTGCTCCAAATACTTAAATACTTCAGCACCTTGCAGTGTGAATTTATGACAATCCAAAGATCAAGCCTAGATTAACTTTTGTGTCCTTAAATTCACTAGCAGAAGTAATAGATTAAGATCATAGGGTAACAGCAGAAAAATTTGCTGTGAGAGTTCTTGAGTGTTCCTGTAGTTTGTCCCTGTTTCCAAAGTTAAGAAAACTAGAGGTAAATTATTCTTAATAACCCTAGATAGAAAAAAAAAAGAAAAAGTGCATCATCTTCATAGAGCTTTCTTATATCTGTGGTAAGTTATCTGAATATAAAAATGTTTCCTGTGGTAATGCAGCTTTCAAAACCTGTAATCATCTAAGTCTGACCACAATTAAACTGAGGCAGTTCCTCCACTTAAACATATACCTTTTTTACTACCTCTGCTGTCCATGACATCTTGTCATGTTACAGAAGCGAGAACTCCTTCACAGCAGACAAGTTTCTACCATTTTCTACCATCTTACTTCATGTGCTGCCCTGGGAAGCCTCCTCCTTCTTGATGAAGACTGACATTTCCCAATAGCTTCCTCAGCTACCACTTGTGGTGGAAACTGGTTGTTCTCTTTAGGTGCAAGGTGCTTTGTTTCTCCTATTCAGGGTCAGATTTTGCCCTCCTCATTCCCTGAGAGTTCATTACTCCTTGACTGAAGCAGTGACAGCCACAGTAGCCCTCACTCCTTCAGGTGTCTCTGCCAGTAACAATTTCAATCTCTTTCATTTGCAGGGATTTCAGCAAATTCAGATGGCAAGGCTGAGCAACATGATGATAGTGGAGATAAGGTAAAACTTCCTGTAAGCTTCAAGAGTGTTTGAGTAGAAATCAGAAGGACAGCAGGACATGATAATAATTTTCAATGTATTCATACTAAAGGGGGCGGCTTTTGCAAACAGTAGCTTGAACTTTTGTTTAGAAGCTCAGGAATCATCTGTTCATTTTTTCCAGTGGATAGAGCCAAAGCCTGTGAGCATCCCATCTGGCTTGGACACTTCAGAAAAAACTCATCCCCCTGACACCCCTGTAAGAGAGGCAGAGGATGCAAAAGGCAATTTAGGAGGGTGTTACACTTCCCTGTGTCTAATTAAGAGGAGGATGAGGGTGAATAAGCTCCTACTTTAGACACTTTATTAAGAAGTGCATGTTAAGTGGGATGAATCCAGTTTCAATATTTCAGAAGATTTATTAGATACCAAACAGGTTGTTTATCATGATCAACTCGATGTGTCTTCTCCGCTTTGTACTGGCAAGGTCAGAAAAGCCCAATGCAGATAGTTCAGTGCTCTGAGCCCGTAGTACAACCCCCTCCTGTGTGAGTAGCTCCTAAATAGGCTCCTAAAGCCTTTTCAGTTTTTCTCTTCTCTCTTCCAGTTTCCCAGCTCTGTCATTCTCATTGCCTGTGTCATAGCGGGGGCCATTCTTTTCGTGTTGATGTTCTCACTGTTTTGGAAACGTAAGTATCCTTAAGCACATAATTGACAAATTATTCTAATACTGGCCAGATGCAGATGTCCCTCTGTGTCTCTGGTTAATCTTCTGGGAACTCTGCCATGGCCCTTGTGACAGTGCTCTGCTCATTTCATGGGCGTTGCTGTCCTTACTCCAGCACTGTGTCACCACAAGGAGACCAGGGAGCATGGTTTGGTGGGGATGCAGCAGGAGAAGGCCTGTGCAAAGAACCTTTTCAGTCACTTGTGGCAAGTCTGGCTCATCTTGTTGGCTCTTTCTTTGTAGTTTATTCGTCCCATAGTTTCCTGGAATTGCTCCTGAAAGACATTGGTGTAACTGAAATCAGAATGAGAACCTTTCTTTCCTGCTTAACCCACAGAAATTTTGCAACTTGCTATCATTGCTTTTGAACTCATTTGACAGATACATTAGAATTATAGATTTTGTTTTGCCCTTGTGACGTTAATATTATTTTGCTTCTAGGTAAACACGTAAAGAAACTTATAATAAAAAGGTAATCCATTTTGTAATTTCCTATTAAAAGTTCCAGTGTAATTTTTCTTAGAGACAGGAAGGTATTGGCCAGTGATTGTAATGGGTGTAGTATTGGCTTGGGGTGCTGACTACAGGAAGCTTCAGATAATTTCAGTGCAGAAGATCAAACAGTGTTTCCTGGATACTGCTTCTCTATACCATTAGAGAACTTAAGCAACTGGTACTTACTGTTGTGTAGTGACCTCAGCTTAAGGAAGTACCTCATCTGCTTTATTTTTGATCTAATACCAGGGAACTGAATACCTGTGCAGGTGTAACTGATCAGTTCATGCCTTCTGGCTTATCTTGAAAAAAAAGGATTTTCTGTGGACAAACCATGGTGTTGTCAGTAAAATATCATCCCTTTTTCAAAGACCAATAATGTTTCAATGGTAGATGGTCTCTCACTGCATACTCCACCTAGGGATTGGGGGCCAAGGAGAGACTCTTTTCTGAATCCCATGGTGGTTACCCCACAGTCATTATGAGATCTGAACAGCCCTTTCCTATCCATTGCAAGCAAGGTAAATATTTCATGTAAAAAGTGGGTGTTGCTCCATTTCATTTAGTGGACTCAGTAGCTTCAGTTTTCTGTTTCAATGGGAATTTGCTGATGTTACAAATAAGAAAGGATGCTCTGAAACAACAAAGTCCTTTTGCCCCATCCATAGTGATCTGTGCTTCTCACTGCAGTGTTGGACCTCCAGAAGAGCATGAGAAAGTTTTCAGTGGTGCTGAAGGAGAAAACAACATTTTTTCCCTGTGAAGACCTCGTACATTATCTGTAGATGCCATGGAAAATAAAAAGGGCCTGTTTCATGCTGCACTAAGAGATGCTTATGAGCCTCCAAAATATCAATAGGTGTAAACCACAGGCCAGAGCTTCAACTATGAAAATTTAAAATCTTCATGCAAATTATGCCATATCACCCTTAATACTCATTGCATAAAGAAGCTTATTTGAGAAGGGGCTTTATGCATTATTCATGGATGCTTCTGGCATCTGCCTTCTTACTAACACCATGTTGCACAATTGAATTTATTTTTCTCCATTTTTACTAATGCTCTTCTTTGAATACAACTTATAATGTGAGGAACAGAAGAGAGAAGATATTACATGGAAGGCTGCCTATCTTCAAATTGCCAAAAGGAAAGAAAAAAATCAGAAAGTATAGTTCTTATTACTTTCATGTAATCAACAGAAAAATTAGCTACAAGAATGCTGTGAGTTTAAATCAAAAATGCAGATTACTTAAGAGGTACCAATACTGCCCATGATTCAGCGTGTTTGAATGACCCTTGGAGATTATGTTAATAAACTTCTTAATTTACCACTGACAATTGTATTTTTATGCTGCATCCTAAGGCATATGAACAGAAGTTAGTTATTCCCCAGGTGTTGAAATGCCTGGTGTGCCATCTCAGCTCTCCAAAGAACTACTGCAGCATTCCCAGAGGTGGGAAAATGCCCAGAAGACCAAGCTGGAGGCTACCCTGCCCCCACAAGCCCTCATACCACTCATTCCTATATCCATTAGTGAAGAGGGACTGGCCATGGAGGCTGGGGATCACCTGTGGGATATGCTGCAGAGTTTTTGTGTATCTCACTGGGGTCCTCACCGATTCTGCTGCAGTGACTGTGGGAATGGTATGGGAGAAGGTTCAAATCCATGACACTGTTTGTTACCTCTGTTGCCTGGAGTTCAGCAGGGCCAACTATGGCACTTCTGGGCAGCAACAACTTGAAGTAAGAGCACATTGTAGGAATAGCATTTGATCAGAAGGAAACATTGTGTGGCAGCTCTGGATTTCCCCACCAGTCATGCTCAGGGCTGTGGTGAGACTTTTGGATCCTCCAGCATCCTCTCACAGGCTGTAAGTTGGGGGAGGCGGGGGAGGTTCCTCTTTGGGGTCCCTCTTGGTCTTGCCTGGGTTCAGCACCCTTGTCTAGTGGTGTTGTGGGAGGCAGAGGAGAGTCCCCAGACAGTGGATGTGGCTCCAAGCTGGGTTTGCTCAGCTGAGCCCTGTGACTGTCACACTGATCACTGCCCCAACACACAGCACATGCTGAGCCTGGGGCCTGGCTCCTGGCACTTCTTCTTGGCATGAATCCCACACAAATCTGAAAGGAATAAAAGGAAAAAAATCCCAGACAGTTTTGATGTGCTCCTTTGAAAAACCCCAACTTTTCTTGTTGCCTTTTTTACCTGTCCAATGAAACCTGCTAATTAAGGCAGCAACAGCTCCATTGCTGCTCCAATTGGCAGAGCTGGGCCAATCCTTTTGCTCTTATTAATTAGCTCTTCACTAATGACTCCTTTACAGCAGAGCTGGCTCTCACTTGGGAAGGTTCCAGCATATTTGCTGTGGTGCTGGCTGGGCTTGAAGGCTCTGCTTTTGGGGAGCTGCACAAAGGGAAGAAGAGATGGGAGCCAACAAAGTGAGTTTGATCTGATCAACCATGTGGAAATGCAGCCCAGAGATGCTGTAGCAAAGCTGTAAGTTCAACCTATGTTGCTGAGTGTTTTTATTTATCTTTTATCTGCCCCAATTACTGAGGCACAGGTTTAGGTTTAGAGTGGCAATTGGAAGCAAGGAATCTGGGAGGGTTACATCTAAATGAAAATACACTGAAGTTATTTGTGAGGAACTGAGTCTGGCTGTCAGTATGTTCAGGGAAAGGTTAAAGGGAGCCTTTTAAAATGTAGCTGGAGGAAACAGAAATGCTGCTTTCCAAAAGCAACAGAAGCCCCAGAATGCAGTCTTTGGGTCCAGTGGAAAAAAACTAGATGAAAGCAGCACATTTTTAGAGAGAAAAGGCTGTTGGAGAGGATGTCATTGGCATCTGGAAATGCTGGCCTTTATTTTTTAAAGACTTTTACCTTGGAAGGCAAAGAAATGCACTTGAGTAAAGATAAAGCACTGTAGCCAAAAAAACCCCTCTGTTAACAGATTAAAACAATACACAGGGCAAAGGAGCAAAGTTGTTTGCTTTAAAACTGCCATGCATTTCCCCAAAACTCCAGTGCCCCATCCTGACCTCCCACCACCTCTCAAACTTCTAAGCACTTGAAATCTAAGACTTGAAATCATTCAGGTTTGAGGCCTCTCCTCAGCACTCCAAGCAGCTGGAGTTATCTCAGCATTTATGGACGTGCACTGGGAGCCTGTGGCAGACCAAAGTAGGTTTTAATTTTTTCAGAGTCCATGTCAAACCTAAATGGTGTTGTATCTGGGGAGTCTGGCTCAGCTCCATGGAGCAAGGCGGTTAATTAATGAAGGATTTAGCTTTTGGTCCAAGTAATAATTTTTGCTGGCCCCAATACTTTATGGACAATTGTCTGTATCAAAATGACCGATTAAACAGGGTAAAGGAGGTCTGACGTGAGGAGATAATGACTGAACTACCCGATTAGTATGGAGGAGGTACAGAAAAGCAATTAAAAAGGGAGATTTGAATATTTTGGGATATGGGATTGACTAATGAGAAAACAGGAGGAAATACTGAAAATAAAAAAAAAAAAGGCAAGTGCTGAGTTAGGAATACAAATCCTTTAAAGAGAAACCAGAGGAATGAATTAAATATCATTTTGAGATTAATAAGAGACCTCTCTTAATAGACTTCATTGGAGCTGACTGTTCTGGCGGTCCCTTTCCATCTCAGCAGCACATTTCATTATGTTTCTAGGTTTGTTTCTTAGCCTTAATGTGCTTTTCTAGGCATTTTTTAAGGTTAATATAAATAAATCTCTTGGTTCCAAAGGTGAAATGTAATTGGGGCTTAAGAAAGAGCAAGCAGAAGGGAAGAATGTGGCTGAATACATAGGAAATTAGAAATAAGAATAAATAGCATCATGGGACTTGGGGAAAGAACAGAGATAACCACACAGTGTGAGGTGAATGCATGAAAAAGTGGAAAATTTTAGGCTAATACAAAGAGGAAATGGGACGTGTTGCTGCAGACATGACAGCAGATGGCAAAATTGAGCTGCAGAGACTGAGCAGAGAAACATCTGGAGAGATTCGAAGAGGCTGTAAAGGTGATGCAGATTTGCTGACATCAAGCAGAATAAATGCAGCCTACCCCAGTGATGATGGAGGTCCCAGCCAGGAGTTCAGCTCATGGCTGCCTCCAGGGAACTCTTTCAGCACGCTTGGCCTGGGCTCCAGCTTATGTGCCCTCTGGCAACAGAGTTTCCTGCAGGTCTTAGTAAAACCCTGTTTTTCTTGTGCTGCTGAGGCTGTAATGACCATGCACTTCTTGATTTCCTCTTCCTGCTGCTGTCTAGTCCCAGCTGGGAATAGTGTGGTTTTGGTTTCTCTTACTAACTTAAAACACAGAACCCAAGACTCAGCAGTTCCTGTAATCACACTGTGGAAGCAGCGACCTGGGAAAGGAAATGTCAGCCCTAACTCATCCTATAGCTCATCTCAGCAGGTTCTCCCTCCTGCTATCAAGCAGGGTGGGGGTCTTGGTGAGGAGCCCTCCAAAGGATCACTTTGGGGAATGCTCAGAAGCTAAGAGGAACACTCATCTCCTCATCCTGTAGTATAGAATCAAAGAATAGGATCATAGAATCATTTAGGTTGAAAAAGACCTCCAGGATCATTGAATCCTTCTGATTGATCACCACCTTGTCAACTAGACAAGAGCACTAATGACATATGCAGTAGTTCCTTGAATACTTCCAGGGATTAGACTCTACCACTTCCCTTAGCAGCTCATTCCAAGGCCTGACCATCCTTTCAGTGAAGAAACTCTTCCTGATGTCCAACCTGAACCTCCTCTGGTGCAGCTTGAGGCCGTTTCCTCTTGTGCTGTCCCTTGTTCCCTGGGAGCAGAGCCTGACCCCTGCCTGGCTCCACCCTCCTGTCAGGGATAAGAGAGATAAGGTCCCCTCTGAGCCTCCTTTTCTCCAGGCTGAGCCCCTCCACCTCCCTCAGCCCCTCCTCATAGGACTTAACCTCTAAAGTCAGCTAAAGAGCTCCCAGTGGTTTGAAGCTGAGATAGGAAAGTCCACAAGGACACTGGGGAGACAGATGCAAACTGTGTGCAAAAACTGTGCAAAGACTGTGCAAAAACTGTGCAAAGACTGTACAAAAACTGATGGAAGGATTGGGGGAAGGATGTTGGGAAATGATCTTTGGTATAAGTTCACTGACTTTCTTTAGTCTTTCAAGCATCTCTCCAAGGGGAAGGGAAATCCACAACTTCCCAAAATAGCTTTTGGTTTTTTTGGTTTGGTTTTTTTTTTCCTAAGAAGAAAAGAAGATGTATGTTCTCTGGCTATTTCAAAATGCAGGGGGTTTTTGGGTTTTTTTAAGTATCTAGAAAAAAAGGAAGGTTTTGTGGCAGTGTGTTTTGCTTTTTTTTTTTTTTAATATCTAGGAAAAGAGATATGTGATAGGTAATCCAAACCAAGGAATAAATCCTGTCCATAGTTATGTTTTCTAAACCAAAACATGTTAAGGCCTGGCTCTCCTCTCTCATGTACTGGTGTATGTTCTGTAGTTCTACTGATATTAGGGAACTTTGAATCCTTGAAGGTAACCCCTTTTCATGCTTAAATGTACATCTGATGAAGATTCATGGCTTCAAAGGTGCTCTCAAGCACCAGAGCTGGTATCATGCTTAACTAAGCTATCCAGTAGTTAATAAACATCACACTGTCATTTGCATATTTAATGCAGGGTGCAGAATTTTATGGAGAAATCTATAGCTTTTAATCCAGTGATGAATCATTTATGGGATTTTGGATTATTCACTTTACACTGAATTAAGTTGTCTCTTTTCACCAAGTGAGCCTCCCCAACACAGTCTGTGTCAGGGCCAGGCTGCACAGTGATGGATGTTGCTGGGATGAATTATTTATTGGGTGTTTTAGATCACTTGCCCAGCAGTGAACTAAGCCCGTTAATTTTAAATCTGTTCATATCCATTCCTGAGTGCACAGAAAGGTTTCCATGTACATGAAATCCATCTCTCTTTCTTCCTCCCACTCCCTCCAGTGCACTAGTAAATTACTCGTGGAGTTTGGGTTGGGTTAGTTTTGGATGCAAAGTTTTCCTCAGGGGATGCAGTGACTCTGCCCTGGTGGGAGGGGCTGTTTGTCCAAGCCAGTTTTGGACCTGGTGTGAAGGAGGTATTTGAGTGAGTCCTTCAGTTCTCACTTGTGTCCTACTTTAAATGCTGTGGAATGGAAACAACTGTGATTTCTTAGCTTGTCATGCACATGGTATAATCCTCCTTAGTCCAAGGACCCAGTATGGTGAGCAGGGAAACTGCCATAGGCTGTAATGATCAAGCACTGATTTTTTTAAATTTTATTTTATTTCAACCCAATGCTGGGGGAGAGCCCTTTCCCAGGGCTTTCCTGTGAGCTCTGCTTCAAGGACAAGGGGAATTTAGTTTCTCAAAGGAATAGGGAGTCTATGCTGCTTTTGAATTCTGCTTGGTGTTTTATGCCCTTGGTCCATTACCTAATGGGGAATATGATGAGGTAATTATGGAAATACACAAATTGCAACCTCATGAATACCAAAGAAATTCATGATGATCCATGCTAAAAGAATGCATAAAAATGCAAATCATTTGTAAATGGGGAGCAGTAAATCTTGTTAGTATTAATAACTTGGAGCATTTAATTGCATCAGGTCTCGATGAATTCTAACCAAAGACCTCTGAAGAGATGGTTTTAAGACTCTATCCTGTGAACTGTGTACCATGAGGTCAAGGGGAGCTCTAATTGAGATCCACTTGGTGGATCCACCTCTCACTCCTTTCATAGCTGAGGGAGGCAGCAGAAGTACTGCTTGGCTGGTTCTTTTGTGGGCTAACAATGGGATTGGGATTTATCTTCAGGATTCTCCCTGGTTTTTGTCATATCACATTGAATCTTGTTTGGGTTTGTGGGAGACGCTCCCAGCAGCATCCTGGGAAGGAAAGAGAGAAGAAATTCCACCTGTGTTCAGGTTTTTGCCTTTTTTGTGCTGCTGTTGTGGTACATTTGGCCAGGTTTGTGAGGGGCTTTTGCTACGAGCCTGCTGGGGCGAGATTCCCTCTATATATGCACTCACTTGAAGCTTTCCCAAGTTATTATTAAACAGTTGCTTCTTTTCCTTTAAAACTTTACCAGGCCTGTCAGTGCCTGGGTGTTTGGTAGGGTTCCTATTTAGCAGCTCATTCTTCTCTCTTTAGTTCATTCATTGTTTGTCCACAGCTGAGTTATTCTACCCTAATCAAAGATACTGAATGGCACTTTCATACATGAACCCTGCAGCTTCATAAAACCTGATGAAGGAGAGAGGAATATTCCAAGAGAAAACGAGAAAAGGTCATGATTTATTGCTTATAAACAGCTCCCTGTATCTTATTATCTTTGCTGTGTAGAAGCCTGAAGATCTAGATTGGGGTTTATAATTCACATTGAAATTCAATGAATCACATGTCTCCTGTAAAGCCACATTTTTGAATAATACTCAAACCCTATTAAACAGGTACTCATTAAGCCACAACACCTTATAAATTCCTCCTGAGTTTTGTTGACAGTACACATCAAACACAAACCGTTAAGTGCTTTTCATTTTCCTGGTAGTGGGCTATCATAATGCATTACATGACAAAATAATGTGTTTACATGACAGATTTAATGCTTGATCTGCTGCATGAAATGCTTCAGAGCACCAGAAGACAAAAATGTAACATTATACTTCCAAGTGTCTATTAATTCTTAACTAATAATAAATTACAGTGGGATGCTGATAGAAATGGATGAGAGAGGCACATGCACATGGGAGGAATTCATGAGGATCAGTGACATGGCAATGAATACTAAATGCAGACATCATAGCTAGAGCAAAAACATAGCATTTCTATGTTGGCAAGAGCTCTTGGAGCCCGTGGACTTGCTACTGCTCCATGAGGGTGTGTTGCTTCTTGTTTGTCCTGACAGACCATATGGGCTTGTGGTGAAGGTCACAGATTTACTTTCACTTGTTCCTCCCTCCAAAATGATGCCAGCAAGCAGTCCCAGCTTGTCCTGTCCTGGGAATTGGCCAGGCATGTGGCCAGCACTGAAACTGAACCCCAGCTCTGGGGACATGAGGGTGCCTTACCTGCCCTTTGTGTCACCCTGGGGCTGGAAGGGTCACCCACTTGTCCATCAAACCTTGTGAACAGCATGGTTTGCTAGATCCAGCTGTATTTCTTTATAAATTGTCAGACTGTGCCTTGCCTGACAGCTGAGGGAGAACCATGGGATGCCTCTGTAGACCTTGCAGATCCACAGCAAGCCTCTGCAGGGACATTTTGCAGGGATGAGGGGTTCACTGAGGGCCAAGGGCAATCCCCAATCCTCCTGCAGTTTGGAGAATCAAACAGAAATCAACCCTTGCTTACAAACTGTCTCTCACCGGGGAAAGAAAGTAACAAACTTTCTGTTTTTTTCCCAGCCAAAAGGCCTTTTTTCCTGTCTCTTTGTCTCCTCCAGCTGGGAACTGGTCTATCCCTGTACCTCCTGTGCTGATCCACACAACCAGGGATGTGCTGATCCATGCAGCCTGTGCACAGAACTGGTCTTGTGGCTTCCCACCAGCATCCTGCATATCCCAGCCACTCCAGCCCATGCACCTCCAAATCAAGCCCAAGGTGAGGTTTGCTCCCATGTGAATGAACTGGTGTGTTAGAGCAATGATTTCATGCTTTCGTTTGGGCATCGCTTCCTACTTAAGCTCAAAATAAAGCACAGACAAATTTAGTCTCAAGGCACTCTGTATTTGATTTTTTTCTTCTGAAAATTTCAAAAGAAACTGTTACTTTTGTTGTTTGTTGTTTTCATCAAAAATGCTTGTTAATTTTGACGTTTCTTTATGAAGAATTGTCCTTCAACAGGCCCCATTTCTCCACATTGCCAATCCCTTCCCTCCATGCAATCCTACTGTAATTCATGACATTGTTGACTTCCAGCCCCATCAGATAACTGTCAGAGCCTTGAATTTGGAATTTCAGGAGTGATATTCAGCCACTCCACAAGTTTAGAATATGAGGGCAGCTGTGTCTATTAATCTTTAAAAAGAACCCAAATCTCTGGTTTTTATTGCAAGTGGGAGCTAAGAAGGAATTGGTATGTGAGAAAACAATGCTGTAATGATGACATACAATCAAAGGGGGGGTAATAAACCTGCTAGTTCTCTGTATTTACTGGGGGAGTTTGCTGGGGAGAAGGAGCTGAGGCTTGTTTTAACTACAGACAGCTTTCTCCTTTCAGTTTTTATGGCTTTCTCAATCACTTTGCTCATCTGCTGCTGGAGGTTTTATTTGCTGGTAAGGGCTGTTAACCAGTTGGAAGGTCAGACCAGTGAAGTTATGTAAAATGCAGCAAAGGGGTTGTGGCAGGTTAGAGCCACAGTGCTGGAGGAATGAGGGAGACAGGAGTGCTTCAGCCCCTCCTGTTGGAAAGGCAAAAGTCCTGAGGAGGGGAAAAATTGCAGCAAAACAGTGAGGTACATATATATATAAATATATATATGTGTGTGTGTGCAAATATAGTACTGCAAATTGCAGTAAACTATATATATCCCTCACTGTTTTACTGCAATTTTTTTGCTCTTTGAGGAGTGGGCATATATACATGTCTAAGTATATAAGTGTATATATACACATATTTATATTTGTCCTTGCCCTTTGTGCTGATGGGACAATGGTTTCCTCTTTCTTGTTCCGTTTCCTCTTCTTCAGAGAAATTTCTAAAGTCTCCTTTAACGGGGAAATGAATAAGAAATGTTGATGCAATGGAAGGGGTGCTGAGACTGTCTTGCCCCAGGTCAGTGGTCTGAGCAGCATCTCTTAGTGAGGAAATGACAAGTTAAACTCCAGGAACTCTTGGAGGTACATTAAAGGCTACTTCTGAAGTGACTTTGTGGTACCTTTCCTTATCTGGGAGCAATCAATAATAGAAATTGAAAAAATTACCAGATTTTAACACTGCAATTGTCCTTTGAGCAGACTTCAGAGTTGTGTCTCTGCAAGCTTGGATGCAGGGAATAGTGCTGTGACTGCATCATGGTGAACCTGTTTTTTTTTGGTTTGGGTTTGAAAGTTTATTCTATAAGAGCTTTTTTTTTTTTTTGCAGAGGCAACAGTGATTACAGGACTGCTTTGTTCTGCTTTCTCAGCCATTATTTATTTATTCCTATTTTTCCCTTTATAAGAGAATTAAAAATTAATCTGGAATGTCATGTCTGGAAGATTGTGAACTATACAGATATATGAAGAAACTGATATAGTTTTTAAATTAAAAACACAAAAATCAAACAAACCTAAACCAAAAAAAACTGTTCCCAATATCCAGCTACTACTTTTCAGGTCCCTATTGCAAACTGATAACATAATTCAGTTGACCCGTGAGCACTTTGAACAGTTTATCCAGTTTTACAATTTTTAAAAGGTTTCTAATATGCTCATTTCATGTCTCCAGAGTGAAAGATTCTCTTTAAACTCTCTATTTCTCACCAACTGGTTCGAGGTCTCAGTTACTAGAGAACAGCAACATCTAGTTTTCAGACAAATTGCTGGAAAAGCAGGCATCCTTTTCAAATGTCACCTTCATTTGGTCATCACCTGAAAAATGTGGAGTGTCAGGTTTTACTAAAGCATTTCAGTTCCCCTTTGCTGTTTCAGAATCTTTTTGCCTTGAAACAAATCGGAAAAATTTTGTAGTCCCTTCTTGTCTCACCTCTCTCAGACTGTGTATGAGAGGTAGGTAGCTGCCTTTCTACCTCCTACTTTTAGTCTTGAGAAATTTCCATGTAACCCAAAAGAAATGTGATGTGATGACTCTGTCTGGAACAGTCCACTGTGATGTGACATCTCCTCCTCCCCAGAGCAGAGCAGCCGTGCACATATCCTGGGAGAAATACTGCTGACTGCAACAAGCCATTCACTTGACTTTCCTTTTCCTCTTTGGAAACAGTTTGTTCAAAGCCCTCTGCAGTCAGGAGCCTGAGAAAATAGTTTTAAAAGCTCCAGGAAAGGATTTACTCTTTGCATGAGCTGACAGACTGCAATCTTCAGTGTAGAGCAGTTAATTGAAAACCAGGGAAGGAAAGGCTGTTGAAAGGTATCATGTGAATCTTGGCTCAAGGCAGTAAAGCCCAGCTTTCAAGCTAGTTTCTTCCTTGTTTTTTCTTGAAAGGTGTGCAAGTTCAAGGAACAGAGATCTGAGGGGGTTTTGGGTGGTCATAAAGCTGCTTGGTAATGATGGAGCATCTCCTGCTCCATGATGGAGAGAGCGAGTGCAAGGTGCTCACTGAGAAAGCCCCATGGGGCTTTGACTGAATGCATCTTGGAGTAACTGATTTCCTCTGTTAAATATATGTATTCCCTCATTGCTATTGCATCTGCTCTCTCTCCTCTAGCAGTCTGGATTTTGGGCCCAGCAAACTGAGACATGGTCATAGCAGAGCAGGTTGGTGTCCTCTCCCCACACCTCCTGCCACCTCACAGGCAGTGGCTGCTGCATTCACCCTGACACATTTACCCAACTACTTCATAATTTGAAAAATTACTTTCCAAACTGTGGTCTGTTAACTGTGTATAACATTGGCACTGACTGAGAACCTCACTTTAGGAATTTAGAATTCTAAAATCCTTTTAGAAAAAGTGTAGCCAGTGAGTCTGCCCACACATCCGCTGGCATGTGCAGTGTGCTCCCTTTCCTAACCTCTGCAGGAAGGATTTGAGATCTCCTTGGCTGATGTTACATCTTCTGATGCAGATGCATTAAAAATGGATTAATTTTTTTTTTAGCAGGCTCCACTATTTCCTGCTGGGGCTATTTATGTAGAACTAGATTTAAACATCTCCTATTTCATCATAAATTGTATTGACCTGGTAAAATCTGTGCTGTTTTCAGCAAAGTCTGTTCCATTTGGAAATAAGATATAAGTCTCCTGACTTCAGAAAGTTCTTCTTAGAAACCCTCATCTGAGGCACAAGTGGGGTCAAAGTGAGGTAAAAACTGAGATCCAAAGTTTTCTGTGCTTCCTTCTTACCCACCTGATACCAAAATCTACCACATTAAATTCATCCATCTACTAGAAAATTTTACTTCTCGGCACTTCTAGTTTTGAGTTAACAAAATCCTCACTCTTAAGGGACTCAGCTGCTTTCCTCCTGCTGCACCACCCTTGAATCCCTTGGAGACCCAGAAATGAGACACACAACTGGCTGTCATCTCCAGGAAGCTCAGCCTGCAACGTGCTCCCAGGATTATGTCTTGCCTCAATACAGACTTTCCTACAAAATCTAGTTGCTGCTGCTCTCTTTTAAGACATGGCCAGAGCAAGGGGAGGTGCCGAGGGCAGAATCTCTTCTTTATAAAGTAACCTGTGAGTTGCAGTGTGTCCTCATGCATTGGAAACCAGGAATTCATTTGCACTCTTCCAAGGGAGTCTAATCCCACTTTTCCTACGAGAGTAGCCGAGCCAGTGGCTGCTCTGGAGTAGGGACACTTTCCTCCACTGTCTGGAGCTAGGACACTACAAAAACAAATAGAGATTTGAGTCCCACTGGTAGCAGAGAGAGAAAATATATTGTCAGAAAGGAGCAGGATCCAGTGAAAGGGAGGCCTGGGCTCTGGACCCTTCCCCACCATTTCTTTGCGTTTTCCATTCAATCAAGTACACAAGCTTTTGGACCAGGAACAAAGTCCTTTTCCCTTTGTGATCGTCTTAGCAAGCAGTTTGTACCCACACAGATCCCCTGCCCCTTCTGCCCGTTGTGAAGATCGCAGGTGGATCATTCCTCTGGATGGTTCAGCTCTGGCTGGATCATTTTCACTAATCCCTGTGCAGTGCCCCTCTTCCAGGCCCTTCCCTCCAGGATCTAGATCCACTCCAGTAGCCAAGCACCTTTACTCAACCCCAGAAACTGCTGAGCCTAAATTTCAGATGCAGAAGGTACTTTCATCCCGCCCCGAGTGTATGCACAAAGGAATAGCTGAGCTACTTGATGAACTGATTAAAGATTTATAGTTCTTAGAACACATAGCTGTCTTTTGGGGAAAATCCTGGATCAGAAATCCATCTCTGTCCTCACTAATCCAAGTATTATTCTCTCTCATTACTTTCTGTTGATTCATTTTCATTCCATGTTGCAGCACTGGGTCACCAGTGTGTATCTAATATTACAATACATTATTTAGCTGTGTTCTGACTCTCTGGTGTTTGGTGGCATCTGTTAGCATGTTTGACTCCTCTCTATGTGTTTAGTAATGGTACCTGAATTTTTTAATTAATAATATCAACATCCTACTGGTCAATTAGCTGCTCTTATTCTGCCTGAATCTGAAGTTAACTCTTTTGTGCCTTCTCTTTTCTTTCCATTTTACTATGTGCAAAATGTTATCAGGGATTGGTTTTGACTCCTTTGACTTTCCAAGTGATGCAAACCCTATTTATGGTGTTATCCCATGGGAATTTGCATAGGAAAACAGAAGGCAGAGAGCTTCCTTCTGCTCTCATGTAGCTCTAGGCTGCTATTCAACTACTGAAAGGAAGTACATGGGATATTTAGGGTGCTTTACAAGAGAATATGTACCCAGAGCAAGTGCTACACAGATCCAACGTAGTAGGGCCAGACTTTTGCCTATTTTATCTCTTCATCTATATATTTTTGCCTAAACATTTCAAGCTGCAGATTTCCCTCCCTCTAAGGAAGGGAGGGTGGGACCTGATCTCTTGATTAAGGATCCTAGATGTTATTTTAATACAAATAGAAAACCTTTTTTCTTCCCAAAGCCCACTACACCCCACATGCTTGTCTCTAAGAATATGGGAATAAATCAGCAAGCCCTTGCTTTATAGTGATGAACAAGTGGCTGCAGCAAACAGCAAGGCCAGTGCTGTGCTCCTGCCTGGGCTGGGTGTAGGGGTGAGCTGGCACTGTTGGCACAGGCAAGGGCACAGGTGAATGATGTGTCCTCAAGCTGCCTGCTTGCACAGCCCTTGTCTTTCCCAGAGGCTGGTCCCTCTGGAGAGGGGCTGCTCCACCTCTCTCTGGGCGTGACCCACTTGCTGCCTCTCATCTGTTGTGATGGAACTTTTAATATTTTAAAATGTCAGGGAATGTGTATCAGCCCCAGCAGCGATGAAACCTTTCTTACATGTTCTCAGGCTTGTAAAAGTGATGTTGCAAGGGACTGCAGAGCACTTCTGTTTAGTTTCAAATGTACTTAGAACAGCTGGGCTGTACCATCTCCGGTGCTCAGAGCAGCACAGCACGGCAACCTCTCTCAGCAGGCTGCTTTCTCCAGCTCAGCTGCATCCCTTCAGGGTGTCTCTCATCCAACTGGCCCTTCCTGAAAGGCATAGCAGATGCAGAGTAACAGTCCCTTCTTGGGATTTCTCATCGCTTTTATTTGCTGGACTGCCTGAGCAACAACAACAATACCTCTAGCATTGCTCTTCATCCATTAGAAAATCCTGTGAGCTCCCTAAATTGCAGCCATTCCACTCATTTCCTGTGTTTTTACAATAATAATAATAACAGAAGGCAGCTGGACTGTGCTGTGTAACTCTTTCCTTGCTTGGCCAGCACACCCTGTTTCATCTTCCAATTTAGCATGGTCTGTGATTCTGTGAAGTTTTGAAGACGTGGCAATACCTTAATTCCAGGACTCCAGTAACACAGCTATGCCAACAACTGCCCCATCCCACTGCTGGATAGAAAAGCTGTTGGAGAGACATCACAGCAGGGTTTAGGGGAAGCTTGGCTGCTGGAACTACGTGTTTCTCAGAAACACCTCTGTGGGCTCCCTATGACTGGTAGTGTGAACACAGAGGTCTTGCAGATAACCCACCCAAGTCTTTTTCAGGAGGACTAAAAACCCTTAAATTTTTAGTTCTTTTCATTTTCCACCTTACCAAGCATATGGGCCTCAGCTGTACAGCATCCTAACCAGAATGTAAATGACCTAATGTTGTCCAGAGGGACAATTTCTGCCACCCCTGTTCAGACTTTGGCTCCCATTCATCCAAGAAGGGCTGAACCCCAGAGAGCGAAGCCAGAGTTGGTGCACCAGGACTGACTTCCCAACTAATGCCATTCTTGTTTCCAGAGTTATGGGTGGCATCTGGTGTGTGCCCGTCCCTGCTGCAGTAAGGTGAGCTTTCACTCAGTTCTCCCATGAGAAAATTGGGATCTTGACTAAACCATCTCCCATCAATGCAGTCGTTTCTGTTTTGGTGATATTGATCAGGGGAGTGGGAAGTCCACCAGGATTAGTTAGAGACCCCTCCCTGTTTCCTTTCTGGTTTGATTGCATCCAAATCACAGTTGTAGTTTTTTACTGTGCCTTTCTCCACCCAGCACCAATGCTTCTTCCCTATGAAAGAACTCATTTCCAAGACTGCCTGACCTTGACTTTTTTGGTAAACAAATTTGACCTTTAAAATGTCCCATGGACATTTTTCTAAATCCTATATTGTTTTGTACTTTTCTTTTTTATCTGGTTCAGTTTTTTTAATATGCTTTTAAGAAAAAGCCCTTGGCACCAGAGTGGAACCAACATCCTGGGTTTGTCTTGCCAGTGGCAGAGTTGGGAGTACAACTCACCTTCTTCCTTTTGCTTGTCCCCCTGTGATTGAGCTGGATGTGTCCACAGTGTGTAGTTCAAATACTTCCTGTGATAGAAAATCTATCAGGCACTAATGGAAGATGTTCTCATAGTTAATTACTCTCTTTGCTTTGTAGAAAAATAATAATTGGAAAATGACTCCCCATACTTAGCTTGGATTGATCCAGTTTCAGCTTCCAACCATTGGGTCTTATCCTGCCCCTGTCTGATAGATTAAAGAGCTCTTTCTTAATAGAAAATCATGTGGATACTTTAGAGACCTCTTAACCTTCTCTTGCTGAAATCAAATAAATGGAAGCTCTTTGGTCTCTCACTGCAAGGCAAGCTTTCCTGACAAGGGTCAGGGCAGGCCAGCAGGGTCCAGGTCAGAGATCACAAAAGAAGAAAATATTTATGTTCTTGGCCCACTTTCTGGAACCCCAAAATAGATGAACTGTGAGAAGGGATTAGGCACTTAAATATATTTCCTCTCTCCCTTATTCATGACTCAAATTATTAGAGAACTAATGGATAAAATTAATCAGGTGCTGTTTCATCTGTCTCCATGAAAAGGCAGGTGAACATTAAACTGCATTAAATATTACTTTCTTATGAGCAAATTGAGATTCCATACAAATACAGTTAATTAAAGATTGAGACTGGCCAATTACATGAATATATACAAGAATGATTTGAATATGGATGCTACAAGATTGGAGGAGGGACGAAGGAAACCTGTGTATGCTCCGAAAAACCCATTTGAACAGCTTAGTGCTGGATTTCATATTAAACTTAATAAAGACATTTACTGTTAATGAGATGATAAATGTGCTGGAAAATAGGACTAAGTGATTAAAATAGGAAATTCATGAGGTGTAGCACTTGGAAAGGGTGGAAATAGGAAGGAAGTGGGTTACTGGGAGTATCTGTCAGGAAGAGCTGCCTTGGGACACATCAGACTGGCAGGTGGGCACCCAAAGAGGTGTCTTGTAGTCCCTTTCTTGGCCTCTTTGGCTTCCTGACCTTCCCACTCTTCCTGATGTTGTTAACTGTGTTGCTGACGAGCCCTGATCGTGCTGTTGCTCTGTAGGTCTGCAAATGAATATAAATGAAAAGAAAATCTCTGCCCAGTGATTTTTCCAACCTATGTCCATTTTCTTGTCCAAAACAAGAGTACCAGAGGCTGGGTTAATGAGAAGCTGGTCACAGGAGCAGAGTTTTGTTGAGTAAAGAGAGCATAATTTAGCCCTTAGATTGCAGGAGATTTGTGACATTCTTGCATTCTGCTGGTATAGCTGGGTGAATTTCATGGGTTTAGTGACCTCCAAGCAAGGGCAAAAAATACTGCTTTTCAACTAAAGCAATTGTCTGCAAAAATAAGATATAGTTTCTGGACACAGAAGAATGAAGGCATTGTTTCAGAAACTATGTATGGGATTTCTATTTGCAAAGTTTTCATTCGTTATAAAACATTGATCGGATTAATTCAGCGGCTCCATTCGCCTCTGGAACTGACCTTCTCCCGGGAACAGGCTGCTGGAGTATTTAATATTTAGATTGCTGCAAAAACTACCTGCAGCAAGAACTGCACCAAGGAAATGGGAACACATTAGGGTTCTGTCTTGCTTGCGCCATAAGCACTAAACCATAACAGCCAGAAATGGGCTGAAGCCCATCCCTTTTGGATGCCCAGGGCTTGTCAATGCTCTGTCAATGCCACAGAGGTGGAATCTGAGGAGATGAGCTTTGTGTTACACATTAGACTATGTGACTTGCAGGATGGAGGAGAAAATAAGGTAAAGGTTATTTTGATTCCAGATGTACAGGCACCATCTCTGACAGGGAAATCAAAAGCTGAATTTGTGAAAGGAAAGACTGTCTTTTTGTTTGTATTGTGCAGAACAGGATAGGGTGTAACACAGGAATGATAGGAATGTTGACAAGGGAGAAAAGGAGGGACAGAGCAGTTCCTTGAAAATGTTTGGCCATTAGGTGACACTCTTTTGCTACATATCCAACAGGCAGACACAAACTCCTTTATTTTGGGTAATCCAAGTGGGACTGTTTCCTCAGTCTACAGGTTTAATTCATGTGGGAACTTCACAATAATTTTCTGATCATCCAATTCCTGATTAATTGGATTCTCCACTTTAGTGTAATTGATAATTCAGGAACCAGCTCCCTTGCACTCAGAATGAAAACCTCCAATATATTTTGCTTGAATTAAATCTCTTTAGGTAGATATTGTGAGATAATTCGATCATCATTTCCAGGGTGTAACTATTTAATTTGAGCAGAGGGTGGCATTTTAGCACTGTGGAAGGTAAAGGCATCCAAAAAACCCCCATGAATAACAAGAAAAAAGAGAGGATCCAGCAGGGAGTTATTTTGCTGATATTTCTGACTGTGCCACTGAGCCATCTTATGACTTTGGTCAAAACAAATATGCTGAAAGCAGCACAGAATAATCCCAGTCAGAGAGACTAGTTTGCCATTTTCTGACAGCAAAATCTGTATAAACGCATCTGTTCCGCTTACTTCTCCACTGTCTTCTGTAACAAAAGATAAATGTGTGCTTGGCCAACCCTCAAAAGAGCAGCATTGACTCCTCAGATTACATCCACATTGTAATGACTCAGATGAGAATGATGGCTTACATGGGAAAAGCAGTACCATTAATTTTTCTTTTCAGGAGCATTTGAAAGATTTATAGCAAACTTACATCTTAGTTCTAGGGAACTAACTAGATTAGTACTAATTAAAGACAGTATTTTAGATTTTAGAAAGCACAGTCACTTACGGATTGCAGATATAAAACTCCCTGGCTTTTGCTCCTGACTAAGATTTTGTTTGCTGCTGCTGCAGTCAGCAAATGAAAAGCTCCTGCTTTCTGCAGTGTACCTTGCTGGGAGGAAAATTGTCAACATATGAAGTCAAGGAGACTGGTGGGAAAGGCATTATTTATTCTGTTTTAATCTTTTTAATATCCATGTATAAGGGACACAAAGCCTGCAGTGATCTCTCCCCAGGTGACAGAGTGCCTCTGCTCAAGGTCACTTATTGATGCCTCTATTTGTTTGCTCCGGAGCCCACCTATCTGCTCGAATAATTCATGAGCACGCTCGGGCCCAGGAACCCTCTTTAATGAGTTCAGGAAGCAGCCAGGGCTCAGGACTCAGGGCTGCAGTCAGCTTCAGAATGCTGAAATGCAGGGCATGGGCTGCCCTGAGCCAACATTAGGCTCCAGTCTGTACCTAAACCATACTGGTCTCCAGCAATTCACACTCAGTGAGGACAGAAGAGGGAATAGGCTCTAACAGGAGGCTGCCAGACCCATCCCAGTGTTTATTCATCTCTTCAAGATAATTGAACTTGATAAGAGGTGAGGGACAGAGATTTAATTTCTCCTGGGAGAGCACTCTGATGTTTCTGTTCTGTTTTGGCTTGTTTCCCCTGTTTAGGGCCAGATTCTCTCTGCTTTGCAGGTTTAACTGAGTCATCAATGCTGGAGGAAAGTACTGTTTAATGGGAAATCAAAGGGATCCAACTGGACTTGGAGGAGCCAGTGCATGCTCATGTTCTGTCCTTATATGACAGGGATTATGTCTGCTTGCTCATCTGCTAAGAGTCTCCCACTCATGATGCTGTTCATAAACACCAGGGCACAGCATCTTCCTTTTATGCTGCATTTCTGGTTACGTGGCTGAGGGGTTTGGGTCTCTTGCAGGCTCCTGTTGCAGCATCTGTACACTACAGCTCAAGAATAAGAACTACTAAAAGACCCATGAGTGCCCCCTTGCAGTGGCCACCAGCCTTCATCCTCCTTCAGCTGAGCACTTCCTCGGGAGGAGCTGGTGTGGAACAGGATGCACATGCCCGTTCCAGCCTAGCTGGGATTCATAAGCTTGCTTACAAGTTTTCAGAGAAAAATCAGCTTTGCAGATGTGCTTCACTAATCTGCAATGACTTTGGTGTTGGTTTTTCATTTCATTGACATACTTGTATTTTCTTTTTTTCAATACTTTAGATATTTTTTTGCTGTCTTCCTTTCTGCATCTGTGTGAAGTAGGCAAGGCAATTTTCTGTTTGAATTGCTTCTGGGGAAGGCACATTTAAAGTCATACACATGTTTAAAAAAGGCATGTTAAAGACTTAAAGGGTCATCTCAGGGACCCAGCTGTGTACCCTGAGTCCTCCAGTATATGAAAAAGGGCCATGGTCTGGATGGGGTCTTCTGATTCTTTCAGGAAACAAAAGAAAATTAAAAAGTTTCATGTGCAGTAATTTTTTGATTGGCTTTATGGAAAGATTTATACCTACAGGTTCATTGGAACAAGCTGAAGGAGGCTTTGACAGCAGGTTATGTCATCACCCGTCAAATGCCGGTGTATTAGATCTTGCAATAAAAGGGAAAAAGGACTTGATGTCCTCAATGTCCTCTTGCATTCCCTGTTTCTGACCTGCTCTCCCAGGCATGGGTAAGAAAGCACTAAATTATTGACCTCACTGAGTTTGTAACAATTTTTGTCTGGATCTTCTATGAACCTGAACTAGACTGGTGGTTAGACAAGGTTTGTGTCCTCCCTCCTGGCAGTGCTCTTCTCTCTAAGCAAGTTGGTTTTGCTCCCTGTGTTAGAAGCGTGGGCTAAGGTGGGATTGTCAAACCTGGAAAATTACTTGGTTTTGCAATACTTGTTCCTGTTTCAAAATGAACTTTAAAGAGCAAGGTTCATGCCCCATAAAGCTGTATTTTTGGATTATGGGGTTTTTTTTGGTTGATCAGTTGAAACAGTTGATATTTTCCATATTGCAAAGTAAATACTGGAATGAAAAGCCACACCACATTGCTGCTGAAGTGGTTGAAGTGCTCCATCTTGACATTTTCAGACCAGAAGACAGATGTTACACAGATGCTTATTGGATGGCCTGTGTTTTTCTTTAATGAGAAATCATTAGCAAACAAATGTCCACAGAAAGTCTGAACTTAAATGAAATGATAGATGTTTTACAGAAACATGCTGTTGCTTTTTTTTTAATTGGCATATTGTTTTTGTGCATATGTCCTTAATCCTGCCTGTATGATCAGATCAGAGCATCTTCCAGAAGACACTCTCTCGCATGCTGCCCTGGGCCACATTCCCAAGGGTTTTGCTCCATGGAGATGCTCTGTGAGAGCTGCCCAATCTTTCCCAAATGGTGCAACAGAGTTTGTGCTGCCTTGCAAACAGAAGTGAGCTGAGTCTTCACAGCTCAGTTGGCTGTAGCCTCAATGCCAGTGGAAAGCTGTGCCTGAGTCCAGTGCAGGAGGTCTGTGATCAGATGGGGGAAGCCCACGGACTATTTCATATTGGCTGCTTAAGGAAATCTTGTGCAATAGCACATGTGGATTCTGTCTGTGACCATGTCTTGTGGCAAAGCCTGTGGTCAGAGATGGGCTGTCTGGGACATGCTGGGCAACTCAGATATGTTCTGCACTGTTATATTTCAGAAAAAAGGAGGAAAAAAGCCTATACTTGTGTGTATGTAAAATCTGGTCAGGCTGGTATCTTTCTCGCTGTGGCTGTGTTTGTTCTGTGCTACTTGTTACTGCAGAGTATAATAGTGATTGTCCATTAATTGGATGGACTGCTGATGGACTGAAAACATAACTAAGGTGTTAACTAAGACTGTTTTCACTAAATTAGAAGATTAACATTAGCAAATTGATACTAAACAAGTTTCAAGGCAGTAACAGCTGCAAGTGCAATCTCTGCTTATGCTTCTGAAAGCCCTGGCTGGAAATTACAGTCCTACAGGCCAGTATGGGAAGAGCAGTGTTGGGTCTTAATCTCAGCCCTTCTCTGGTTGGGCAGCAAGAAGAACTTCATGGAAAAAACCCACTTGAGACCTAAGGGGGCAATGTGAAAACCAGGTGTGATCAGTGGATCCACAAGATTGTGATACTTGCAGGAAATAATAATTGCAGGGTGATCTTTAAGGTCTCTTCCAAGCCACACCATCATCTGCCTTCATTCAGTGAGTGGTTTAGGAAAATACCAATGCAGAGATTTCCACATTTGAAAAGCACTGAGTTTGCTGTCTTTGTGTAGGATGTTTTCCCTGCAAGTCAGAGCTATATACAGACCAAATGAAAATTCCTGCTTGATACTCAAGCTGCAGACCTGTATCCCTGAGGCTGTAGGAGACCTACATTTTAGTTGTTCTGCTGCAGGTGGCACTCCTGTTCCTTTTCTTTACACCATCCCAAATCTGAAGTGATGAGTTATTTGCTATGGTCCAAAGGGCACCAGAAAAGCCTGACCAAATTTAACTAAACCAGAAGGGCAAAAAAAGGATTTTGAACAAAAAGTGAGTGGCTTGCTTGCCCTGCCCATCCCTTCTCAATTACCGAGAGCAAATAACTTTCATGTAATGGCTATGGAGGAGAGGTGTGGAGAGAAATCAGAAAAGTCTTTTTGGCAAAAACCAGTGAGCTTCGGGCGAAAAAAGCAAGTGAATTCCACAGTGTTTGCACAAACACAGTGTGTGCTTGGCTGCCTTGGACTTCATGACCGGCCTTGCAGCTGACACCCCAGCAGCAAGTCTGGCACTCCAGGCTCTGTGCTGGGGGCCCTTTCAGATTTAATGTCCATCCCTTGCACCCTGGCTTGGAGGGGCAGGTCTCCACAGCACCAGAATACATGCCAGCAGGGCTCTCCTAACTTAGCTAAGGACATAATGAGAATTTTGTCTCTTAGCACCACGGCAGTGCTTCTTCTCCTCCAGCCTGATGTGCTGGAGGTGCAACGAGGAAGATCCCCAGGACTCATCACGTGGGTGATGTCTGTAGGGTGATCAGGTCAGTTTTCCCAGGCAGAATCTGGGCAGTCAGGTTTCTTCCATTTCTTAAAATCCAGGTGAACCTTTGTTTTCCCTTGTGAGCTGTGTGGGGGTAGTGGGAGGAAGGAAGCCTGCAGCAGTTAGAGGAGCCAACACAATTATCAGGTAGGAGGAGAGAGGGGGTGGGGTCTCTTCTCACCATCCCAAATGAGCCAGCAGGGGAACACAGTGTTTGGGTCGGTTCCACCTGGCCAAAGCTGTCCATCAAATTATAGTGGCTTAAAAAAATAACAACAAAACTTGAAGACATAAATGTGCTGGGCTGAAGAAACTAAAATATTTGGGGGTTTTATCCAATGGAATATTACGACGTGACCCAGTCACAGTCTATAAGCAACAACAGCAGGCAGAATAGTTTTTTTAATCTGAGGGAAAGAATATAAGTAAATTTCAAAGGCTGTGAATAGAAGCGACACAAATCCAAGTGGGAAATAAGGCATGTGGAATGCTATTCAGGGGCTACCCTGGGCTGTAACAGGAGGGTGCAAGCGAGATGTATTTCTTGTCTTTGTGCAACACCATGTGCACTAATCTAAAAAGCCCATAAAAGTCTTCCTGTGCTTTAGCTTTATTCCATGCAGTACAGGAAGAGTAAACAGAGAGGAAAAGTATATGGATTGAGTTGATGGAAATTTACTTTCGACTGATTGAAACTGAGGTGACATAAAGCAGATGGAATTTTCTCTCACCACTGCTAGCTTAAGGAAATGAAGCCTTTCATGATGATCCAATTTTTTTTATTAATTTTCATATAAGGAACACAAAATATTGTGGCTGTGAAAGACCTGAATACGAAGCAGAAATAAAATATGTACATCAACCAGGATAACTGACAGGCTTAATTCATTTTCAATTTATATGTGAATATAGACACAATTCCCCCCCTGCATAAACCAAACCTCATATCCACAGGCTATGACATGGGAAGCATAAAATCAAAGTGATGTGAGGCACTTGAGCTAGAGACAGAGTGTGGAGTGGTGGCAGAGAGCAGGTGATGCTGGATGGGATCATCCCTCCCTCTTTCCATCAGATTTGCTCAGGACCTGACAGGCACAAGTCTTCGGGCTTTTTGAGCAGTTTTTGAGCAGTTTCTGACACTTTCTTCATCAGCAGCTTGGATGTTCTGCTAGAATCAGAGAAATCATCAAGGTGAAGGCATTGATTGTAGTGGTCAGATGTGACAGAAGGAAATTTGGAGGCAGAGCCAGTGTGCCTGGAAACACACAGCTGGAGCTGTTTCCTAACAGCTCCCAGACAATCCACAGAGGTGACTTCAAGACTGTACTAAACTGCACCAGGCTCAAGGCAGATCCTGGGTGACATCAAGCACGCTGGTGCCATAAAACCACCCTCACCACCCTTTACCACCCCACCTTGCCTGCACTTAACTCCAAATTTTTGGCTTGCTTATATAAAAAACCCAAAGCCCCACAGAAACAAAAGCAAACAAACAAAAAATACTCCCCAACAAAACAACAAAAAAGGAATGAAAGGAAAAGAGGACCAAAAAAACCAGAAAGAAAAAAAAAGAAAAAGGGAAGAACAGAGACACAAATACAGAAGAGCAGAATAAGAGAGGGAGGAGATTAAAATTTTCTGCACCCACAGCAGTAACCTGTCTGACTCCTGGGATGTCCAGCTGTGCCCAGCACTGCCGTTTTAATTACTGGCATAATCAGGTCGTGTGGCTAATCGGCACCCTGGTGCTGGAGCTCCTGCTCACAGGGAGCCTGTCCTCTGCCAAGGCTTTTTTGGAATTTGTTTAGCTGCACGACACAGTGAAACCTCATTAGGAATTAGACGGACTCTCCACAAAGGATAAGTTCTGATGAGTGGGTCTTTTCTCTTCTGCTTGAGCTACTGTAAAGGGCTTCTTGAATTAATTTAATGTAAGCAGCAGCAAAAGCCTCTCAGACAGCTCAGTGCTCTCCTTCCCCAAATGGCTCTTTAGAAGGATTCCACTGCCTTACCGGTGTTTTTCAACACAAAATTTGCAAATATTTAGCAGATCCCACCAGAGCCTGCTGCAGCTGTCGTTCCCTCCTCCAGGATGATTGTCCTTTTGCTGTGGCTGCTTCGCCCTGGAGTGGTTGGGAGACAGTAACATACTGTGAGAACAAGGTTGTGCTGTGCCTGAGGACAAACATCTCCAAGAAAAGTGGAGTAGGGATTTCCCATGGCTTCTGAGAAATGTTCCAATCTAGCCCCTCTCTCTGAATCCTCCCATGGATTTCTAGTAGTGCCTCAGTCTAAATCTCTTCTAGGCATTTCCAACAGCTTTACATGAATCCCTGTGTCCAAAACCTTTCTAAAAAATCCCCACGGCTTTCCAGTTATCCTTCCATTAGAAGTTTTAGGGCAATACCTCTGATTTTTCAGGAATTCCTCAATCGGGAGTCTTCCTAGGAATTAATGTGTTACTTTCCAGCAATTCCTTGGGCTAGAATCTGTCTAGGAAATTTCCTACTGTTTTTTAGGCAACTTCCTGCTACTTTTTGTTAATTTGCCAGCTGTTTTTCAGGGGTTTTTTTTTATGACTTTGTAGGAAATTTTCTCACAGCCTTTCAATATTTTCTAGGAAAATTCCCGTTGCTTTTTGTGGATTCTCTCCATGAATTCTAGGAGTTTTCTTATTGCTTTTTAGGAATTGTCATATTACTTCCAAGGAGTTCAATTCATAGAATCTTAGAATCTTTAAGGTTGGAAAAGACCTTAAAAATCATCAAGTCTGGCCATCAACCCAGCATGACCACCATGTTCACCATTAAACCATGTCCTCAAGTGCCATATCCACACATTTTCTGAACACTTCCAGGGATGGTGATTCCACCACTTCCCTGGATAATCTGTTCAAATGTTTCACAATCCCTTCTTTGAAAAAAAATTTTCTTAATATCTAACCTAAATCTTCCTACACCATTTTCTCTCATCCTGTCAATTGTGCTTTTCTTTGTTGTTTTTTAGAAAATTAAACTAACAAATTAATTTAATTAAAAATTGTGGTTTTCTAGGAATTTTAATGACACTCTGTTGAAAGTTTCCCACCACTTTCTAAGAATTGGCAGGGTGTTTTCCTGGCATTTACCATTCTAGGAATTCTCAGCAAACCCACTAAAAATTTCCCCATTGTTTTCTAGGAATTTTCTGCTGTGTCGAAAGGCTTCATCAGTTGCTCTCCAGAAGTTTGGGTGGTGCTTTGGGGGAATTGCCCTGTGTTTTCTAGGAATTTTCTTAAGACTTTCAAGGATTTCCTCTGCTGCTTTCTATGCATTTTCCCACTACTTTCTAGGAATTTGCTCTGCTGCCTCAATTAATATTTGAGGTGAAAACTTTGTAAGCCACTTTCTGCTCTGGTAGCACATCCTGGTGTTAATGGGGTCCAAATTAACAGCACATACCACCTGTGGCCAGGTAACACAGACCAATCAGGCAGGGCAATGGTGTGGAGAGAAAAACATGACAAGCTTTGCACCTTCACCCATGACTGTAACTTGCTTCTGTTATTACAATTTCTGCCTGTATTATGTCAAAGTTGAGATTTGAGAAGGAAATTCTATATTTTTGAAAAGAGGATTTTTTTTTTCCGTAGAGTAACACTTAAAAGAGTTTTGCAATTAGAATTGTTAATGCTCAAGTGTGGTAACAGCCAAGCATGAAGCAGCTTTTCTGTTTGGCACAGCAGTGATGAATTGTTAGAAACAGGAACTGATTCACTTTACTAAATTAGAACTGATGCCACAGGCACTATGAATGTTAACATCCATGTAATTATGCAAAATATTTGTACTTTTATCTACATTAAGTATGGTACAAGTGTACAAGACACAGAGGCTGTCATAAAAAACACCCACAACTTACCCAAAAGGAAAGTTCCTTATCTCCTAAAAAAAAAAAAAAAAAGGAAAAGAAAGGTGTGGTGATGGGTTCCATACTCTTAAAGAGTAAAGCTGCTTTCCATAGTGCATAAAATAAAGCAGAATTCAGGATTTGGGGTCTTGCTCCACTCATATTCACATACCTGTGGTGATGACACAAACCTTTGCAGCTCTGTAATGGCATTGGTTTCATATTTTTCTCTATTTAGGGAAAAAAGTTAAATCTGAGTAGTTTAGAAACTAAATCATCCCACATGTTCAGAGCTGCCAAAGGAACTGTAGAAATAACAAAAATATATGATTTCCCTTTCAGCTGTTTAAGGTTTTAATCGGAATTTAATTACAGTTGGGGGAGTGGAGGTGGTGGTGGTGATGTTACTACAGAACATTGGAGCTTCTGTGATTCCCAATTTGAAGGTGACTTCTCAAAGGAGAAACTTTCTTAAGAAGGGTTTCAAGGTCAGTAACGCTTATTTTTAACCAAAAAGGCAGCTGTTGAAAAAGATTCTGAGCAGCAAAACCCTTGATCCTTTGCTTTGGTTTCACAGATTCATTTTAGAAGTTTTTGTCACTTTTTCCTGCTCATTATTTATTGAAGAAGCTCCATGCCTACGAGAGATATTTGACCTTTGTATGTTAAAAGCTGTTCAGGTAGCAAGTTCTTGAATAGAACAGGCACTTTCCTTCAACAAGTCAAACCTTGGCTGATGTATGTGTAAAACCATCACTTTCTGGACAGCCAAATCCCCCAGTCCTGTGAGGGATGCTATTTGTTCGTCAGGTTTGAGGAATAAATGACTTTTCATCATTATTAACATAGTTCAGGCAGTCAATACCCAATACCTGTGCTTACACTTGGGGAGATGGTTTGAGACAGCAGAATATTCCAAGGAAATTCCTCCGTGGGTCCATGGCATAAAAACCTGGGCAGTTTGTTCCCCTTTCTACTCTCCTGAGAGCTGTTGGAGAGGGTTGTTATTAATGAGTCAAAATGGCTTAGTTGACCTCAAAATATCTTGAGAGCTTTGTAGGTTGTGAGGTTCTGGGCTGGATCTCGCTGTAGAAAGGGGGTTGCTCTTTCCTTCAGCACTGATTGGGTTTTAATAATATTATTATCAGCAAAATAAGTATCAACACAGTGTTGCACGGGTCAGGCCAGATTCTGCCTTCCCAGGTGAGAGTTAAGGGGAAGGGATGTCTGCTGCTGCCTGTGACAGAATCAGGATTTAGCCCTCACACGTTCTGAGTTTGTTGTTTGTTTGTTTGTTTTTAAAAAGAGAAAGCAAAAACTCGTGGTTCTGAAGTGCCAGCCTGTTGTAAGCCAGTAAAGCTGTATCCAGCACATCTCCTAATCCATCTCATTCACAAAACCCATCAGCTAATCCTTTCTATTGCTTGTGATGATCTACAAAGCTTCAAAGCAGTTTCTTTTTCAGATGGCACATTACACAGAATTGGTTCTGCTGTCGGTACTTCACTGCTCAGCAGAAACAGTCATGTTTAAGTGAGAAACTGCAGTAAGGGGAATGTAACAGTAACAGCCATGGAACATCAGTGGTGTTTGCTGTCTCCCCTCATGAGTGATGGTCTCAGAGCAGGCGTTCCCATGGCCATGGTTAATGCCTGAGGCTCTGCAAGTGCAGCTCATGCTGTTAGCAGAACTAACTTTTCTTTTCCTGATATCATCTTTATCATCTTATATGTTATATGAGGGTTTATGGCGTGGGACTACTGACAAGTGCTGCCCCAAAGAAGGCACTGGGAACCTGGATTGTGGGATGGTCAGGGATGGATTTTAAATGAGCTCTGTTACAGTAGGAATCATGATTGTAGTCTTCCCTGATACTGTCCAGACAACTCACAGTGATCAGGATGAATCTTATGGATTTTATTTGCTGTTCTGCTGAGAGTCTGACTGGAAAACTCTGCAAGTGGTTTCTCATAGGTGAATCTCAGTCCTAGAGGTCCAGTACCAATGTGTGTTTGTGTTTGTGCACATGCATGTACAAAATGCTGGTTTGTCATGGAAAGGCATTTTAACCCGTGGAGAGAAGGAAAAACCTTTTCTTAAAAAACCCAACCAACCTATGGTTGGTTATTGGTAATTGCTTGACACAGACCTTTGCACTTTTACACCTTGTCTTCATAGTCAGGTTACTTTAAGATGCCTCAAATTATGTTCCCCAGATCAGGTCCACGCCTCACTTGGAGCACTGGTTGAGCATGGGGGAGGCAGCAGTGTGTGTTCACCCTCATACAGGATGTGAGTCAAGGAGAAAGTCTGGTTGCTGCTGGGTGAGGCATTGCTCCTCAGTCCTGTTACCTCCTTGTTGGTTCATTTTCTGGAAAACAAGAGCTGAAATGGAACAAGGTGTTTTCCAGCTGCTGCTTTCAAGCTTGACAAGTAACTGCAACTGCTGGTGGGATAGGAGGGTCCACAGTGAAAAGCTTGAAGTGCTGATTATCCCAACCTTAAGCAAGATATCTGATTTTTAAGCTAGAAGATACACCAAGATTTAGCTTGGGAACAGTCTCTGAAGTTGTTTATAATTCTTTCTTGTGCTATGTCTGGATGAAATATTTTGTCAGTCATGAAATGTATTCCCAATCCCTGAGAACTGCTGGGAAAGAAGCAGTTTGTACGTGATCACAAAACAGCAGTTTCTTCAGACTTGCTGTATATTTACAGCTCTCCTTCTCAGGAGTTTTCAGTTTCAATTAGAAGTCAGGATGCATAAGAAATTGCTTTCTCTGGCTCCTGCATAGGTTGGGTCAGCACAGGAGAAGCAAGAAATTCAGCTGAGCAGTGGCTACTGTACATAGGAGGTATTTGATTAGTATTGACTATCATAAATAGCTTGAGCTCTGAGATGTGATTCAGACTGGGGACTGCCAAACTTCTGTGCCAACATCACAGAGGCAACAATAAGAGAAAGGAGGAGAAATAACCACAGGGAGCAAGCTCTGCAAACAATCCTTCACAGTGTAACTTTCTGCGTTGTTAGACAAAGAAGGAGCAACTAATTGGAGCATTATTTTCCTAACAGAAGCTCATGGTTACATGTCAGCAGCTACACTAAAATAATTGGAATAACACCTCCAGCAGCAGTAGTTCAGGTACCATGGTGATGAGAGCTAATAGAGAGACTGGTTAGATAAAGCAGGATGCATAGATGACAGATTGGTTCAGTTAAATGTATTTTACAAGTCAGGAGGATTTGCACCCGTGGCTTTCTTTGGAACCGAACACTAAACCAGAGAGCTTTAGAAGTCTGCCCAGAGAGGTGCTCGTTTGCAGGAATTTTGCATTTGATGTACTAATGCTTCAGAGATCTGAATTCTGTTTTCTTTGAAGTCAACAGAAATTTTGCAGCTATAAATTGTGATCCTCGTTATGAAATCTCACTTATTACTGGAAATCCAGACAATATACATTTCTACCACATCTGCCATATGATTTGAAAGAATTTTTTATGTGATACTTCTGAAGATGTGCAGGTCATGAGTTTTCAGAGTAGCCTAATGAGACCTGGATACTAGTTCTGAAACACGGCTAGAAAATCTGTAGGTAAACTGGGCAGCATGTCTATAAATGTTTCATTGCTATGAATATTTGCAGAAGATCTGTTCCCCAGGCATTAATTACAGAGGACAGAAACTGATTTTTAAAATTCCCGTCTATATTTTTACCCAGCTAACAATCAAGTAAGATTAACAAAACTGTTCTTGACTATGATTTTTCTTTTCTTTTTTTAAATCATCTGAAGGCAGTGATTAGGGAGTTTAAATGATTAAACCTATGATCATTCTGTGACAGGCCAAAGTCAATATTAACTTTATTCTCTGAGCTGTATCTCAGGTAAATTACTGTGTCCGTGAGGGAACTGGGCTGACGTGCCCAAAGATGAAATCAAAGTGGTTTTGCAGTAAAGGCAGTCACTCTCTGCCTACCAAAATCTAGATAATCCCCTCAGACTGGGACTTAGACAGTATTCCCAGACAGTCTGCGTGAATCTCTCTTGACAGTTTAAAGGGAGCCAATTTGCACCTCAGACTGCAACATTTCTTCACTGGTGTCCTCAGAGAAAAGGCAGCTCAGCCATCTAGGACAACAACTTCTCAACCTCCTCCCTTCACTCCTACTCTCAGAACTGGGATCTTCCATCTATTATTTACTCAGCACCACGAACACCGGCTGACAAAGGTTTGCAGCTTTCACTAACCGGTTACTCCACAGAACACAGCCTACAAAACTGATGCTTGCGAGAGCATTTGCTTACAACTGCTTTTAAGCTGTTCAGCCATTAAACGCCATTTGCACTGAAATGCAACAGTGTATTGAATTGTGATGATCTTCAGCTGCATTTGTTTAGGAACCTCCCGAGGGAATAACGAAATGCTTTGGTTTCACAGAGCTGCATAGGAGATCAAAAGCTTCGTTCAGTGCAGAGATACTGATGTTCATCCCGAAAAGGGAAGCGCTGACCTGTACATTAAAGCAACCTGCATGAGTTTTTAGAAATCAAAGTTCACCTTTATAAGAGGGATCATCTTTTTCTTTTTAGCAGTGTATAGAAGTTAGAGGCACTGCTTGATGGGTTGTAGCTGACAATGAAAATTATATGGTCTGACGAGGTCAGCTTCCATGCTATCAGGAATCATTCCTTTTATAATTGTTCTAGGTAAATATAGGTTTCTTTTATAAGTTTCAGTGAGACTATAGTATAAAAGCCTGTAGAAAGACATGGTGGGAAGCAGATTGTCACTTCATAGGTGTCTCAAAACTCAATACAAGCTGCAAGAATTCAGCAGAAGATAACTGCTACAGGTATCTTCTAGTGATACCTTGTGGGCTCTTTTTAATTTCTTCTCTTCCTCAATTTCTGCTTTTCTCACATTTTGTCTAAGACTTTTAGATAAACAACTTCTGCAATATGTAGTGCTCAGATAGGATGCAAATGGAAGGGATCTGTGTTGACCCCTGCAAAAGGGCTGAAAATATGCATTTCTCCTAATATGACAGATACTGGACTAGAACTAGGAAAGGATTCAGTATTCAGGCTATCTGAAGCTTCTTTGTGCTAATTATTTCACTAAGTATAAGAGAAGAATCTTCCAAGAATTTTATTAATCCCAGAACAGACATGCTAAATGGCTTATATGGAATTGTTCTAAGCACAAGGTTTCCTGGACCCTCGCCTCATGCATTTACCTCAAAGTCAATCTTCCTCAACTAGTTTGCTCTGCCTAATTTTATCCTAAGACTGAAAATTTGCAAGTTTGGCCCGAGTTCCACTTTGCAGTGAGAAGCCAGAAGTAATGGCACTTTGCTGAATATTAATATTTCCCTCTACAAGGAAGCTCCTCCAGGTCTGTGCCAGCCAGGGGCTGCTCTGACAGACGAGTGCGAGGTATTGGCACAGACAGGCAGTTTCAGAGCCCTGAATGGAGAAGTTCAGCTATTTTGTCCTACATAACTATATGTCAGATGTTAATTCTGCCTTGGAGGTAGCTCAGATCTCTCTAAATTCTTGGGCTAGAGCAAGGTGAACTCACTCAGATGAGCCTCAGGATTAGTATCTGTACAACCAGACGTCATCTCTCTCTGCAGCTCTTCACAGTGGTTTCATGTCTAGCCAGGGGGTGCAAAAACGCTGGTTCCACATTGAATTCATGTTACTTGCTTGCCTTTATCATTTTGGAGAGCAACTGCTTGCATCTCAGAGGTGTCTGACCTGATGGCTGCAGAATCTACTGCAGGGAGTGTCAAATCGACATTTCCAAACTTCTGCCAGTTGGAGGGAAAATGATCAGAGGAATACATCTGTCAGTCTTTTGCCAGCTGAACATCTAGGAAATAAAATGTGGTTCCAGAAAAGTTGGTGCACTGAGACATTTTAACAGCTATTTGCTAAGCAAACATTGGTAATTAACAGAGACCTTGAGAACATTGCCTGTCAGGTGTTCCCTGTGCCCGGCATCTCATTACCCAGTGCAAGGCACAACTGTGTTTGTTACTCACTGTCAGGCTGCCACGTCAGGAGATGCTCCAGGGAGAAACCAGAAGTAGTACAGTAACATTTGATAAAGAAAGGCAGAACAAAGTAATGTTGGATGGAGCATCTTCTGCACCAGTGATTTCAGACTCATCTCCCCAGACTGTCTTTCTTCTGGGGAAAGTAACAAGTTTCTTGGACACAGGAGCTAAATTCAAACTTGTGTTCAATTCTTCCCAAGAACCATACTAAAAATAGCTGGTTTGTCCTACTGCTGCTCCATTGTGAAGTTATTTTCCTTCCTTTGGAATGAGCCAAGTCTGAATGATGGAGGCCTCCAGCTCTCTCATTTTTTGGGAGTTGTTATCTCAGGGACAGAACTGTGGTTGATTCTGCTTCCTCACTTCTCCCCAACACAAGGGCACAGGGAATCCTCCATCTGGCCAGAAAGGGAAAGGAAATGAGAGCTAGAGATGGATTGAAGCTTGATGTTGTTCCAACACAGCATTAGTTCTATATGTGTTTTGTCTGCTGTGTTCAACTCTTGACTCTCAGTATTAATGAGGAAGGGAAGGAATTGTCTTTTCAGGGAGCCATCCCATACAATTTATCTTTCTGTGCATGAAAGAAGATGGACTAGCCAGGCAAAACACCAATTCTCATCACAATGATGATATTTGCTTGTCTTCTAACCCTGTTGTCCCATTTTGACACTGTCTTCACATCTGCAATGCAGCAGCAGATGTCCAGGGCTTCAGTGATCAATAATGAGCAGCAGTCAGAGTGTTTCTTCCAAAGGCTCAAAACTGGCTTATCTACAAAGATAAATTCCTGGAAGGCCAGGTCTCCAAGCACTGACTGTGGCTTTTCCTGTTACAGGATTGAGCCAAATACCTGGAGTTCACTGAATGCATGGATGACGGATTCCATAAGGTAAGAGATAAGTTGTGTGAGAGAATTGTCTTCATAGCACAGTCTTGCTGTAGTCAGACTCCCATCCTGGTATTTCTTTGCATGAGTGGGAAGTATTCCTGGTCCCCTGGAGACTTGCTCCCTTCTGTGGGGGACACAGATGTTCTTGGCTTTCCAACCCCCTCCCCCTTCCCCTGCAGAACTTACTGCAAGTCCATCAGTTCAGTCTATGTAAAGCTGGCTTTAAATGGAGCATGTGCATAAGGGTTGCTTCAGTCTGCTTTAGCCTCTCCCTTTGCACCTAATCAGCCCTCTCATCTTGAGGGAAATCATTGCAGAGAGCTGTCAGGATGTCAGAGGCTTGCTCTGCCAGCTCCCCTATCCAGCAGAGCCAGAACTAGCTTCCCCTCTCAGGCAAACTGGGACATAATCCATCCCATTTTCCACAATAACTGTAATCCTAGCACTATTTATTCAAGCATGGCCATGCTACAATTAGAGCCAAGGGCTTTAAACATCCAAATGATGCCATTGGCAGAGCTTGTGCTCCAATGAGTAAATTACCAATACCACCTCTATGATTTGTGCAGCCTTTTCCCAACCAATAACTGAAGTGCCTTAGTATGGTCTTGAACCTAAGCGGAGGAAAGGGCTTTTCCAATCTCATCTCTGACTTCCATATGCAACCCTGACTCCTCCAGCATACCTTGTCTTTAAAATAACTGACATGGCTGAAGGGACCTTCTTTTTCTTCTGACACTTTTAAACTCTCACTCGAGGCAGAACAACCTTCTATCTGAAAGCTGGGTAAAGTCCTGAACAGCAGCTCCGGGGCCAGAAAAGGAAAAGCTTTAATTCCTGCAGGAATTCCTCTATGTACAGCATGTTTAAAATCCACCTCCAAATCTATCTCCTGCTGATGAACAGAAAACCCATCCTGCTGGCACGGCTGTGCCCCCCGAGAGGGAGCCGCCTGGCAATCTGACAGTGGCCGCTGCAGAAGCATCTGCCTCTCCTCAGGTACGTGGATGTTTCCGCTGAAATCAGTCCTATCCTTGGCATTTTTGGACCAGGAAATAAGATTTCATCACTTTTCTTTCAGCCATCTTTTTGCTTAAGCTTTCCCGTTTGAAGGGATTTTTGCTGAAGTCGTCAGCTTCCTAAGAGGCTCAGACCGAAACGGTATTCCCTGGAAAATGCAAGTTAAAGCTAGTTGTTAGCAGTCTAATGCAGACAGGCCTTTTTCTTGTCACAACAAGCTTCTAGTGCCTGTTAGTTGACCTGTTGTTACAATAAAGTCTTGTAGTTCCCCACCCTGGCTCCGAGTTTTCCTTACTCACAGGGAGGAACAGGTCATGGCAGGGGGGTCTGTGAGCACCAGCCCAGGGGTGCTGCTGCCTGGGCAAAGCCATGCCAAGAGGGTGCATGTGCCTGAATCACAGCCTGACTTCTGCTGAGTAAGAGGTTTGTCTGCTGGTGTTTGGGTGGAGGATGACTGTCTTTCCTGTGCTGTGTTCCTGGGTTTCTGTGCACTTTGTGTAAGCAAGGGACTGGGTTAAACTTCATCCATGTTTGGTGTGTGTGGTTTTATTGGTTTTTTTTGGTAGTGAAATCTGTCAGCTTTTAAGTCTTTTCCATTGTAAGCAAACTACCCCAGAAGACTCCACTTGGCTTCTGGGGTTGAGGGAAGCCAGAGAAATTGCCACTAGACCAATGCACCACGTTTAATTTCTCATGGATATGATTAATTCCAAGAGTGAGAAATCTTGAGTCGTGTAGAAAATTCCAAGGTGAGAAATCACTGCCTGCTAGACTTTGTAGTTCAGCAAGGATCATTTAGAATTGGCCATTTATCTAACTGCAACCAACTGAGCATTTTACAAGATCATTACATGTGACTTAATCTCTGCATAGAGCAAACCCAAATAAGCCAGGACAGTTCCAGTGTCACTCCATTGTGATACCCTCCAAGGATTGTATTCTTTTCTAGATTTGACCAAAGAACAATTGCTTCTAGATTTGCCAGAATGTTTCTAGATTTGCAGCCTAGATATTGTCTTCATGGTGTTTAATGTTTTTGTTCAGGTGTAGATGTCAACACTAAAATAACAACACCCTGAAGTCCTGACTGCTCTCATAAATTGAGTAATTGTGATCAGGTCAGATAAAGCTATTTGCTGGAGTCCATGTAACTTCATAACAGCTTGGCAGTGACTTCTGGTGCACATGACTCCAAAGCCATTGCAGCATCAGATCAGCTCTGCATCTGATAGAGGAACTCGGTTTCCCAGTGGTCCCAAGCATGCTGCATTTTTTCCTGTTGCATCCAGTTTTCTGCTGCAGCCCAAAGGGCTGTAAGATGTGCATGACAGCTCCCAGCCTGCTGCCTGCTGGGCTGGTCGGGGCAATGTGCTCCTCGCCTAATTATTTTTTATGTGGCGAGATGAAAACATAAAAAGACAGGTCTTTCTTTAATATGCAATTAGAGGTCACTTTAAATAGGCCATGCAATGTTAATGAAATTTATCAGCTTATAAATGTTTTTTAATTGCGAATAACTCACTGTAATTTATTGAATTGTTTACCCTCAATTGCCTGACATCTCCATTCCTGCACTTTCTAAGGCTTATCTTAAAGTCCTTCCAGCAGTTCTCATGCAAAGCAGGAATGAAAATACTATTCTGAGGGCAGTAGTTCTCAGATGGTGATGATACTTATTGTTATTATTAATTAATTTATTTATTTTTAGCCTTCCTCTTTTGGTCCTGGTGGCTGTTTTAGCCTTGTATTTCTCAGGAAGGGATTAGCCCACATCAACTCTCCTGAGCCAAATTGCCCTACAGTTTGGATGACTTTGGATCCAAACTGTCATTCATATCATGCCAAACTTTGGCCCTTTCATTTTAAGGTGGCTGTTCCATCTCTTAAAAATATGAGTGAAAATCTATATGTTGACAGAACACCTACTGATTTCAGTAGGAATTTCTTGAACTTTCTCTAGAGTTGGAGAGCTTTCAATATTTCTGCTGTCATTTTTGCTCTCTTCCATCATCTTCTTGAAGAAAGGAAGAGGTATGGCAGTGAGTATGTCTTAAAATGTCATGGCTAACAGAGGCAGCTCTTACATCAGTAATAAATGACATCCCCAAACCCCAGACAGATGCTTGTTAGGTGCTACAAATGTCTTCTTGTGTGAGAGGGGAAAAAGTGACAATAAAGATCCATCAGTCACTGCAGGAAGCTGGTACCTGTGTGTACCTACCTCTCACCTCTGGGACCTGTGAGCCCCACGAGCTTCCATCTGGCTCACCATGCTCCTACCTCTTTGTGATACAAGTTCTATGTGCAGTGTCCTTGTTCTGCAAAATGCAAAACACCATGTTTCTCCTTGGCACGTTGTGCTTATCAGGCTTGTCCCACTCAGTGTTTGATTTAATGGATGTGGAAAAGGATTTGGGTCCAGAAGTCTATGGAGGAAACAGAAAGGAAGAAAAAGGCAAAACCTAGGAAAATAATTTCATGACTCTGCTGTTCTTGGCTACTCTGCCTGGTCTGCTCACTTTGTGAGGGAAACATTGACCATCCTCCCAACAGGCAAAGTCTGAGCAGAGTCTGAACTGTGAAGGTGTCTTAAATGTTTCACATGGTTCCTAAGCTCAGATGATGTCAACTTCTTTAAACTATCACAGCACTTTTTTTCTTTTGTCTTCAGTCTTGCTGGTGGGAGACAGGACAAAGGGCAGCTTCTCACTTGAGATATCCTGGCTTCACCTCATCGTGCAGAGCCTACACGAGTGTGAGTCAGACTTACCAGGGAATGTGATGCTGCTCTTCCCACAGAAAAACTGGCTGCCTGGACACAGGGTTTCTGTCATGGCACTGCCAAAAAAACCCCATTCCCCACCTGGCTGGCAGGACTGTGCACTGCCACACTGTGCTTCTGGACAGGGGCACAGCCAGGGTTAAGGGCAGCTGAGATTTGTATAACTTAGAAAAGTGACCATTACCAAAGTCAGTGTGGGAAGGGAGGTAAATCATGCTCAGAAGAACATGTTTTAAGGGGAGCAGCAATCTCATCCCCTCTCCTGGAACCAGGCAGGACTCTGGTGTTGCTTTGGAAATTAATGAAAAAGAAAAAAGCATTTTAAGCTCTTCTAACTCCAGCAGCCAGAAGCTGTGCTGAGAATTGCCTGCTGCTCTATTTGCACAAGTAACTGTGACCCAGCACAGCTTGTGCCTGGCAATGCCACAGGAGCTGCAGCAGGCTCAGAACAGCCCAGTCCAGGCCAACCTGTCTACTCTGCTTTTGGGTTCTCCCAAGCCTCTCCTAATTATGTTCTCCTATTAGCTCCAACACCTCCCCTGTCCCAGAAGCTGCTGAATGCAATTCAGGAATCCACTCATGTTTGTTTGTGTCAATGATCCATGTTTGTGTTACAGAGAGAAGGTGTACAGCAGTGTGTTAGCCTGACAGCCTGGCACACAGCACAGTGCCCAGCAGCAGGACTGTGCCTTGGCTGCAGCCGCAGACAAATGAGGGATCTCAGCATAGGAGAAGAAAAAAGACCCACAAAGGCATTAACTTAATGCCACTCTAAAGGCCACTGCTGGTGTGGAGCCCTCAGTGCAGAGCCCATTCCAGCATTAGGCAGGGACAGCCCGTTTTACAGCCTGCCCATAAAAAATTAATTTAAAAGCAGGATGTGGCCTTTATATCTCCTGATTTCGTTGTTCCATCATTAGCCTTAAGCAGCAGCTGACTGTACTTGTATTTTAGGTTAGCAGAAAACCAGTGTGGTAGGGACAAATTGCCTGTGACCCAGCACTGCCTGAGTGATGGCATGTGCCACTGCAGTGTGCAAGTGGGGTCACAGGCTGGGCTGGGATATTAGTGCACCAGTTTGACGTTTGCAAGGAATTGAATTCTTGTCTTAAACTTTATTAGTGTGCAACTCATCATGCACACTGCTAAATGTCTTGCCACAGGAACAGCACTCCCGTGTCCCCTGCCATCACCCCAGGCAGGGCTGCACTGCCTGTTTGTGTTTCCTTTGACTGCTAAACTGTTCATTGGAAATTAATTCATAAATAATTCATTGGACGTTGCACTCTGTGCTTAAAAGTTCATTGTGTAGGTGGTAGGTTGTGGGTTTTCTTGGAAGTGCTTTTCTCCTTTCTTTTTTCTGTGTTAATCATGTGTGTGTGTGCAGAGCTTCCACAGCATTTACAGCCTGATGGTTCCACTATAGATGTTTTAATGTCTTTCTAGCAGATAAAAGTTATTTTAAAATTTAGTTATTATCATTCAGGATTATTGTGTCGCAAAAACTCTTTTGAGATTGTAATATTGTAATACCCAAATGCTTCTGGGAGTTGTTACAACTGACACAAAACTAATATATTATTTAGAAATGCGTCTCCTCCCACAGGAGGATACACACACACACACACACACACACACACACACATTCACACACTCTCACACTTCCCAGTCAGTCACTTATTATTCCTAAGCTGGGTGATACTGGAAAGCAAGGAGAAGTTTTCCATCACCCTGGTTTGCAAAGGCAGGTTACGTTTTTTGGGTGGGTATTACAGTAAACATGGTCCTCTCTGGAACCAGGGTCAGTTTAACACTGCTTATTTTAGCTCTGGGACCTCTTTGATTTGTTCCCCAAAGAGCATTAAACGCTCTATAAATATGTAAAATATGTAAAAGGACTTTTTTTTTTTTTTGTCTTATCTTTGTTGGTTTTCTTGTCTCCCCAGTCTGGCAAAGCAGATGTAAGACCCATATTCAGCAAGTAAAATCCGATCTCAGTTGTGTTCAGCATCCTTTGGCTGGCTTGGAGCTTTCAGCTGCTCAAGTCAAGTTGTAGGTAGAGTTTAGGCCAGGTAATATGGATATTTTTTTTTCCTGAAAAGGTGCTGAATTGCTGAGCAGCACTGTGGTCTTACTGTCCCCTGTGTAGTTGTGGGTTATGTTTCACAGTCTGAGTCGGGGGTGGCACGGGAATAGGGCTGTCACGGAATCATTAAGGTTGGAAAAGACCTCTGAAACTGAGTCCAACCATTAACCCAGCACTGCTGAGTCAAGGCAGTGTGGAGGAAGGAGAAGTGGGAAGGGGGGCTCCAAGGGGGAGCCTGGGCTGCTGACAGCTCTGCCCTGAGGCTGTGTGCTGTGGTGGTGGGAATAGAAAACAAGCTAAAGGAGGTTATTCCAGACATATCAGAGGTGTTTTGTGCCTTCCTGCTCCCTACATGCACCCACTGAATGGAGCAAAGCAGATGGTCATGTGCATTCCTCAGCGAGGAGGCAGCGGGTGCTTTGTGCCTGTGTTGCTGTGCTGCTTAGGAGACTGAAAGCAAAGCCCAGAAATAGGGTAAAAAAAATGCCCACGTAGGTGTGAAAGGGAAAATACCAGAGCTGATGATACAGAGGCCTGGTTGTGTGATGGCCTGAAGCAGAGCTGTTATGTGAAGGGCTATTCACAAACCCCAATTTTAATAAGTGCAGATCATATCAGTAATGTATATTACAATAGCCTGATAGTGTGAATCAAATATTTAAAGACTACTTACACTCTGCTTTTTATCCTAAAATGACTGCAGAAAAGAGCCAAGTTCTAGCTGCTGCCCTGACTTCTTGCTTTTTCTCTATTAAATGAGGCCATATAATTTTCCTCTGGGATACATTTGGCACTGGAGCTATTTAGGTCTGAATCTTCATCACTAAATTGAGGAGGATTTTTCTGTTCAGCTTAAGGAGAGAAGAATCAAGGTCATAGCACTGGAGAAAAACTTAAAAACAGATACTTCTCACTGATTTCTGGTCATTGTTCGTAAAAATAAAAATAATCACCCTGATTTAACAACTGAATTTCAGCAGCAGCAACTTGTCTGTACTGGACTCAGATGAAAAATATGGAAACACAGATGCACATAAAATTTTAAACTGTTGAAGTTGTTTTCATTTTACAGAATATGAAACGGACTCATTTTATCTTAGTGATTCTTTTCTTGGTAATTCTTCTTTTGCTTGGTTCATCTTTCCTATTTTCTATTTAGGATGAAAAAAAGAAACCATTACCTGTCGGGGTAGAAAGGAAAGCAAGAAAAAATTGGGAATTACTTCTTAAAAAGTGAAAGGGAAGAAATTACATTTTGATAATTCTCCCAGGAGTTGATTTTGAAAGACAATTTTTTTTTTTTTAAACTACATATTCCCAGGCTTTTAAAATAGTGAGTACCACACTTAGCATTTCCAGTATGGGGGCACTGCAAGTATGTTCCTGTTCAGGCTGTTACAGAACTACTCACTGCTTAAATCAAGTCACATTGAGAGGTAGGTGATGAGGAGTTTTCCTGTGCTGGGGAAGGACCTGGGCAGTGGCTGCCATGGCAGTGCTGGTGCTGCCCATGCAGCTACACAGAGCTGCAGCTCATGTGGATGCTGGGAAGTTCCTGCCAACATGCTTCTTAATGGGGGTTAATTCATGAATTATTTCATTGTCAGTTTACTAGAAATTCCAAATTCAGGCCAAGAACTGCAGCTGATGCTCAGCTGAAAGATGTCTTTTTTATAAAGTGCAAACAGTCCAAAACCCAGTGAGCAACAAAAAGACTGTGCATGTCCACCCAACAGTACTGAGGGAACTTATTTGGAGCCTGGTAAACAGTAGCCCCTGCAAACTGGTAAACAAGTATTCCTACAGCCTGGATTCTGGCCGTGTCCCAGCAGCAAGGACTGGGCTCGTTCTCTCCGTGCACTCGGAAGGCACGCACATCTTTTCAGCAGGATTGAATTCTTACTGTTTGTTCAGATAATGAGCCTCAATCAATGCTCTCATTTACTGACAAAATCCGGGGTGAAGAAATTCAGATTTTAAACCCAGCTCCCGCAAAATGCCCTCAGAAGCGATTGTCTGGCATGTGCAGAATCACCCATGAGCAGCTGATTAGTTGGCCAATTAAAATAAAACTGATGGATTGTTAAAGCAGCCAGAGGTTTCCAAGAGGCTTTCTGTGAATTTGCCCAGGCTGCTAGATTTTTTTTAAATAATTATATTTAATATAATTATTATTTTTTTGCAGGTAGACTTGAGCTTGTGCTCCCAACACTGTGTACAGGTGGGGGCTCATTCCCAGATGGGTGCACCTGCACTCTGGTCCCTTCTAGGCTGGAAAACCTTGAGTTCCTGCTGGTTTGGAGCTCAAGCAGCACCAGATCCCTTCCACCAGAAAGTGATGCTCTGTGAGAGGCCTCTGATGCTCAGGCAGGACCTCAATGCCTGCAACGTCTGGGCTGTGAGTCTCTAATGCCAGGACAATTTCTGCAAAGCTAAGCAAGACTCAACTTCCCCCAAAGGCAAGATCTTTTGTTTTGTTGTTGACAGGTTTTCCTCAGACAGCCATTCATAGAGATTCTCATTCCATCCTCTACAGCATTTTTGGCATGAATATCCAGTTACTTGATCCTGTGAAATGGATTGCTATTGTGATCCAGTCTGTATATCCTATGGATATACAGAACAGATCCTATCCATATCCTACAGACATATGAAAGTTTGAGGTCTAACTCATGTTTGCCACACTAAAACAAACAAACAAAAAAACCTCAACATCTCTTTCCTTCTTAACAATCATTATTTTATTAATATATTTTACAAGATTGCAGTTGAAATCATTTAAATACAAACTTTTTTTTTATACAGAAAGTGTAATAAAGTTAAAATAGTTCCTTGTGTAATTCATAGCATTATTGCAATGCTTACAAAATTTTGCATAGAGTGTGCAAGGATTGATGTTATTGATACAAAAAAGCTTTATATTTTCCCACACAACCACACACATACATAAATTAAAAAGAAAAAAGCCAAACAAATCCAGATTTCTTAATGAGAACTGTGATAAGACTTTAAATTCATTTTGTCCTGTTTACATGATCAAGGTCATTGGTGGTTTTCAGAGTAGAGGTCAGACAAAGTGTTTTACCATCACAGATGAAAACTGCTATAGCTTATGGGTCATGCCTTTTATGCTACTGCTGTAGATGAACAGGGGTTTGGTTCAACTCACACTGAATGTTGTTCCTCTGTTGGCTCTACCTACATGGAGCATTTTTTGGGTCAATATTGACAACTCTATCGGCATTTGCTCACAAGGAAAATAATTCAAATAAGGGGCGGGCAAAAAAAAGAAAGCCCTAAACCAAAACCTAAATGGATCTGAATCAGATCCAGCAAGTCAATCCCTTCCCTGCTCCCAAACTACTGCACAGTGAAGATCCAGACCAAGACCTGGGTCACAGCTCAGGAAAAGCTCTGACCTAGAGAGGAATCCAGGAGTGAATGGTGTCAACTTAGCCCATCTCCAATAAACACAGGGAACAATTATCACTCAGATCTGCCCTTTATGAGGTTTTTGGCACATTTTTACTTGGCTGAGCAAGGGCAGGATTTGTTCACCCTAACTTCTGTTCCTGCTCTGACAACCCACAAAAAGGGACAAGAAAGTGAATTCCTCCAGCAGCTCCTACCCTGTGGAAGCCACTCTGCAACCACTGCAACCTTTCCCTACTGCCAGCAGGACCTTCTGCTTCACACATGATCTATCAAATCACCAGCTGAAATCCTGCGTGGTTCGTAGTGGTGGCTGGAAGGAAGCTGGGTGACCATGCCTCCGTTGTCAGCCAGCATCTTGAGCTGGCAGTGATGGCAAGACTTGCCACAGCTGTTTATCAGCACCCGTGTGATAAGGAAACCCCAGAGGTACCTGTGTCCCATGCTGCCACCAGGAACACCCAGGCTGTAGGTTAACCAGAGCAGCCACACTCTTCTTTTTGATCTCCCAAAAGGTGCTAAACCCTTAGGTCCAAACCCTCGGGCAGTGTAGGCTACCAGGGAGCTAAATGGAGCCAAATCCTAATTTACACCAGCTGCAGAGCCAAACTGCCATGCTGTGAATGGCCCTGTCACACTGCTCCAGACCAGTCCCCCAAGGCAGGCATCATGCCTTGCTGCCATTTCTAGCACAGAGGAGCTGGCAAAGGGATGAGATAAAAGTGAAAGAGCAAAGCCACCCAGAAGACTCTGCCACCCTGCAGGCTTTCCGAGTGAAGGCAGAGCACTGGGAACCATCCCCATGGCATCCCCTTGGATGCTGTACACGTATTAATGGGACAAAGCAGAGGTGGCTTTAAGAGCTACTCGGCTTCACCTTCAGGAGTTACTGCTCTCAGGGTGGCCAAAGGCTTGTTAGAACAGCACCCAATGACTACCAGAGTTATTTATACCCCTCAGACTGCAGACACACATCATTTGTATCATCTCTAAAATCACTAAAACTGCCCAAGTGTTTTATTATCTGTTACATCCATGACAGCACTGATATCTAGTGCACAAACCCAGAGGAAGACCTATATGAAGACAAAATTATCAGGCTGTGGCTTAGTGTAGGAGCTAACTCCCTGCTCTAAGGCAGCCACCCTAGAGAGATCCAGCCATGGTGTTGGGGGGTGGTGGTGTTTGCAGCTAAGTGTGGGAGAAACTCTGATAGCAACACTTTTTTCAACTACAATCCAAGCTTCAACAAAAATAGCACCACCCACAAATAATTATTCTTTTGCTCTCCAGCGTGAGCCTGCCTCAAGATATTTCAAGGACTCCATTATGAGGAAATTTTTAAAAGACCAAGGAAACTACATTGCTTTAGAAAGCGATAATGCAAATAGCAGTAGCATGTTTCGGAGTGCTTTATCTCCTATTGGTATTTAAGCCTTTGAATGGGGAAAAAATGTGAGAGTACAATGCAATTTAGAATTCCTGTTACATGCAAAGTTGCACATGGCCTGTGCTTTGCAATGGGCTTGATCCTATAATCTCAAATATGTTAGAAATGGTAAGACTTTCCATTTGGGTAGGACCTGATGAGAGACTCCAAGGAGTTCTTTTTAATCTCAGAAGAAAAGACTGTTTAACTAAAGCTGCATGTTTTTATCTGAAGCATTTGGTAGCACAATGTAAATGTAACATTTTCACACAAATTTCTCCTTCTGATATTTTCTCTTCCTGGTAGAAAGTTTTAACCAATTAAATGTGAGGCAAACATACAATTACATGTCACTTCACAGTGGATGTATCCTTCCTATTTTTTGATACCACTTAAAAGCTAACAAAAGCTCAGTCCATGGAGAGGATTTGCCTCAAGAGAAATCTGGTTTCCTCTGAACAGGCAGCCCATCACTACTGAATGGTGGCAGAAAATCCCAGCCACCCTGTGGCTTCCAGCTGCAGTAAGGTAAGACATTTCCTGGGAGTGACACCAGTGCTAACTTTCCCACAGGAATTACACTTGTAGCAAATTAATTTTAAGGGACTTGCACCTCTAGTTTAAAGTGACTTGGAAGGGAAATCTCAGTGGTGCACCAAGATTATATTTTCATCTCATTTTGGATAAAAATCCTGCAGCTTTTCCTGTATTCTTTATACAGTATGTTGCTTTTCACAATACAATTCAAGTGGCAGGACAGGAGAGGATGATATGATAAACCCTCAGGGCTGTATGTGCATAACCACGGGCTTCTCAACCACAGCAGACTTAAAAGCTCTCTAAATACAAGCTATTTACAATAATTTCCATCCAAGCCCCAAGCCACTGTGGTTATTGTGGACGGAAAAAACTCCCCAGCAATCCCGAACAGCCCAAGCTGTAAGTGGTTTCAGTGACAGCAATTCCAACTGTGCATATGATCAAGCATAATTGCTACTGTATTTAGTAAAGTGGATGTTATTAATTTAAAGTATAATAGTGCAAAGAGACAGAGAACTTGGCTGCATTACTGTGATTAGGGTGATGTCTCACATTTTCTTCCCTTTCACTCCTACCTGTCTTTGTTTAATTCGCTCCACTCTCAGTTGAATAACATCAGCACCACATCAGTGTTTTTAACCTTGCTCCACTCACAGCCATAACCTTGGCTACATGAGGTGTGAAAATAGCAACTGCCACACAGAATTGACCTAGAAGTCCTGAATTTCACCACAGTGCCACTGCTACACACAGGTTTTGGGGTTCTGTGGGACTGAGATGTGACACGATGCAGATTTGGGGACTGCTGGTCACTGCACACAGGTGGAGGTACAGCAGGACATCAGCTACCAAAACATTACACAGCGATTTCAGAACTGAGGAAAAAAGGTTAAAATGGAACTCTTGCCAGGATCATGCTCCTCAACAGCCAGGGCAATAAAAAGGCTGCTATTTTCACATTCGAAAAGCACCAAAGCAGGGCTTGGCAAAGCTTGGCAGGAACACACCCTGTGCTTGCTGGGGTTGAATTCTGGACGATGACATTTCAAAATTTAAAATGTCAGCCATAAAAAAGAGTACAGCCTCTGACTTTTTTTTTTTTTCTGTATGCACTTCTAAAATGAAATAATTACAGCAGTTACTCTTCTTCACTGAGCAGCCACTGGAGCTCCTGATCTGCTAATGCTCAAGTGGAGGTAAGTGAACAGCCAGCACCATTTACTCAGTTTATGTATACTTTCAGCCCAGGATTATGTCTTTTGGTTCTGGGCTATTTCTTCACATTTCAGATTTCAGATAACCTTGTTCTCTGCACACATTTCAAGATTTTTCACATTATTTCCTCCTCTCTCCATTAACCAAGTTAGAGACTTCCTGCCACTTTACTCTCTCAAATGTAGCTTTATGATACACCTGTATTTCTCCTGCCCAGTTCAAAAAAAAGCACCTTTAAAGTTAATGCATTTCAGGTGTGAGGGCAACCAGAGAGGGACGGATTTCTTGAAATCTTTGGTCTTTGTTTACTCTCTTTTGCAATGTGAAACTTAAAGCCAAAAAATATAAAGAAAATTGGCTTTTGTTGTAAACAAGTGTATATGAGTGTGTGTGTATTTGTGTGCACATGTGAACATCTTATGCCTACAAAAGCTAACTTTCATTAAAAGCATTTGCATTTGCAAACTAAGTATGATGTGAACTAACCTGACATCTCCCCAAGTTCCACTGGAATCTCTCTTTAACCTCGGAGCAATTTCTAGGGAGGCTTTTTATTGGCCATCACTTTGCCACACTGTATATTGCAGATGGTATTTTTAGTCTTATACCTTCAACTTTTTTGTTTGTGCAATTTAAAAAGGAGAAAAAGAAACCCTCTTAAAATACAGTTGTTTGACAGCACATGACTGAGATAACCAAATACAAACCACTCTTCCACATATGTAGTTTTTAAAAAATGAATACTTAGGAGAGGCCCTACACATATTTTAGTAGTTCCTGGCTTCCCCTTTTGATGACTTTCTTTACTGTTAACAGTTCTTTGTACTCTTTAGCTACCCATTTCACTGACAACTGGGTAATACACTTCAAAAAGCATAAAAACCCCAAACAAACCAACAACCAAAAAAACCCCACAAAGAAACTCGGAGAATGGATACAGATGTATAGTCATTATTAGGACCTCTGCTTTTGCTAATGGCAAAGTCTTTTTGCTTTAGAAGAACCATCCTAACTCAGCTATGACAGCAGAATGGTCATACACTACATATGGATAAGGTACCAGTCATGGGTGAGTACTCACTGTCATTCTTCTGACCCTTTACATAAAGTGTCACATTTATAGCAAATTGGACAAGGTCCTGAAGTCCTATGAATTTAAGAGCTACAATACATAAATGCATTTATGAATACTGCATGGTTGCCTAAGGTACATTGACATCAGTGTTACAGTCCCTTGATTAGCATTTCGATGGGGTTTTAGTGCTCACAGCTGCAATGCAGGGTTTGATTTGGACCTACAGCAGCCCCAAGGGCTGGCAGTGTTCCCACTGCCCTCAGTGCCCTCAGTTGTCACCTACCCAGCTCCTGTCCCAGCTCAGGCCACGAAGTCATTGACTCAGGCCACTGATCTCAGCAGAAATGAATTCATATCCAGCCTTCCCTTAGCATTGGGAGGTAAAATTAAACCAGTTTTGAGAAAAACCCCTTTCCCAAATAGCAAATGCTCAATTGAACTAAACTGCAGGCCTCATTCACAATGAAACACTCAAACCCTTGTTTGGTTTTGGCATTTTATCAGTGGTAGGTAGAGCATACGGATGAAATTCCAGCAGGGAAGCTCTGATTTAAATGGATTCAGGGAAAAATCAACCCACACAGGTACAGCAACTGTGAGGGATTTCTGGGCAAGGCAGGAGGAAAAGGGACTCATGCATTTGCCTTGTCCAACAGGTGAGTCAGTCACACCACAACAGCCCCCAACAACAAACTGTGGAGCGTGAGATAGCTGGGTGTGTTTGAGTGCTGCTTTTTAAACAAAATATCTGTTTTTTCCCTTGGGATCTGAGACACACAGTCCTGTTTGCTCTGGTTTCATAGACTCATAGAATGGTTTGGATTGGAAGGGACCTTAAAGATCATCTTGTTCCAACCCCCTGCCATGGGCAGGGACACCTTCCACTATCCCAGGTTGCTCCAAGCCCCATCCAACCTGGCCTTGCACACTTTCAGGAATGGGGCATCCACAGCTTCTCTGGGCAACCTGTGCCAGGGCTTCAGCACCCTCACAATAAAGAATTCCTTCCTGATATTTAATCTAAACCTGTCCTCTGTCAGTTTGAAGCCTCTTTGTCCTATTACTCCCTGCCCTTTAAAAAGTCCCTCTCCAGCTCTCTTGAAGCCCCTTTAGACACTGAAAAGAGCTCTAACATCTTCTCCAGGCTGAACACCCTCAGGTCTCTCAGCCCTCTGAGCATCTTCATAGCCTCCTCTGGACTCGCTGCAGCAGGTCCATGTCCTTCTCCTGTTGGGGGCCCAGAGCTGGGCACAGCACTCCAGCTGGGGTCAAGCAAGAGCTGAGAATCCCCTCCCTTGACCTGCTGGCCTCACTCCTTTTGATGCAGCCCAGGACACAGTTGGCTTTCTGGGCTGTGAGTGCACATTGCAGGTCACGTTGAGCTTCTTGTCAACCAAGAACCCAAGTCCTTCTCCTCAGGGCTGCTCTTGATCCATCCTCTGCCCAGCCTGTATTTGAGTTTGCCGCTCACTGAACAGTAGAGACTAATCATGTGGCCAACTCAAGCACAGGCAGCATCACCCAAACCACAGTCTTAAAACTCCAATGATTCACTCATTCAATGAGGGTTCAAATGATTTACAGGTCTCTACAAGGGTTCAATCTTTCTAGCAACAACTCCTCATCTTTCAAAGCAAAATATAATTTTATGTTTTTTTTCAGATGGGATGATTTTAAAATATATTGAAACAACTGGAATTCCTTTGAGTAGACATAATTAAGGTACCCTTTGTTCACCTCAGAGAAGCATCTGCAGTGATGGCACAGATGTTAAGGTCGTTTCCTAACAGCTCCCCAGCAGAAATTCATACCACAATAGATGGCTGAGTGTCCTTAGCAGTTTCATGTCCTTTGTGACACGAGAAGGTGATAACCTCATCCAACAGCCCCAGCTGAGAAAACCAGCCACTCAAAATTAATTTGTTGGGATGTAAATCCTCATCAGAGCAGCCAGAGGGTGCATGGAGATGAGGATTGAGCCAGCGGCGTGTCCGGAATGGAGCACAGAAATCAGGATGCAGCATCCCTGCTGGGTCAGTCCCTGTGCTCAGCCCTGCCTTCCTCACCAGCATGAATACTCTCAGGGATGGAAGCGTCTTCACAACTGCTCACACAGGATTTGTTTATGAATTGGGCCATGCTTGTTATGAGGTTTGTGATGAGTAATGAATGAAACAGGGAAAAAAATTCTACAGTAAATGTAGGACTATGAATGGGACTTCAGTCGTGGTCCCAGAGGTAACATACACAGTATTCTGCTATATTTAACATGGTAAAAAAAAAAGTCTGTATCATTCTAGGTGCCCCTACAATCTTAATGTATTTCATCAATATCTGTTTTAAGTTGCACAACCAGTTCCCAAGACACCCTCCTGTCCCTCCCCCCCAAATAAACTAGTTTTAACAACAAGATAAATATGATGTGCTTCTCCTTGCTGAGTGCATTGACTTAAGGCATAGGCACAATTCCCCTCTTTGAACAGAGATGGTATAGTCCTGTGTCCCAATACAATTGTTATCCTGGGTGACCCTTTGCATTCAAATGTTGACTCAAGACAAAAGAATTACAGGAATCATTCATTAAAAAATAGTTTGAATTCATTAATTCATTGGAAAGCATTACTGAAATAAAAGTAAATTATTCAATCCTCTTTTGGGAATAAATTTTACAGGAGTGCTGCTTTGTTAGGCAGCAACGTATCTAATCTAAACTCCATAGAAATTTTCTCTTTGAGTCCAATCAGTTTTGGATTAAGCCAGAATTGTTCATTTAAAAAAAAAAATCAAACCCTGGTACTCTCCAGACCACAAGAAACTATGTGAAAAGCTGTAAAAAAGGAATGGGCTAAATTAGTTCTAAAGATTTCTGTCAGCTACATTTTATGTTGGAGATCACTTGAAGAATACCAGCTTTGGTTAGATATCACTAGGGATGGGCACAGATCTGTCTTATTTGCACATGAGGTAATATTTCAAAAGCGTCTCAGTGGCTTAGAAACCTTGCTGTCCTCGTGAGATTTACTGCAACTTGGAGACTCTTGCCATAATTAGTATATTTGTTTTTCAAAGATTTTTATATGCTTGTGGATGCAATTATGGGTCAGAATTCAATGATCTGGGCTCTTATTATTTTCTGAAATTTGAACAGTGGAAAGAATGTTACCAGATCAGATTTCATGTTTTATGCTGCCTGTGACTCCTAGACTTATAAAATAAGGAAAAATGCAAACATGAAAAAAACCCACAGTTTTGGGGGATCAAATTCTAGAGGAACCAGCATCCAGAGCCCTTGATTTTCAATCATTTGGCTTTGTCAAAATCTTTATAAGTTCTTTAAAAAAGTCTGTTTCATTGTCAACATCTCTGATATTTGCAGTCTCCACCAAATCTAAGTGGCCTTGGACTGTATATCCTGAAAAGAAAGATGGAAAAAATTCTGGCATATCATCTACATTATACACCTAATTTGTATGATTTTCTCAGTTTCTAAGGGTAGGATAGGTAACTTTTTCTGTTTCTATAGGTATTTAGGCAATGTCCAAATCTTAAATCTTCACACCTTCATGCCATATATGTTCAGAATTAAAGGTGCTGATGGAGTGTGTGTAGGATGATCCAGGACACCTGTTAACTAAGGAGGTTCAGGATTTTTCTATGTATTCCAACTTTCACAATTTTTTTCTTCCAATGGCTAAATACAACAGCAGTTTTCTTAGCACAGAGATGACTTTAGGTTAGTGTTTGAGCTGATGCATCACATCTGAATAGCACAAGGCGCCCTTGGCCATGCACAGGCAAGTGTTGAACCTCTTCAGAAAATCACATGGATTATTCCAGCAAGATCTGGACTGTCCTACTAGCCAAGTGCATCCATCTCTCCCAACTTATCCCATGCTTTGGGTGATAATTAAAGAGTGTAATTTAACCTCAGGTGTCTTGGATCACTGTAGGTGATCAGTACAGCACATCTGGCTATTTTGTTGTTTGTTTTTTAGTTTATTTTTTTTCCATGCCACTGATTTAATGGTGCAAAAATAATCAGAGATGCTTCTCTTCCCTTTGTATGTTGGTGGGTCTACATGGGTTCCAGGGTCTTGAACAGTCAGCAATCCCATTGCTCTGAGAACAAGACCAAAAACGAGGGGTGATCATGACACTGCATTAATACAGAAGGGTCCAGGGGAGCATCAGATCCAATTCGGCAGATTGTACCAGTAAATTTTGGTGTGGGGAAGAGAAATGCTACACAAATGTAACAGGGTCACCCTGGGATTCCTTGTACTGAAACATCATTTTACACAGAGGATATATATATATTTTATATATATATTTTTATATATATATTCACACACACGCGCGCGCACACACAAAAAAAGTCTTTGATAGGCTTTCTGTGTTCTAGTAAAAATAGTTGGCAGCTGAGATCTGTGAGACCAGAACTGGCTTTTGTGCTGCCTGCGATGCCCCACTGCAAATTGTCTCTCAAAGGCAGACGCTTGTATTTATCTGGCAGGTCGAGCTACTGCCTGCCTGAGACAGGAATAACCTCCCATTGGGACACACACAGAGCTCGTAGATTTTTTGCCTGGACCCTGCAGAAGAGGAAGATCCTTGAGGCAAGTTAGGTAGTTTGATTTTTGCAGAATTCAACGTTATCTGAAGCCAGAGAGGGGGAGAGAGAGAGAAAAAGAGAGAGAATTAGCGGAGATCTGTCATTTTTGATGTTGTGTTCAAAGACGCTTCCTTCAGTCAACTCAGCTGCTACAAAAACTGGGTAGGTAAGTGTATTAAGATGGGGAAGTCTGATATAAATCTGAGTAAGCACATCATCTGCCTTTACCATAAATCACCTGTGACCTCCAGCTTGTTTCTGCTAATCTACCCACTGGGTTTTCTTGGCTTGGGGCTTCCCAGGGCACCTCCACATTTGGGTTCCCCAGCCAGAGGTTGGGGTAATGCCCACTGCAAGGTGGTGAGTGTGTATGGTTCACCTCCAATGACCCCTGCTCCTCCACCAGGATTTTGGTCACTGTGATCCCATTGCCAGTTATGCTTACACTGACTTGTATGTATATTTTACATTTATGTATATTTAACACTTCTGTGTATATTAAAATAACTTAAATGCTGTAACAGACCTGAATTGCTCCTTACAAAACAACATGAGGTGAATATGTGGCATCTTTTAGATACATGGTAGCTACAGGGAATTGCTCTGACATCAGCAAAAACACCTGCACACCAGAATAATACAGGGCAACTAACAGTATTTACAATTACAGTAAGAATCTCTAGTTTTAGTATCCAACCTTCTAATCTTCTGAAAGACACAGGTCAATTTATGTATTTTAAAAGCAACTCAGGGTTAAAAACATTAAGGCAACTGCTTGCAGTTGTGAAATGCCTTGGGTTTCATTTGCAGTGTATTGGATAGGGTTTTTTTTGTATTTTTGAGAGTTTTTTTTGTTAACACATGGTCTGGATTTGGAATGTCTTAAAATGCAAACGTTTAGAAATAACAGCAACCAAAATCCCATTCTTTTTATTCCCCCTTACACTAAGATAGGAAGACATTAACTTATGTTGGAGCCTTCTTGGTGGGGTTTGCATTTCATGGGTAGCTCCTCCCGATGAGGCTCTCGGTGGGTTCTCCTGTGGGAGCTCCTCAGCCACGTACTTTGGTGTCTTCCATCATTGTGGCAGAAGGAGGGAATGACAACCATATGCCCATGTACATTTGTGACACCAGAAGAGTCTTAACTCCACAGCTATTTTACTTTTGCTCTGTGTTATCAGTTTTAGTTTTCTCTTCCCCTTTGGAATTTTCCCCAGTGTAACAACCTGTGTTTCCTAATGTGTCCTTTCTTTCCAAAAATAAAAATCTACTACAAAAGCTTTTCAGATCAATACCAGTGAATTAAGGTCTTCTTATAGAAAAATGTATGATAAAAGATTTAATTACGTTGGCAAAGTAAATCTTATTTTAAAGTGACAAGGAAACAAAGAATTTAGGTGCACTGTGTATATTACAGCTGCATAAATCTGCTGGAACAACAGATGCTATTATACACGCACTTTAAAAATAATGAATCAGCCCTTGCCACAGAGTGAGTCTCATTTGCATGTGATGTGTTCAATCACAGCAGAAATGGAGTTAGGAAAGCCTGCTGTACCCGGGCTTTCACACCAGCATTTCAAACACAGCGGCTCAGTAACCTCGAAGGCTACAGACATGCAGGACATCTGTGGCTTGGTTTGGTTTTGCTGCAGGGCTTGATGTGCTTTGCTTACCTCTCCATCTTTGGATTCCAGCCTGAGCTCTGTCCTGCACGTGGCTTTCAAGCTGCCGGCCTCGGCGTTGATCTCGATGCCTTTGGGAGCCTCCATCACCAGCGCGCGCGTGGGCGACTCCAGCCTGGAACAGAGAGGGGTTACAGAGCCCGGTGGGTTGAACATTCATGCTCAGTCTCAGGCTGTTGCCTTGCAGACCCCGACTGCTGCCGTGCATTGCACGGCATCGTAGGACCTACTGATGTTCAGATCCACGCCTGCTTTAGTCAGAGGAAAGAATTCATGCACAATGTGGTAAAACACATCACAAATCTGATCTACTCATGTTTTTTGTCAACTTTTCTATGCCGGGTCAAGACGCCAGGTGCAATAAAGCTGCCACCATGATCACCTTGCTCTTATTTCTGGTGGAGTTTTCTAACTAATCAGTGCTAAAGGGGGATATCAGCAAAGCAGTCTACACAGAGAGTGCAGGTGCTTCTCTTCCTCAAACAACTGTTCAAGGAGGAATAAATCAGTTCTCCTGACTTCCTGTAATGTGAGATTTGAAAGGGTTTAAAGACACAAGGAAACAGATGAAAACAACCAGCCTGAGGACCCCAAATTTTGTGGTGTCCAGTCCTAGGCTCATGACCACGTGCTCTGCAGTGCTTCAGCCCCTCCTAACCGTGGATACACTGCACAGGGATCTGACAATCCTGTTACAGCACTGTAACACAGCCAAGCCTTTTACTTCAGGCAATTGGGGTTAATGCTATAAGATGCAGAAGTGCAAGGTTCAGTCTTCCTTGTTGATTATCCATTGTTAGGTCTTGTATTATACTTGTCTCTTCTCTTCTTTATAATATAGTCTCATTACTTTCTGTATTGAAAATGATAATAAAAAAACAATTCTCCCTCTTTGGGAATAGCCTCTTAGTTGATTTTATCACCATTTATTTACTGAACCATCACAGACTATGATCTCCTCAGGTGAAGCAGGAACAGAAGCTCCTCTGCTTTGGGTTGCCAGCACTGACCAAAGCAAAGCAGGGGGCAGCCCAACCCCACCCCCAGTTCCCTAGGGCAGCTCTCAGGGTTTGCTTGCATCAGCTCTTTCTCTGCTCTTCCTATATATAATCATTTGTGCAAGTAAGTGTATTCTTAAATGGACTCCTGCTGCTACTGAGACAACATTATGGGAGACTGAGGGAATTCAGCTGCATTTATTGCAGCCAACAGTTCAATAAAGTAAAGGCACACAGCTCCCTCTCTGTGGCACTTTTCAAGTTACGACTTTCCCCCTTTTTGGTGTTTTCATATTGCTGCTTTTTGAACACCTTTCCTCAAGACCCCCAAACTCATGCATAATCTCCTGTCTGACTTAACTAAATCTAAATTTCAGGGAACAACTGAGGCATATACAGCTTAAGGAATGAGCGTGGTCTCATGGTTATCAGCCTCTGCACAATCCTTCTGAGCTGCTTTTTGTTCTCTGCAAGGAAGCTACTTTTTACATAAACCTTCTTCTGATTCCTTCCACTGGTATGACCCCTTGGCTGGTTCCTGTATGAGGAACCCAAGGTTAAGACTGCTGTTACTTTTTTTCCTGCCTCACTGAATTGCAGATTGCGTGGAGGAGAAAAAGCTTGCAAAGAGTGACTGCCATTAAATAGTGCTACCTGGGATATGATTCCCTCTGACCTCCCAATTGCAATAGCTGCCTTTCCAATATCAGTTAGAATTTCCTCATGGTAAAAAGTCACAGAGCACAGCTGTAGGGCTCTGGCACACGAACTCTGGTGGCTTTTGTTAGGGTGGCTTAACACACTGTCTGACTCACGTTTTCCCTGGAGATTTCTGCCCAGGGATACAGTATGCTCTCATCCTTAATAAAGAGACACCTCACAGACTGGTGTTTACCCTGAAAAATGAAGGACCCTCTGCTTGCACTAAGCCCCCGGATCTGTGCTGCAGTGGCTGGGATGCAGGCACACATTCCCTCCTGCTGCCTCTGCCCCACAGCAGGATCCTTAGGAGGAGCAGTAGAGACTGGGGCCAGTTATGTCTTAAGTCACTGCAGCTAAATTCACCAGAGGATGTGTCCAAACCCCAAGACAGCTGAGCTAATCTGAGGATAAAATAATTCCTAAGAACATGGCCAGGTGACTCTTCAGCTCTCCAACATCTTAGTGACTCTCCAATTCCTTTGATGTCCTGGCTGTCTCAATGCATTTGTTCATGTGTTAATCTTGTAGCTCTTCTACCAACTGAGAAATAAATCTTGTAAGTGCAAAACAGTGTTCAGGCACCACAGTAAAAACACAGTCCTTTGCAGCATCAGCATCAGCATCAGCAGCACTCAATTCCTGCTTGTATTGGAGCAGCCTCCCAGTCCTACACCTTCACTGGAGAGTGTGGAGAGCTGGGAAATTGGTGAATGTCTTCCCATGGTGGGGGAGGATCGAAAGAGGACCTTCCTGCATATCTTTCCTTATGCACACAGGTCCCCCAAACCTCAAACTGAGTTAAACTTGTGCTTTGAATAAGCTACCAAAGATATGGAGTGTGCTAGATAACATCGTCCCAAAGTTTATCCTCTTGTCACATCTAACAAAGTGACAGAGTTATTCTCCCTCCTCCACCCGATGAAAACCCACAGGCAGAATAACAGCACTGATGAAAGCCCATTGATTTTAGACACATTCTAATCTGTGCAGAGCTTCTTGGCTCATGGGGGCACAAAGGACCCTCTCAAGCACCTCCCCACAGTCCATGGTGTGACGTGGGACAAATACACAACTCTGGGTCTTTGCTGCTGCTCCATCACCCACCTCGCTGAGCTGACCCCCACTCCATCATCCTAAATCACTAGCTCAGACAGCTGCAATCTTGCTGACACACTGAATCAGCCCAAGCCCAACCCTTTAATACTAAAAATATAATTTTGAAGTTCAAGGAATTTTTTAGAACCTTAAAACTACAGAAATGAGTGCAAGTACGGTAACAGCAAAGAGCAGCTCTTCCAATAATGAAAAATTTGGGCTGCAGCCCACATGGTTTTGTATTTGTTTGGAGTCGGACTCTTCTCTCTCTCCCATGTTTGATATTGGTGTAAGTCCATCTGCTTGCATGGGACTTTTGTGCCAATTTACGCTACTGTAAAGGAAGATGGAAAGGTCTTAAAAATGTGTTTCCTTGGCATTTGAGGGGCATATGATTGTAAGGAATTTAATTTGATTATTTTCTGATATCCCAAATGAATCCCTGAAACACCTGTCCCCAAACCAGGAGCTGCAAAATCTATGCAAAGCCAGAGAAAGCAGTTGAGGAGTTTATGCTCTGGGGCTTTGAGTAATGTTTACTGAATACTTTCATTTGAAGCAAGTGTTTAAGACACACTCTACTTTTAAACCTAATTCTGCCTTCCAGAGCAGAACCAATTTGAAGACTAATAATGAAAGAAAATGATTTAGCGATGAACAGATAATTTGTTCAAAATCAGCATTTGTTTTCCAGTGTGATCCTCTGGAGCTTTTAGCAGGATTCCCATCTCCCAGTTAGATGTAAGCCCATACTTAAAGCAGTAGGCTGGAAAGGTGGCTGCATGAATATAGATTGTTTCATTATTTGCTCCTGCTCTTGAATTTTCCATCCCAGCAATTGGCACATAAGCCCTTTTTATTGACCATGGGTGCTGCTTATTTTTGCTCCAGTATTTGCAGGACTGGATTTTGACCTCTCTCACAGAGCTGGGCAAGAACGGTAAATGCACTGCTATCCACAGACTTACAGCTTCTGGAATTCAGGACTGAGATAAGGTACTGCCATAAAATTTCTCAGGTCCCATCTACAGTCTCCTAGTAGGTGGATGAAGAGACATTCCACTGTCTGGGTGACTACCCACAACATAGAAACCACTCCTATGGATCCCAGGGTGTCATGAAAGTCCAGACTTTTAAAAGAAAAGACACAAGTAGCAAGATTTTCAGAACTAACAAAGTTCCCAGGTTCCAATTATTACAATGGGTGTTAAGTACTCTTGAAAATCTCACTGAGCACCTAAATGCTATAACAAATCTGACCCTTAATCTCAGTTCTTAGTTCTGCAACAGAGAAAATGGCACTTTCCAACTCCATAGGGAGGGTGAAAAGATAAATATATTATCATTTGTGAAGCAGTTATGTACTGTAACAACTGAGGCCAGGGAAGTACCATTGCCAGAGACAGATGGTTGGCACATGGATAACTGATCTTTTCAAATCTGCAGTATTAGGCTCACACCTTCATGGAAAATACTGTTAGTCCTGTTCCTCCCACTGAGCACATTCAATGAGGGGATGATGTATGCAGGGGAAGCCTTGCTCCAGCTCACCAGGCTTGATGGACAGTGCTACACATGCCTCTGAAGCCCTTCTACTCAAACCTATCACCAAAGCATCTCACATTTTAAAGAGAGGTGATGGCATGTGTGCATCTTGCAATGAACCCCTCTCCTGCTATTCCCGGAAAATCTGTGCTCCTGGGAATCAACAAGGGAGAAAAATTTTCAGTGTCATCCCCGCTTTGCTTTGGAAACTTAAACAGTAATTTAAAGCAGATCAGCACATGAGTTTGTACTGGGGTTCCAGTGAAAGTTATTCACTTAGAAAGACCATTATTTACTCAGACTTCTAGTTTTCATTTCGTTCATCATAAACAGTCACATTAATCACTCCAGTACCATGGGATCTATTTCCTTCTTGTCCTTCCTCTCACCCCCTCCAGGATAATGCAGCATTTTCCTTATTGTTATGAACAGCCTTTTGAATGTGGGAAGAAAAAAGGGTATTAAAGATGTGAAGGCAGTATCAGCAGCTGGGGGGCTGCTGATGTGCTTCCAGTAAAGTGGATATAATTTTGTTAAAAAGTAAACTTTATTGCAAATAAATTTTATTTTATATTTATGTTGCAAATATAAAGCATAAAATATAATGATAAATATAATATAAAATATTATATATATATATAAATAAAATATAAAATTTTTATTGCAATTATTTATATTGCAAATACTTCAGGGGGAAAAATTTGCCCAAGTCCAGCATTGATGCAAACTGGAGTTGCAAACTCTACCAAAGGCTGCAGCAGAGGAGGGAGATGATCCTCAACATGTGACAGCAGTTAGTGTGTTCAGAATTTCTTGAGCCCGCTGGGGGATTTTTCTGCGTGGGGCACAAACATTGCTTGCAGTATGGAAATGGGCAGAGAAATTTACACTCAGGAGGTGAGGAGCATATGATGCAACAGTGTGGTAACAGGAGCTAATTTAATTTTGCTTAGAAACCTCTGGACTGAGAATAGAGCATGTATTATTGCAGCTGTAGCCCGTTACTTCTAATGACTCTAATTATTTCTTATGGTATCCATCTGACCAGCCATAAGACTCTCGTTGAGCATAAAATTAACCAATGTTACCACTGTGCCTGCTTACATCTCATACAATTGGTAAATTACGCTGGCAAGTAAACATGGAGCTCCATCAATTTGCTGGTAATGAACCAGTATCTCATGTTGAAATTTGTTTTCAGATTTAACTCCCTTGTTTCAATGAAATCAATGGGATCAGCCACTCGCAGTGACTTACACTTCTGACTTCATTATTTGTGTGTTATCTTATATATGTCTACTCATAGGTAAAAAACACAATGCTTTTCTCACTATTAACTGTAAGTTAATTAGGTTTTACTGAATTGCAAAGAAAGCATGCTTAGTTTCTATTTCTGAAATGCTTTTAAACCCTTTTTTTTTTCCAATTTATCTTACCTTTGCTTGTATTGGAACAGAAAAAAGTTTGGGAGGTGGAACAACAGGTTGAGCCTGGACTCACCTGGTAAAAACCTCAGCTGAACATAAGTTCAAGCAAAGTCTTGTCACCTCCCAAAGACCAAAAGGCTCTGTCCTGAGCTCTGCCCTTCATCACTAGATTTTCTTCCTACTGGTACTGCCATTTCATGACAACAACAGAGACTAAAATATGGCAAGAACAGTGAGTCTAATATAAAACAGGAAAGAGAAAAAATGGAGTTGGCCTTGGTACATTAGAATGAGAGGTTAAAATGCTCAGTGTCTTTTTCTGAGACACCATGATTTTGAGAAAATATGACCTAAATGGCACAATAAAAAAGCAGCAAGTACTCTGAGACCTTACAGAAGAGACCATCACTAATAAGAAAATATGTATCCCTGTTATTTATTGCTTAGCATTGACATAAATCTTGTTTTCAATTACATGTTAATGAAGCACACCAATTACTGTTTGAATAGGGACATCTGATTACAGTCTCAATCAACAGAAATAAATCTTGCTTATGGAAGCTTTCCAGGGTATTTTTTTTAGGAACATTAATTACAGAAGTAAACAAGAATATATTATTATCATGTCATCCAATTGTAAATCCTGCCTATTGCTGTAAATACTGGTTAGTTTGACACTGTGTATCACCATTCACTTTCCAGTGTTTATTCTGCAAATCTAATAAGTGACAATTCCCATGCAGCCATACTCTGAAACAGATTGTTATGGCTGGGGGTCCAAAGCCTCATGTAATTCCCAATTGTGAACAATGAATGAAAATTCTTTCAGCTATCATCCACAAATGATGGTTAATTCCTAAGTAAAATCCAGTTAAATGTGTTAGAGAGCTGACAGGTGCAGAGGTCTAATGATGCTTTATTGGAAATCACAGTTTTCTAATTGAGCTAGAGGTAAATCTGGTTCAAATGTCAAGGGGTGCAACGACTTTTCTTCTCTGTATTTGGGCAGCACAGACGCTGAAGAGGTTTTATACAAAGCTTAGTCAAAAGAAGGTTAAAAAGGAATTGAGAAAGTAACATGATTTACCCTTGAGAGGATCAAGATACATGAGGAACCAGAGGAGTTTATAGGTATGGTACTGGCTTGCAGTACCAAGCAGGTGGGAACCAGTTCTCATTTTACCTCCAAAAAAATGCCATTCCTCAGCAAGAGGAAAAGATCCGACATATGGTTCCTCCCACCACACTGCAAATCCTGTTGTAGACTTCCAGCACCTTTTGCACTAGCTGAGCTTATTCAGAGCACTAAAAAGCACCAAAACTACAAAAACACCCAAAAGTCAAAATACAATTGATTGCCTACCATGCTATAGCAAGGGAATTACTGAACATGAGGTAATTTGGTAAAGTTGTCCTAAATGTTTGTTTGAGATCAAACAGAAGATATCAAATTAATCTAGGGAGAAAAATGGCTGTGTAATACTCCTGAGATCTAGTTTCATTATGAACTGGAGGACTGATGAAGGGCAGAGACTGTCTAAGAAAAAAGGTACAAGATTAATGTTTAACAAAGTGGAGCTATGGCTGATAAAATTAAAATCATCTGCATAATTAAAAAATTCTGTTGCTTATAAATCAAGGAAGGAAATTATCATAGAAATTGGGAGATAGTTGAACATGATGTGTGGCAAATACACATGTGGTTAAAGAAGGTAATGTGTTTAAGTGCCCAGGGCAGGGATTCAGGGATGCTAAAAGCACGATTCCTATTTCAAGTGTAGAGATGACTGCAACTTCACTCTCCTCAGACCTGGTGGATTGTGAGTAGATTGGTCTTGCTCCAAAACCCTACTGTACCTGAGACACCTGAGCAGTGAGCTGGCTACAGGAGAACCTCCATCCTGCGGTGCTCCGTCTTTCAGCCTTAACTTCCCTTCTAACCCAAACCATTCCAGGATGATCTCTGACAGTAAACAGCCATGTGAGACACTATAGAGGAGCAAAGTAAGCTCTGGCTGGAGGAAACCAAAGGACAGATGCCCCCTCTCTTGGCATGGTCAGAAGTGGGACAGTAAATGACATTATCACAGAGCAGGCTGAGCTCCAGCTTAGTGCTGCTTTTGATGCCACTGGCTGGCACTTAAATGCCAATAATTAATTTTATTACAAAAACCTCACCACTAAATGTCTCCTGTCACAAGTTACACAGTCTGGGTCAAAACTGCTTAAGTAATGGTCTGGAAATTCCCTCATGGCTAAACAGAGAGCTTGGGGCTGCAGAGTGGTTCTGCCTCTGATCCCACTGACCACAGCTTCCCTACACTCCCAGCATGGCAAACAAACTTGGAGTAAGACACGCCTGATCTACTATCTAAACCACCTATTCTTTTGCTTGTCTGATATACTTCGTTATGTGACTTATTGCAATAAATTAAAATAAATAGAGACAAAATAAAATCCTCCTCCTGTTGGGTGCATTAATGACCACGTTTATTTCACATGTAGTGGCAAATAATTACTTTTCATGTTACCATAATTGCCTAAACCACAAATGCATTTTTTAAGAAGCAGAGGTTGGGCTGGTGTAAGTTTCTAATTATAGGCTGAAAGTTTCTAATTAAAAGGCATAAATTGGAAGAAACTCTTTCAAGCAGAATTACATGAGAGGCTGCTAAGATTGGGTATTATCTTGATGCACTGTCACCGTGCCAAGGAGGAGAAGAAGAAATAGAAATCAAGTGTTGCGGCTCTTCCTCGGGGCCACTGACACCATTTGCTAACAAAGTGCTGCCATCATGAACATGGAGGAGAAGAACACAACCCAAGGGAGGTCTGTAGGGCCACCAAATCTCAAGGCAACCCTGAGCCACTGGAGCAGGGAGAGCAATGCTGTCCTGCAGGGAACAGTTCAGGCTTAAATGGGCTTTTTCCTGAAGTGTATAGTGGCTTCTGGGTGGTGGCAGGAGGACAAAAGCTACTTGTGGTGGCCTAAAATTATAAAACCCAATGTAAAGATGGATACTTGAGTCAGCTAAAACTTGCTGGATTAACCCATACAGTATTTATTAACTGAGACATTACATGGTGCTCTACCTTGGCGTGAGTGTCATGTCCAGTCAGTGGCTGACCACTGGGTCAATTTGGATCAACTCTCGACTACTTTCATGGTTTGATCTACTGCTCTACTTTGGAAGAAGGCAGAATGATGTAATTTTTTTATCTTATTCTTCTGTTTTTCAGGGTGTTAAATAATCCTGAGGAGCAGACCAGCATGTCATCACTGACAGAGAAATCACTTTCCTGTGATAACCCAGCGTACTTGAATGAGAGGATTACTGGCAGGGGTGCAGTGCTATGCAAATATTGCAGTCATTATCATCAGTACTTTGCATGCAATCTTCTGCATCAGAACTGCTTGATGAAGAGAAGAAATGTTGGTCTAGATTTTAATTTTAAAATTCTTTTTGAAGTTTGTCTGTCATGGGATTTTTACCTGCTGTTTGGTCAGCCATAAAGGAAAAGGATCAGGTGGATTAAAATCTCATGTGGATAGCTCACAGGTTCAGCTTACAGCACTATCTGCAATGATGATTTACTCTTTCTCTTCTCCTATGATTTATTCTATTCCTCCTAAAAAGACTGGAGTTAATAGTAAATCACTTACAATGAGAAATATAGAGATAACAAAGCTAAAAAGGATTTGAAATGGTAGAATTAAAAACCTGCTGGAAAAAAAGGTGTGCCTGTATGCATCATATACTCAGTGGTGATACCCTTCGGAAACATGTACACACTTGCCTAAGTGGATTTGAAGAGCTTATTTAGCATGACAAATTGGCTACAACCTGATGGCTATTTCTGAAAACCCATTTATAGACCTTCAGACACTCACACTCCTGTGGCACATCCATTCATTGTACAGTCAATTTATAATGATTCCACCAAATTAAATCTTTATTAACAAACTTATTGACTCTGGCTTTGACTTATTGTCCCCCCTTTTAATTAACTGCAGTAATGAGACAAGTAACATCCAATATAACAACTGACCAAACATTTTGTTTAAAACCTGCCGTTTATTTCAAGCAGCTTCACAAAAAATGAAGGCTGAATTGTTATTTGCTAAATGTCAATTTTCACACTCTGTTGAACCTTTTCTGAAGCCTGTCAACCACAAATCTGTAGTCATTTTTCCCCCTCTGATCAGAGCTATAAAGAGCATATAACAGGTTTGCAGTTATTTTTCATTTTTATGCAGAAGATGTACCATTTTCTGTCCCCAGTATACTTTAAGGAATGGTAAATATGCATAAATTGTAAATGTAGAGGGATGCATATGCCAGAGTTGTGGCCTCTTTCACAGTCACAATTTACATCAGCAATATGGTTGTATGTCTGCATGTGTAAGGTCACAGAAATGATCCAAACCCCTCAAATCCAGCCCATTATCATGCAACAATACTGCACCATCTTCTTGTCAAATGTGCTGGCTCCTGCTCAGAGTTAGGGATGTGTTTCACCCTACAGGCCATTTGTTCACAGCCTCGTTTTTGGAGTAACACTAAGACAAAGCCAAGGACTGGGCAAGGCCACCAAGGACAGAGACTGTGAGAGGGGCCCAGTGCTACTCCTTGTGACTGGTTACTGTTACTTTTTCAGCATAGAGGAGTTTGAAAGGGCAATGGGAGGGAGGAGGAGTATTTGAAGCAATCAGACTCAAAGTTCTTTGATAGTGTATAAATGAAAATCTTACAGCTATTTGAGATTTTCAACTAATTTCTTGCTTTCAAATATGCAAAAGAAAATAGGTTGGGAAACGGTGCAGAGAAGAAAATAAAGGAATTGTGTGGGTGGGTGGAGAGAGGAAAAGGAGCAGAGAGAGAGAAAGAGATCAGAAAAAAAAAAGCCCAACTTGCTGAAAAAGAGTATAGAGATGTCTCCAAAGGGAACACTTTAATTCATGGAATAGGATATTTTCAAATTCATAGCATCAATATATCTTCATCTAAAACCAAAACTGTTTTCTATTTATCTTTTGCATATAATCACTCCTGAGTAAAACATGCATTTTAAGGTAAGGTTTGGTAATCTTTCAAGAGAGATATGCTAGATGATGTTTTCCTTAACTACAAGAGAGACTGAACCTGGTGTTGACAATTCACCATATGCTGGGAGATGACCCTATTGGCATGAACCCACCTTTACTTAGGGGAGGAACATTCCTGTCCTGTTCACCTGGTGGGAACTGGGAGCTATGAAATCCTGTTGCTCACAGGTGCACGTCTCAGGAAGCTCTGATTCCCTCATTTGGCTCTCCTTATGCTATTTAATATGTGCCCTGATGCTATTGCTGGCATCCACGCTGTAGGTGGTTGACCTTGTTTGTTTGAAGGTATAGAAATCAGCTCTCCTGCTCCTTGGGTCAACCACAGCAAAGTGAGAATATGTTCAACATTTCTTGACTTCCACAAGGTTCCTTCCGTCTTTCCTTGGGCAAATCTGTGTTTTGACTGTAATAACCTCCCTTATATGTTTTCTTTAGCAGATAAGAAAGAGACAATTCTAGTTACTAATGTAAGAGGTCAAATGGAGGTGAAATGAAATGGATTAAAAAAAAGAACTGATGTCAGAAATGCATCTGTACCACTCAGTGGCATAGCTTCTTCCTAGAAACAGTTTTTTGTCTGGGATTTTCATTTCATTTCACTCTATTTTATTTTGATTTTAAAAAGCCAGGCAGGTAGAAGAACTGGCTTTGCGGTTGAAGCACCAGAATTGAATTTCCAGCCACAGGATGAACAGCCTTTGTGACCACAGGTGAGTGCATTCAGTGGTCCCTGGGTTCACTGCAGTGTAGCAGTGGTGGGGATGGCTCAGCACAGCCCAGGAGGAGTAATTCTCCCCAGCACAGCAAAGTGATAAAGGTAAAGCTTCAAGGTATATTTTTTTCCCTAGAATTCCTAGCTTTTTCTGAATTGTCTGCACCCTCATGGTATGTCTTAGCAGTCACATTAACACTATTGATTGTCTGCTTGGTAGGTAACAGGAGGAAAAATAAAACAGGCAAGAACTTAACTCTGTTTAGGTTTCTCCAGTGCATGTGGAATCTGGAGAATTTTCTATGGGTGGCCACCACATCTAAAACCTTTCTGGTGAAAATTATTACCACGGCCTTCCTCTGTGTCAGTAACCAAAGCCACCATCGAGCTGGGCAGGGAGGGAGTTAGGAGTATGTGTCTTCCCTGCTCTTTAAAATGCTGGTGTGTTTCTGTTCTTTGAAGTAGAGCGTGCGAGATGTCCTGATTTCTACCATTCAAATCTGCCAACCTGCCAGGTTTGCAAATGTCACCTGCTCCCCACAGCAGAGAAGTGCTGTGTGCCAAGGCTGGCCTGTCACCCCCTAGCACAGAGAACACCAGTCTCAGCATTCCCTGTAACACCCCTGTGTCCCAGCAGCCAGGAGTGGTTAATTCCACTTCCAGAACAGTGAATCCAGTCCTCACTTTGTGGCCCCAAGGAAATGAGAACATTTGAGTCATGCCCACACACCACACTGAGGTGTCCATTCAACACTGGATGTTCCAGTTCAACCAGTACCACCACCCATTGCCAGTGTTACCCAGTGCCACTGCTGGGATAAAACACAGGAATGAGTCAGCCTAACAGATCTCGTTTTGACACTGAATATCAAGCCAACCATATAGAGCTCAGAAAATCTACATATCTGTAGATTTTGAAATACAGTAGAAAATTTCCTTCAGAGAAATTTCCTCAGTAGGGAGGGCCATGTGAAGTCATTTACTTCCCGTTCCCCCTTTCCAGCATTAATGATACGGATGTTTCCCATGTTTTCTTTCATTTTTCACAATCAGACTTTAAGGTTGTCCAGACATCAAGATTCAACTTTTCAAGTTGGATCCAAACTTGAAGACCGAAAGGTGAAGAACCCACAACCCCAACCCATGGCTGTACATCAACCTGCCAGGGAAGTGTTTAATCCTGCCAGACCAAAGCTTCAGAATGGAAACTGCAGTATTTTTTCAGCTGCTGTTCTAAAACACATTCCCATGCTCATGCGCCATTCCAGCATCCCAATGTTTTGTGGCAGTGAATATTTGAATTTCAATGCAATTTAGAGGTGGCAGAGAGGCAGTGGCCTGGGAGTCCACCTGAGTTTTCTCCTGCCTCAGCCCCTGCCCCAATGCACACCACCAGAGACTCCATTTCAGCACGTGGTGCCTGCTCCCCTTTGATTTTCTTGTTTGCTTGGGACACAGCTTTGTCTACACAGCATTATGCACACCAAGAACTTGTTTCATCCATAGCATTTTGGAACTAAGCCTACGTAAGAAAATATCAGCCAAACATACCCTGGTTACCCAAACTCAATTAGCAGTGAACTGGAAGGAACTATATTTAATATAAAAGGACCATTAAAAAAGCCTGGGGTTTGTAAAGATATTTACATGCCTGCTGGCCTGTTTCTAAAATTCTGGTGTTGCATCTTTCTGTGCCCATTGCATGTAAAGGAGGTAACTCTCTCTCACCTTCTCGTGGTATCTGCTGCTGGATCTTCTGGCCTAAAATGATTTTCATTCCTATGTAACAAACCACATTAACACTCAAGGGAAGGAACCTATTTCATCCCTAGACTCAATAAAACACGGACAATGGGATCATGAGTCCCATCACACAGGTTCCTCAATAGAACATGACCCTGGCTTAAACATGAAGAGACAGCTGCCTCTTACAAAACCTGGAAATTGCCAAAGAATTACTTCTCTGTTCCTCAGATATTAAGTTCACTGCAGATCTTCCCTCCATCTCATTTCAATTATTTCTGCAGACCTCTTTTTTTTCCCTGTGTTCTGCTGTAGACTAAGTCACCAGGTATAAACAACACTTGCTCTTACCCTAAAAATCCACATTTGCAATTTTTAGTGTATAGGTGATGACAGTAAAGGAGCACCCAGGGCAAAACCACCAAAATCACACAACCCCCCAAACCAGAATAAACATATTCTGCCACTTCAAAAGAGTTCAAACAACTTCACCCCAGCAGCATCCATGGTGGATGAGGTAGGAGCTGCCTTCCTGCAGCCTGCAGAGAGATGGGCTGCTCCAGTGGGCATTTCTGCCCAAGGCTGCTGGGCATGGCTGGCTGTGGCAGGGCACAGCTCTGCCAGCTGGAATGAGAAGTCAAACCTGGGGTCAGGTTTTATCCAGCGATGCTGACTTCACTCCTAGTACGTTTCCACAGTATCCCGAGTATCTTTACCTCTCTAAAGGATATCTTCTATAAAGCAGCTACGTCCTGCCAGTCATGCTGCTTTAACTTTACTGCTCTAGTTAGAGGTGTAATGTGGGGAGAGCTTAAAGAGATATAACTGGACAGGTCTGTTTTAATTGTTCCCACTAGACCTGTGCTCCGTGACCTTGGACATCTACAGAGCCATAAATATGAGCTTTGATTGCTGTTCCCATAGTGACTGGCAGGAGGAACACAGTGGAGGGTGGTCTAGGTCCACTTCAAGCAGGCAAGCAGCAACTGGAAATGATTAAGTTCAGAAGCTCTGGGGACACTAATGTCACTGCAGGCCAGCCAACTTGGAAGATAAACATTGCTGGGCACTGCGAAAATGATTTTTCTATTTGCTTTCCACTGAGAGACCGAACTAGGCTGCACTTTAGGCACTAGGCTTGGCAAGTGAGACTGTGAGCTCTTCTGAGGCAATTTTACCACTCCTTTCTGCTGCTGGAGATGTCAAAGCTACTACTGGGGCCTGTCACACTTGTGCTGTGAGCACTTACTGCTGAGGAACAGAACACCAGCCCTTGAGTTCAGTCAGACCCGCACAGCTGATTCCTGGGGAATGTTTCTACCTGGAGCAACACACAAGGTGGGAGGGTAAATCATCCCATACAAAGCTGCCCATTACCTGGGATGTCCCCCTTCAGTGCCAAAGCCAGTGTGTTTATTTCTATACTGTCTGTGTTGTGCACCACGGGTCTCACAGGGCATGGTGCGGAAATGGGACACCTTTGGCATCCCACTCCAAAAGGGTAATGGACTGGTGAATGGACTCAGGGAGAGGAATGCAGCTTGTCCTGGGACTGTGACATCCAGCTCCCACTCTCACTGTGCTGTGAATACAGAAATAGAATTCAAATAATTCTCTAAACTCTCCTATTTCGGTAAAAAAAATAGCAGCATTTCAGGAAAAATGTAGAGACACATGCTGGTGGCCGGAGTATATATAATAGATGAATATATATAATAGCAGCTCAGGAATACTTATATTAGCAGAGGGCACTGCAGGAAAAGCTGGGCTGTGCTAATGGCAAAACTGCCAGAGTGTTTCTGAGCTCAATAGCACGGTGTGATGGGTGCTCTGCCTGCCCAGTCACACAGAGCTTCATTAACCCCCCAGCAATGAGGGCCTCCCACATCACAGGAGAATGGAATTTACACGTGGTCAAATCCAGCATCGCCAAGAGACCACTCGAAGTTATAACCCTCAGAAACACAACAGCTTCACCATCTCTATCAGTATATTCAGGTTTGGAATGGAAAATAGCTCTTCTACCATCCACTGAATCTACCCATCTATACACTTCGTACACTCTCCAAAGTCTCCAATTTACATGAACTAAACTCTTCAGCCTTTGGCATCATGGTAACTTTAATGCCAAAAGAAGGCAGATAAGCCCATCAAAGAACAAGTTCAAGGCATCACTTCTCCCTTACTACATACAGAACTTATGCATATTTGCATAGGTCTGTTAAAAAAAACAGGGTAATGCTGACATATCTTGAAGCCAAGATTACATGGTCTTTCGTGAGAATTTTAGTGGCGCACCACAGAGAGACACTGTGCTATTCTCATGGGATAAATGATTATCCCGGTCTCTTCTCCATGCCTCAGCCTTTCACTGAAAGTAGATCCCATCATTTTTCAAGTAGTTGAGTCAGATTTGCAAAGTCTGCACGTTCTTATAGTGACCACAAGCACTTAAAGCATCAGCTGTTTTACTTTTTTCTAAGTTTGGTTCCTCTATTTTTCTTTTTCTAATCAAGTAGAAAATGCCAGAATTGTCCAACATTCTGTTTAAAAATGACCAGCTTGTGACCCCCTGATATTTATACAGTATGGACCATCCTACTCTGAAAAGTCAAGCATTAAAAAAAAAAAATCTCTCAGGTACTCAAATGTCTTCAGTTACTTTTGGAAATACAGACTAATAATAATTATTGCCTGCTCTGCTTCACTGTTAATCTCTCTTTCAGAAAATGCACTTCTTGAACCGTAGAAAATGACACTTTTAAGAATAATTTTGCATTTTTTCTGACTGCAGCAAACCATATGGAGAGTGGCTGACGGGTCCTGATGGATAACACATATACTAGCAGCTTCCCAGAATACTTATCTCTGAAAAGAAAGAAGCTCTGCAGAAGTGGCCTGGATGGCTCCATAAATCAATGCCACACCGTTAATTCCCGACAGATACTAAAAATTAAGGGATGGTCAGTTTTAAGTACTGGTCCTACAAAAGTCTTGCAATTGTTCTTTCAAGAGAGCCATAATCTCCATTTGAGGAGCAAGACAATCATTATACGTTGGCTCTGCTGAAATTTCAGTCTGGCTCTTGAAGGCTAATTTTTCTATTCATCACTCTAAGTAAAAGTTCAGCCAGAGATGTTGCTTTTGTTTATATCAATATTTCTTTCCCCCTGGAAATACAAACTAAAAAAAGCATTTATTTCGCTGTAGAACTGTTTATTGCAGAACAGTCCCACTGGCAGGTCAGTCAGGGCTGTAACCTACCACAGCCTGGCCTAGGAAAGCCAGACTGAGGAGATTGAAGGTTCTTTGCTTCACTTAGGGAACTGGCATCCAGCTAGAGGAAATCTTCCTCAAAGAGATGATTATGAAACCAACACTCTCTTTGGTATTGCAGGGACATTTAGACATACTGTGTGAGTCAGAGAAACACTTTCAGTGTGTATCTGAGCACCTTTGCCTGCAGAGCTCCCATTCCACTGACAGCAATTCCCTTTCAAGTCACATCAGCTCACAAGGTATGATGCAACATCATTGAAAATGTGCATGTATTTATTAGAGGTTACAGCATAAAATATGCAGGCACCTTGAAATATATTTCAGACTGTGACAGCAAGCAGAGTGACTGAATATATGTCAGAGGTTTATGATGAACTCTGAAGTGTCTTCATTTGAAAGGCAGCATCCTTTTTTTATAGGCATCTTTTATTGCTTGATTTATTCTTTCTATCTGTAAGTAACCTCTAGACTCATAGATTTAGACTCCTGGTGTGATGTTGTTTGAATGCTGTGTACCTCAGAGCTCTACAAAATGTTCTGACAAATTCATTACTTGGTCCTCTCTCACTGTTCAGCACAATGCCAATGGATGGAGAGATTAAATGGTGCCCTACTGTTCAACTGAGAACCCATAAAATCAACGTATTTAGTGGGTGTTTTAGAAAATTTGTCACATGCTAAGCAGGAAAGGACAGGAAAGTACTAGGAGAGGTTTAGCGTTCCATTTTTCATTTCTTTAGCAGTATTGCCCTTGATGTTTTCAGTAAGAGTTTGCTGGTTTTTTTGCAAAGGATTAGGCATGAACTAATGGTGGGGATGAGGAACTAAGCCTAAGTAAATGACAAATTACTCTCTTCTTGATACAATCAGTTTGATCCCATATAGATAAAACTGAGCATTTATGGAAGCATACAGGGCACAGATGGGCCAAGGCCCACCCTAAGGCAGCTGCCAGAACCCAGGGCTGAATTCAGGACTTGGGTTGTATCCAGATGTGCAGTTCCTGCAGAACCACATACAGTGTGGTTATATACACTGTGGTTACCAGTGTGGTTACAAGCACACATTTTCAATCATCAATTGGGTCATAAGAGAGAGAATTTAATTTCAGAAACCTTAGGAAGCAATAATAATCTTTAATCTCTGGCATTGCAGGAGAAGATACTGCATATTTTCTATCAAAATGAACAGCTTTAATAACCTTCCATTAATATCCATTTATGTTGCAGTGAGTTATACAGTAGTGACCAAGGGATACAATGTGCTGTGTAAGGCCATCGTTATCTTATGACTTCATGGGATCCGTTCTTGGAATAAAGGCAAACCACTGCCTACAAAATTTAGCCTATTAATAGTAACACCAATACCATAATGGTTATCCCACATGGCCAAAGTTTCTGTTCTTCAAAAGGTATTAGTGAATTAAGCCAATGCCTGTGGTAGGATATTCACCTACGGGCTCGGATTTGGCGAGAAGCAGAGATGCATTTCTCAAATCTCCTGGCACCATATGGTTGTGGTTGGCATTTTCCCCTGTGCTTTGAGCACAGATCCTTCTGCTGCAGGGGAACAAGAATTGATTATCTGGTAGTGTGAGATTTGGAGGCTTTAGAAAGAAACAAACAGTAGTTACGAAGGACTTAATTTTTGTACCCTAAAATACTCTGTCAGAAATGTCATTTGTAATTAATTAGAAATATATAAACCAGAAAAAAGCCTGTTAAAGTCAACTAGTTTTTAACCCAGGGAACTATGGGTTTCAACCTCTGGCTGCAAGCTCAGAATCTTTTCACAAATTGCTGTGTGCTTTCCGGGTGATCCTCCTGGCAGCATTTGAGTTTCCAAAATGGCTTATAAAAAAGCTTCCCTCTTTAGACAGAGCTCCTCATCTGATTCTTGTAAGATATCCTGTTTTTCTAAAGAGACTTTTATTGCAATATGAATTTATTACATACCATTTCACATGCACACATTTTCAATCATACCTTTCGGGTCATAAGAGAAAGAATTTAATTTCAGAAACCTTAGGAAGCAATAATAATCTTTAACCTCTGGCATTGCAGGAGAAGATACTGCATATTTTCTATCAAAATGAACAGCTTTAATAACCTTCCATTAATATCCATTTATATTTATTACTCCTTCATTAAAGTTAAGACAGCAAATCCTTAATAAAAAAAAACCCTAAACTGACATTTTACTTTACTTCTTTCTCTATCTTTTAAAACGCTAACACTTAAGGAAGTGGACAGGACATGACATATTTTTATCACTGCCACACAGTTCAGCACTAGCCACGTAAACCCTTTGTGTCTTGCTTTTTGCCCTTATTATATCAAATATAAGCAGATTTTCACTGAGTTCACTGGCAGGGAACATCTCCTTACAGCAGCATATCCTCTCATTATCCAGCCCTCTCAGCTGTTGTCAAACTCACCAGGAGGCCATTTCCCCTCTGCTTTACAACCTCCTTTATGATCCTTGATGGCCTAAGTTTGGAGTTTTTTAGTTTACTTTCTTGCTTGATTCCCCTGTGCCACTTTATAACGTGTCCTCAGCCAGCCTTCCAACAGCCTTCCTTAATGACATGAAACCAGGCAAAGAGGGAGGGAATGTGTTTTTCTTTCTGTACTGTGAAAAGCAAGAGATAACTCATGAACTGAGGTCTACTCAACACGAGAAACACAGACTGGCAGCTGAGTTTCAGTTGGAGGAACAAGTGCCAGGAGGGTCTCAAGATCCTGACACCCATTCCCATGACCCTAACCCAGGGCAAACCTCCTCTCCTTCTGCACCTACAGCCCACACCCTGGGGGATTTTCTCCTCCTCTCTGGAGATCTGAGCTGTATTTCTAGTGTGTTTTTTCGGAGTTTCTTGAGGCCACTCACCTGCTTTTGACTATTACTGGGTTAAAATCACATTTCTGCTTCCTTATCTACTGCATGGCCCTGAAGCCACAAGACACCACATGAAATACATGATTTTAAGTTTGTTTTCTTCCATCCAAGGACACAATGTCCTTGCACAGCTGAAGTGAATCAGGGCATTATTTTACTTGCCAGCAAAGCTGTGTGTATGTACTGGGGTATGTATTTATAGCAGCCACCTCTGCTGACGGATGAAATGGTGGCTGGTATTCAAACCAGCAATGCTTCACCTTTAATATAGTGATTTCACAAGTCAGGCCTCAAAAAAATGCTTCTTTTTTTTTAGAGTGAGTCACTCCAATGCCAATTCAGCTGGGAAGCAGAGCAGGGGACTGCCAGCTTCAGGGTGTCAGCAGAACCTGGAAATGAGGCGGTGAAGTCTCAACTTTCCTAAGGTGGAGACGAGAAACAGGAACCACCTGCCAGCTTCTGCCTGTGCTGCCAGCACAAGTAGCTTCTGCATTTCCATTTCCTCCCTTCCTGGGACATGAGTGTTCACAAGGTGCAAGATGGCCCATCGACCTTCCCCAGTCCAGCACTGCTGAGACAACTCACTGCTGAGCCCAGAAGGTGCACAGCAGCACACAGCTAATGCTCACACTCTGAGAATATATTCTTATCATTCTAGATGAAGTAGAGACTGGGGGGCAACTGTGGCTTGTGCAGGGGTCTGACTGATGAGTCATTTTTATTAAGGGGCTGTCATGAGCCACGTGCAGAGCTGAGGCCAAACACCACTCGAGAGCTGGGAGTGACATTCCTTTAGTATGAACTCAGTAATGCTACTTGCTCAGAAATTATTACAATTCAAAACACCCAGAGGTGCCACAATAATCCATGGGATAAATCCATACTGCAGAATACATGAGGAGCAGAGCAGCATCAGCAGCCACCACACATTAAAAAGATAAAATCAATTCACGATGAAAGGACATAGATACTCCTGTTTGGCCTAAGGAAACAACTCTATTCCACATGAAACAAATTCAGAATAAAAATTCTGTAGTCACAGTGAATATTTATGATTTCTCTTAATAAGCATACAAAACCCTGCTTTCAAAATTAAGGATCCCACTGTAGTTATGAACACATTTTTCTCCTCTCTTTAATAAAGTTATGCAACAGCTATTGATTCCTGACTACAGTCTAAAGTACCATTAGTGTATTTGTAAAAATGTCCTTTTTAATCGCAGTGGACTTGTATAGCTCCAAGTACCTCATTCAAACTAACAAATAAGTATTATTGCTGTCATCCAGCCAAACCCTCTGGCACCAGCACAGGGCAGTAGGAAACAAAGCCCTGAGGAACTCCTCACTTGGGCAGGAAAGCATCTAAACTGTCCTTCTCTGTTTTGTACCAGGTTAATGAGAAGTCCACGTTAAATCTTGGGTTTGAAGGAAGCTGTTTTTCTGTTTTTTAACTGCTGCAGTTCAGCAGGAGAAACCCCAGCTGTGGTTCCCGTGCTGGGCTCTGCACGGCAGGAACATGGAGCTCAGTTTGCCAGACAGCTCCCAGGCTCATGGGTGAAGTCTTAGCAGGGAGACAGTCCTTCTTAAAAGCAGGTACTGAGTGCTGAATAAGGCAAAGATTTTTATTTTGCCTGCTTTGCTCTTCACTTGAGGTTTTAGAAATGTGATACACGGCTGGAGAGATGTATAAAGGGATAGAGAGAAATATTAAAGAAAACCATATATTTTTCTACCAAAAAGCAAACATGGTGCTCAGTGGATTATATTCGTCTCATTTCTTTAAGATAAGAACAGTGTTCAAAGGAAAATCTCCTTCGCTTCTGAGCTATTCAGTCATTTTGAACATGATTACATCCTAAACATCACAGTATTTGCAAAGGATTGGGATCACAGTGATAGCTGGGTAAGGTACTTTCCTTGCCAACTTTCTATTTACTTCTGTATTTCATGCTCAATATCCTTGGTACAAATAGCTCTATCTCAAGTACAAATGTTACGATAAAATAATAGTTTTTGCGCCTCTCACAGAGCATGACAAGTGCTGTATCCCAGAGCAGCACAACCAACCTACTCCTGGTGCAGCATCTCCCGACTGCCCTGTGGAACAGCAGCATCAGCCAGACTCTGCTGCAAGGAAAACATGTTGCCCAAGTTGCACTTAAAACACCCCCTCAAAACATTCTGCCTGCTCACCTTTCTGGGTAGTTGTGTAATGACTGCTCTTAGGGCACTTACAGTTGCAGGCAGTCAATAACCTGCAGACCTTATTACAGTTGGCACCTCAAAAATAGTCCTTAGAGCCTGCAGACCAGGTATTCCTGCCAGGGCACGAGCTGTAAGGTATGTCACCCTGGAACATGGCAGTCCTCCTTAATCATTATCAAAATGTAAACGAAAGGCAACATTTTCTATAAACATCTGCATCGAGAGGCTAAAGGGTACTTTCATCATTTTCTGTAAGACCTTCCAAAAATACCATCTCAGACTAACCTACTAGACAGATACATCATGTTAGAGGTGTCACCGCATCCTTTTAATCAGTGCATAGTCAATACTCTGTATTATATGAATAACTAATTAGTTTCACAACTTATTTCCACAGATGCCATTGCAAAATCTATCTGAGGAATGTCATCTGCACTTGAGAGAAGGACAAGCATTTTAATTAAGTATTAAGCCATTACACCAATGTGAGTCTGCCGTGGAGTGTGAAATGGCTATAATTCACATTTTTAAGACCTTACATTTATTAGCATCTATTTTCTACTCAAGGTTAGCGGTGTGCTGCACAGAGAGTTAAAAAAAGCAAAACAAGCTCACTTTTTTGTTATTCAAATGGATACATGTGCACGTCTGACTGTACAGATTGGTCACACTGATGGGGTTTCTCTCAGGTCCCAGAGGACTTCTGGCTCACACACCTTTGTGAGCAGCACTCGAAGGTTAGATGAATTCTCTGATTGTAGAGCAAGTGATGTTCTGCTGTTGAAAGCTAATGACAAACCCAGGCACAACGCACCTGGGCAGGATACAGATCTTGTATACAAGAAAGGTATTCAATCTGAGATAGCAGCCAGGATTGACGATTAATATCTCCCAGGAAAAGATTTTGTTTGCGTTAGGAAACCCCTACAGAATAAATGCAGCGAGAGAATAATGAACCTGGCTGTTGGGTTTTATTCAGGGCTCAGAAAAAGTTAAACTGGTTTCTGTCTGGAGCCATTGCTCCAGTTGCAATTATGCAGCTTAATTATATGCAGAAGAAGAGGAATCTTGTGTATCTTCCTACATCATTTGGTGTATCAACCAGGAAATGAGAGGGATATTTCCACTGCTCTCTACCTCATAAGCAATGCTGTTTGGCAGCATTGCCTTTAGAAATCTGCCCTTTTCTTCCCTATTCCTACTCCTGTTCTCACTTGAAGGACCACATAGCTTTGATGGAATATGCAGGCTCTTGCACCCACCCATGCCAGGAGCACAGGGGACAGGAGGGCCTCTGGGAAGACTCACGCACACCCTGCAAGCTGCTTGACCACCAATTCCAACTGCTTTGCCTCTTTTCCCAAGCTTGAGCCTATCTCATTTTTTACTTCAGCAATATACTGTGTTCAAAACATCTTCCTGCCGAGCTCCTCTTCCTGCCAAGCCTGCCTTCACTGTCCATTAGTCCTCTGTGAAGAGGATCTGCCTGTCTATGGACAGATGCTATTAGCAGCACTGTGGACAGGGAAGGGCCATGATTTATCCATCTGGGATAAATCAGCAAAGCTCTGTCAACACCTCTACCGCTTCCCAGGTGTGTGCCTCCTGAGCAGCTCATCCAAATCTAGGCTTCACTTTCTAAAAACAGGGAACAAAAAGACACCAAGAGATAAATCCCCCCTATCTGGTGCTGGGTGTGAAAGAGATGAAGGCCATTAAGAGATTTGCTGGGGTAAGAAAAGGGAACAACAATCCCCTCTCTCCTCCTTTTTGCAATAGAAATACTGTAACAAATGTAAAGATCCAGCAATCAACTGCCTCCTTAACTCCAAGTCTTACGTCCAATAGTGAAATATGTCTTAATGCACCATGAACAAGAAGCCTATAGAAAGACTGGCCTTGATTTGGGAGGGCTGTGGCTTGTCTTATGTAAGAGGATAGGTAGCAGCTTTGGAGGGATGTGAACAGGATGAAAGACTGAAGCAAGGTGGCTGCAAACTCAGTGTGCCTTCTGCTCTGAGAAAGTCTCATCCAACAGCAAGAGTTCCAGGAAGAGTTAACTGTCATGGGAAAATTGTTAGATCAGATGTGGTGTCCTCGATAAGAAAATGGAGTGATGAGGAGCTCTGCCATTCAAAGAAACTTATCACTCACAAGGCCACTCAAATTAGCTTGAAGCTTAGAAACCAGGAGCCTGGTCTCTCATTTTAGTTGTATATGAATAGATATGTGTTGACTTTAATGGAGATAGATGTATAAATCCAACTCATCTGTATCATATGAAAACAGTGCTACAATGTGAAAGGTAAAGCTCATCCCAAGAAAAAAAGTCTGTTGTTTTTTAAGCTGGTAAGGACTACCAAAATTACTGTGATTGCACTGGTATAACAAAGAAAAAAATTGCATCCTTTGTGGCAAATCAATCGGAAAACAACACTAGCTAAATACAAAAGTACATTGGCTATTTCCCCTTTGCTGACACCTCACAGGAATCCACAAGTGTTTGTTGTGAACTAAACAGTGTTTCAGTATCACACACTAGTCTTTATAAATTACTTTCATTTCTCACCAATAACTTCCTCTTTCATACCATTCATTTTTTTCATTTGCTCTAATTTTTATTCTCTTAATCTTTATTAATGTAATGGGTTTTAGACAGAAACATTATATATGTTCCTACTTATCTAGGCTGCCTTGTGAAACACAGCTGAGAGAAACCTTAATCTGACAAGAATTATTGTTTTTCGAAATGAGTATTGTTACGTTAGCTGAGCACTGTATTTAAATTGTTTTTTGTTTTAATAGGTCTCTCTTGGACTATTTGGGTAGTTCAGTTCTGTACATTGTAAGGTAGAATTGCTCTAATAAAACCAAGCTGCAAGCACATTTCATCTGCCATTTCGTACTTCCAGTGCTTCATAATTAACTTTGGTCAAGAATTACCCCTTTAAGCCCGAGGGATTAATTCTCCCTTAAATGTATTTGTGCATTACAGAAAAAACAGTCATCCCTTGGTTTCCTGGCCTTGGATGAGCGATTTACTGCATTTTTAACCTACAATATCTGTGGATGAATTCCAGGTGTGTGCTTGCCCCCTCATGGAGTGAATTTCATGCTGTCTGATTTCTTTTTATTTAACTCTGGGAACAGAAATACTCTAAAGCAGGTTTCCATGCTGAGGGTGCCCCTGCCCAGCATGACCTGGACACTGGGGAGGTGCTTAACACTGGCTCTGAGCTGCGGGATGGGGGTGGATACTCAAACACAGCACTCCTCCCCTCCTTTTAATCCTCTCCCCTCAAGCTATTTCCCTTCTTCCTTATTCATTGTCCAGTCTTTATCCCTCACCTTGGAAGAGTGCTGATCTTGTGTTTGATGGACAACTTCTGCTGGCATATATTTGCTTTTTTTGGAAGAAGATAAATAGAAAAAGGCAGGTGATTCCTGCCAGTGTCAAGGAGAGGCTCTCAAGACAGGCTCTTGACAAGTTACTTGGATGCTACTAAAATAATCCAGTGAGAAAAGGTCATATTGAATTCAGCTTTTATACATAAGCAATCACATTAACATATGCTGAAGGCACCAACCTGCTTTAAAAAGAGTCAATGCAGATGAGTACAAATATTTCAATGTCCAAACAAATCTCCCAAGCCCTCCCCTTAAACTATTTTGGGATGATACAGGATGGCAAAGTTAAACATTCCAAGTATTTGAAAATAATTTGAAATTGTTTGGTTTCCTTTTTACTGTTTTTGACCAGTTTAGAACCCAATGAACAACAACCAAAACATTTGGGTGCCTAAAATTACTTTAAATAAGTAAAAACATGGAAATGTTTGCAGAAGTATTTTTGTCAGCCATCTCCAGTTTTCCAGTCATTATTAAAGAATATTCTAGAGCATGGGTAGGAAACTTAATTACACCCTGCACTAAACAAGACATTTATGAGCTCTGGCACTTCTACCACAGGCACACTGAACAGGATTGTTTCAGGACACATTGGTCTGTCTGCAGCAAGGGAGAGAACCTCCTGAGAAGACTCAGCAGCAAAGCCCAGACCTGGTTCAATGAAGCACCAAACCAATTCTTGCAGCCTTGTAATGGGCTTAGCACGTAAGGAAAAGGCTACACACATTCATCCATCAGAACTGCCTCCATCTAATCCATTGCAGACAAAAGTATTTCAAAAAGGACACTGAGAAAAGGGGCCCACCAGGACAGTGACCACCTTCTAGAGCCACTGACTTACAGCTGAATTATGAACTGAAGACCATTCATCAGCTAAATGAGGACAAAGTCTTGAGAACAAGAACTTGGGCTGTGTCAGTAGTTGTGGCACATGGGCACAGCTGAAGGCCTTTGGGATATGGGAGGAAAAGAAGGAAAGAAACAGAGATGACTGGCACAACAGCATAGTGCCTGTCTTGGGGAATTCAGACTGCCTGTTAAGGAGAGAGGAGGAAGGGAAGGAAGACATTCAGGTGTCCTGACTCCCAGTGGTGACAGGAGCAGTTGGTCTCCTCACTTTACCATAGCAACAGTGGCTGCCACCTTACTTTGGAGTCTGACAAAAAAGTAGGAATCCGTATGGAGGTGAGAAGAGTGAACGGATAAATCATGAAACAAATCACAACTGTTTGGTCCAGAAAGAGAGAGGGAGGCTGGTGGTGCCTGAAGCAGCTGAATGTGCACTTTCCACCTGAGAACTTCAGCCTAAGGAGTAAAGAAAGTTTGCACTATTTATTACAGACAAAGGTCTTTTAGAGTCAAGGCAGCTACTGAGTGTGTGTTTTCAATGCTGCTTTCCCAGCACCTCGGGACCCATAGGCTGCCATCTCATCCAGTCCCATTTCACTGCAGCATCTTTATAAATAGGCAAAAAGGACACCTTATGCACATGCTCTGCTATCAAAATAGGAAGGAACCAAAAAATCTCCCCTCAGAGTAAGATTATTTTCGCTATTAACTCTGTACTGCCCCCAAAAGGCACCACTTTGCCTAAGAAGCAGCCAGTGATCCAACATGTTGAGACAGATGGATAGTTCTTGGTTTGGGGAGGAACAGAGGATTTGTTCTTGGGAAAACTTGCTTTCCCAATACAGTGCAACACTGGCTTTTTCCTTCTCAGGATGGTGGAAAAAACATTTATTTTTGCCAAGATAAAATTGTCAGAAGCACACAAAATATTTTAGGACCCTGTGGGACTTTTTTCCCCCAGGTAAATGTTATTCAATAATTTTCCTTAAAAAAAAACCAAAAAACCAAACTAAGATAATCCAACAGATTTTTACAGGAATTTTTTCACCCAGTCCACTAATTTCAAATAAAGTCGATTACCTAACAGCTCTCCACATAGTGAAATAAAAACATTTTTTAAAGCAGATCAAATATACTGAATCAATCCCTTGCATGGATACCACCATTAATTCATCTCAATTTCATTTAGCTTAATTGTCTTTGGAACAGAAGCATACTCAATAAGATTAAGGCCATTTTAATTCACATTTGTCCCCTCTAATATGACATCCTACACTTATTTGTATTATTTCCCCCCCCATCTTCAGAAAAGTCCTAAGTAACCACAAACTTAGACCTAAATTTTGCATCTCTTTCGCACTACCCAAAATAGGACCTGGCTACAGAGGTGCTGCTGGATATTTTAACCACGATCTTGCATTTGGTTTTTTTTTCTGAAATTGTCAGTAAACATGGGCTATGCCAAAAAGCCTTTGTCACCCGGACTTCACCTAGAAATCCACCCACCCACTGATGCCTTTGTTTGCTTGGCTCTGCCCAGAGAAATGGAGGGTGCGTGTGCCCTGCCCCACTGCTCCCTGCCCTCACGGGGCTCCTTCCACCACTTGGAGCTGCCCTGGCAGCTGCAGGTCAGGCTGAGCAAAGACCATGTTTCCCCTTTCTTTAAAGGAAGTGTACCAAAACTGGGAAAACCACAAGGCAGGGTTAAAGTCAGTGCATGGAGAAAGAGAACAAACTTTCATATCAAACTGAATCACACCACCACCACTCTTGCTGTCGGACCTATGAGCCCCTGAGTGCAAAATGGGAACAATTAGAGGGTTTCCTGAGAGAAACTGAAAGACAGAGATAGACCCAAGGGAAGGCAGATGGGATATTCTTCGTCTTCCACGGTGATCTAGCTGGGCCACAACTATCCCTGGTATCACAGCAGAGAGAGTTCATGAGAGGTGCTCTCCCACCTCTGTGCATCCTCAGCAAATCTGCAGCACTCGTGCACAACTTCAGCTGTCTGAAGATTGCTTCATCCCCAGCAGTTTCCAGCAAAGGAGAGTTTGCAACCCAGGATCTCAGGACAAGATGTCCTTCTGGAGAGTTTTTTTTCATGTTTCTCTCTCTTTCTTTTTCTAAGGAAGGATAATTACAGTATTGAGGCAAACCCCTATGGCCCTCTTGGTCAGGAGATATCAGGAGATTCAGTCAATAATTTATTAGGCCATATGGTTAGTCTCTTTTCAGAGACTAGCCATTTAGTCTTCCAAACTAGCCTGTAGTGCCACACTTTTTTCTTTTTTTAATAAAATAAATATAACGCCCAGCATTAGTTTCAGGGCAGAGCTGGTTCCCAAGGGCTGTGCTGTTTATTCCCTCCTGGCACATTGCTGTCAGCAAGTGGCATCTCTGCAAGTGTCAGCAGCTTCATACATGCCCAGCTATACCCTGTGTAGGTCAGGGAGGGTTTGCAATTCTGCAAGGCAGACAATACTGGAGAACATTATCCTTTTGCCTACTGCTACTCCCTGTGATCCAGCACAGATTCCAGTATCTCCCTGCAAAACCAGGAAAAGATCTGTTTTTTTTCCAAATGCTGAGCCCAGGGTACACAGAGCACATTATAGAGAAGAAATGATGCTCTCATGACCTGTGATTGCCTTTAGCTCAGTCGTATCACATGTAAATATGGCAGGTCCCTTCTCTTCCATGGCATCCTCTTCATGATGCCTTTCAAAGTGAATCCCCGAGCGCTTATGCAAAAGCAGAAATGATGCCCAGCAAAATGCACAACTCCAACAAGGCTCCACTGAGTTACCATTAAACCATATTCCAAAGTTTACCTTAGTTCCTTGAAGGGGTCTGCCCTGACATTGGGAGTTTCTATAGATTTAGGGAACACTGTGCCTTCTGCTCCTGAAATCACAAAACAAAACAGAAGACAAATTGTAAACATTATAAGCTGTTATCAGGGGAGTGATTGTCAAATCATACCTAGGTGCAATTTAACCCATTACCTGACCCCATTTCTCTCTTGTACATCCCTTCTGTCCCCAGAAAATCCAGACCTTGATCATCTGCAACTGGTTGTCTTGATTACAACTGGGATTTGCCTGTAAGCTGCACTTCTGGCTGGAGAAGCAGCTGCTTGCATCCCGACTGTGGGAAGAGTTTGCTGACCCAAGTGATGCAGGGAGCTTGGAAAAGATACTCCTTGGTAATCAGGCATCTAATCCAGCTACATCCCTCATTAATGAACCTGGATGCATGTCACAACATTATTTCTTTTGCTGGGCTCTTAGAGATACTCAAAGGAGAAAAGAAAATTTTTGGCTCTATTACTGCAGATGCCTCTCAGGTCAGGCTGTGATCCTGCCTGGGCAAAAGGAGGAACGTGTCCACCTGATGCAGTGCAGCACAAGTAGACTCTGCTCCAGTCCCAGCCTGCCACAGTTTAATGTGTGACCCAGAAGTCATTTAACTTCTGCTCATTTTCCTCTTTTCTCAGAGATGGTGGGGAAGCAGCACTCCCCCCATTTGTTGACTGGTTTTAGATCATGAGCTGTAAACTGCTGGGTACTGTAAACTGCCTAAGTTTCAGGCCACTGCAATCCTCTGCATGGCCACCTGCATAGTCCAGTTGGGCCATTTCACTCAGTCATCCCTAAACTGGGTCCGTATTTTGTGATCAAGCCATGCTGTCTTCTCTAGAAGGATGTGCTCTCCTCATATCATCTCGAGCCAAAGACAGCCCCTGCCATCCTCTCATAAGCCTTTCCACTAACTGTTCTCATTTAAAATGTGCATCTAATCTGAATTGGTCTCACTTCATCTTTCAGCCACTAAATCTTCTTGTATGTGCCAGCCAATTGATCCCACATGAGCAGAGTCTCCACCCTCTGTAGCCAGATAGTGCCGGTGACCCGACCACCCCAACCTGCTCTGGTTCTCTGAAAAGTTTGGGCTTTCTGAATCAATTACTGTGAAACAAATTCTCTGGAATTCTCATTGCTCTTTTCTGAAGCTGTTCCACTTTTAAAATATGCTGTTGGAACACAGGAGTCCCCAAGTGCTGTCACCAGCACTCTGTGCTGCAGAACATCACATTCCCGCTCCCACTGAAACTTCCACCTAAAACACAGTTAAGAATGGTACTAACTGCTTTACACACAGAGTGCACCAGAAATTAATGTTCATGTTCTCCAATATATAGCTGTCAGCCCAATGAGCAAGTATGACCCGTCTTCTTAAATTTAAACCTGTGGTCTTGTCTTCAGATTCATTTTGAACAATTAGTCATTAATTATCTACAGTCATCACAGCAATCTCAGTGTCAGCATGCAGACAGAACCAGTGGTATTTCTTAACTTCTTAATTTTTTTTTTCTTGATAAAGCTATTTATGTAAACTACAGATCCTGATGAGAACTTCTACAAATACAATTTGAGACATCTTGTGACATGTGTTATTACAATGGTTACCTATGAGCAGTCTGGAAGTCACCACTATAGAATAACAAATGTTCTGAGACTATGCAAAACATGTTAAGAAAACATCCTGCTGTAACTTCTGCTATAAGTGAGAAACACCTGTGGCTTCAGTAAGACTACACTTTCTTTGCACTGAAATAAATTAAATAAGCTGTCCCACTGGGTTAAAGAAAAATAAACAGAATGAAAACAAGCACTCTAACATTTATTAAAGAACTCCAACTCTTGTCCACCTAGAGAAAAACAAAATAAACTCAAAGATGATAAAAGTTTGAATCTTTATACTTGGAGATTGAAGTTGATCCTGTGGCACAAGAGAGATATTTAGCTCTTAACTTTACTATAAACCTTCATCGTTACAAGTTGTCACAAACAGCTGTAACTTGCCAGCCATGAAGGTTATTACTATCAGATCTGTCCTCACTCAACAGTTCCCAAATGATTTAAGTCTCTGCTTATCCCCTCGATCGCCTTGGCTCTTGGCTTTGCACTGAAACGTAGCAAAAGATGGAACCTGCACATTTCTGCATAATAAAACAGTGATTTTTGAGGGAAGGAAGATGAGGAGGTGCAGCTGGAGAGATGCACAGAGATATTCTTGTACCCTTTCCACCCATATGGTGACTTTATCCTGGGAATTTTAATTCATTTTTACACACCTTAAGTCAGCTACTTAAGTCATGCAAAGCCCAAAATAACGAACTGCATATAACCAGAAATGCCTGCCAAATAAGGAGAACCTTTAGCTTATTTCTAAACTGGGGGTTTTCCAGGCTTTCATTTTTTAGTTTAAATGCAGGAAGCAACTTTGGAAACAAGGTTAGTGAAACTTCAATGCAGTCATTTCAGCAAGGCTGAAAATAAAAGAGTTGGCTATTCCTTTCCCCCATTTCCTTGTTTTCCTTTCCCCACACAGTTCTTAAACCCCCTTTCCCTGCCTCCTTTATTCCCAGATCCATGAAAGAGTCCCTTATGCGCTGGGAAAAGGAATGAGATTTCCAAACCCTTCTGTTTCTCTGCTTTGATCAGAATTAGAAGTGAACCTGCCTTGATAAGGTTTCCTGCCTTGACAATATAATTTCTTATTATTCTCCTTTAAGAACACAGACTCTCCCAAAGGGCCACCTGTCCCTGTCAAGGAGTAGGACATCAGCTGTGAGGGGATGCTGAGGGACTAGGACTGAGACATCCCTCCCCTGACTCTGGCTGTCAGCAGCTGAGGGACTCCTTGAATTGGCTGTGTCATCCATCCACTGCAGAGACACTGATAAACTCTCCTCACCTCCCCTAATTCTCATTTTAAGCATCCCCATTTCCGTAGCAGGAGGCTGATAGATGAATTAAATACACCAGAGAAGTTCTTCCTTTGGTTTCATCCTGCTGCCTGAGGATTTCAGTAAAGAACCATCCTCTTCTTTTTGTGCTATGGGAAATTTATATTATAGACTTCAAATGTGTCCCCTCCCACCAGCCCCCCCTTCTCTTCTGTGCTGGAGAGTCTTGGTCTCTGCCTGGGGGATTGGCAGCTCCCGAGGGAAACAACTGCCTTGGACTAATTCAATTCCACTGGACATTTGTGTCAAAGTCTGGCTTTTTGCCACTGTGGAAGTCCCCAGCCAGGCTGGGATAACATCAGTGCTGGATGGAGTTGAAAGTGAAGGTTGGAGGAAGTGACCTCGTTTAGTGGTTTTAGAATCATACAGTCATTTATGTTGGAAAAGACCTTTAAGATCATTGAGTCCAGCTGTTACTAAAGGCTTTGGCAAAAAAAGAAGGAAAGTTTGAGGGAAATGTGCTGTTGACACTGAATTGGGCTATTCTGTCTCTGCTGAGGAGAACTGGAATGTCATGGAGAAACAAATGACTGAAAACACGAAGTCCAAGGTTATGTGCTTAGAAGTAGTAAAAATTTCTTCTACATGCTTCCAGGATGGGAATATCCCTGGATAAAAGCTGAATGCTACTCATGATTCATGGCAGTGGGACAGAGCAAAGGGATGGCAAACATGACATTAAATTGAAAGGCATGAGGAAAGTCTAATGTGAATAGGAAAAGAAAATCACATTATTTCAAGAATCATCAGTGAGTCCTTGAACTGGGGGTCCTTGTGGCCTTCCAGCTCATTCCCAGGGAGGAGAGTGTACAGAGAGGAAATACTGTTATGACTGCACTAACAGGAAAAGTCTATCCTACAAAAGAAGCCTGGAAGGACTTTTCTTTGTAGCTTAGCAGGATGATGGCTAGGGAAGGATACTCATACTGTGTATTAATACATTAGGAGGATAAATAACATGAAGGAAAAAGAGCTACTGGCTCTAGGCCAATGTTGATATGAGAGCAAGTGGCAATAAACTGGTCCCAAAAATATTTTGGAAGAAAAGTGTTTTATAGCCAAAAGAGGAGCAAAATGGGAGCAGCTTTTCAGTTACATGGGAGAGACAATCTAACAGATTTGACAAATTCCTGACTGTAAGACGTGGTGTCTCAAAACTAAGGGATAATATTTGCAGGACCAGCAATTGTCTTCTAGTCTTGCACTCCTCTAGTTTTATTTTCACTGTCTTCTACCTGAGGAATGATGGGTTTTGGCAAGCAGTATCAACGCACAGCTCCAACAGTTCAAGAATCAGCTGCTACAATCTCCCTTTTCAATCAAAGTACTACCTCCTCCTTTCACTTTTACTGAGTATAAAGCAAATGTAAATTGCATTTATTATTGTATAACACAGCTTCTGTTTCCTGAATTATCTGTTATTAAAATATTTTCTATCTACCATGAAAAATGCCTAACAGAAAATTTCTATTTCTTTGCAAATACTGAAAATATTTTCTCATCATATGAGACTCTCTGCTGTTGCCAAGGGTAACTTATCTGCAAACAGCCAAAGACAGAAGAAAACAATAATATCATTAGTATTTAAACATACTGTACTGTACATCCCTAGGCAATAAATTATTCTTTCTTACAGTGTTATATCAGAGTGACTTCTATTAAAGCCATACCTACTGATTCCCTCTTCTGACACTGCGTAATTTACCACCGATAAATGTTCATAAACAGTTTGACTGAAAAATCCATAAAGCCATTTCAGCTTTATTTTAAGTTCCATTTAATGTCCCTCAAAAATCATTTCATCAATGTGTTTCCATTAGCTGGTTCTCTGCCCAATAACTTAATTCCACACAATCAGTCAGGAACCTACAAAGCATATGACAGGATCTACCTAAAGTATTTTGAATCACCATAAAAATTCACGCAAAGAGTGTTTGGCTTTTGGGCCTTTTTTTCCCCTTTCTAGGGCATAAGGTGTGGGGGCACAGATGTCAGAGACCCCTGCATGTGTTCACTTCATTCAAGAACAAAAATCAAGAGTCCCATGGCAAGAGAACATTTACAGTTCAATTTCAGGGTTTGGAGATTTCTTTTTTGTTTCTTTCTCTTCTGTCATTTGAGATTCAGAAGAAACACTGTGAGACCAGGTCTGTTTGTATTTTCTCTGGCTCTAGTCGTTTCCTAGAGCTCTTCTGCCACATCCAGGAGAGAAGCCTGGCTGTGGTTGGGATCACTGCAAGTGATCTGCTGGAGCAATATCCAGCTTCTGGATCTTCCCTCTTCCCATTCTGTTCCCACCACAGGAGCCTCCAGTGCCACTGGTCCGTTGCATCTTATGAACAGCTCCAGCTCTTGCACAGGAAGACACTGTCCTTTCTTCTGCAGAGCTTCTGCCTGGCACAGCAGTCTGCTGTCGCTGCTCCCACCATGGAAGAGCCAACAAAAAGAGCCAGTGGGCTGGGCTTTTGGCAATCATCTTGTTCTATAACATGAACCCAAGACATGGCATAAAATAACGTGGGTTTTTTATCCCAGTTTTGCATTGACACAAAGCACAAGCATTAAGTTCTGTACGTGCATATTGGTCTGCCAGCCCCCTGTCACAGAGTGCCTTTGGAAGCACCAGCCATTCTTGTCGAAATGTAGAGTTGGCTGATCAGTCTCATGAGCTTTTCTATGAGAAAAGACTGAGAAACTGCTTACACCCCACCAAGGTAAAGGTGATAGTGTGAACTCAATGCTGGCTAGATGCCAGCAACTCCATAGGGAATGGAGGAGCTACAAATGCCACAAGAAGGGAATAAATCTCAGCTGAAATGTGCATCTTAACCAGTAGCAGATCCAACCAGAGGAATGTGGGCATCGATATTTCAGCTTTTCAAAATGCCTCTTGCTTTCCCTGTGTGCTGCATGGCACTGTCCTGGCACCTTCCCTGGTGCAAAGGCAAGGGCCATCCCTGCTCCCTCTGGCCAGAACTGAGCTCCAGCCATCGTGGCAGGACACTGTTTACATACCACTCCCTCTGCACAAAACTTGCTTTAGGCTTCCCTTGCTATCAGCTGGAAGAGGGAAAAGAAGAGCTCAAATGCGATGTGATGAGAGGTATTTTTAGACTAATGATTGATGCTCCTGCTGTCAAGGGTAGGTGGCAATCAGCTGAACAGCACTTGGGGGTGAACAGAATGTGAAGAGAAATCAGGTTTCTGCTCAGGTGCAGATGCACCTGGTTGGCTATTCCCCACTTTCCTTTTTCTTTCCAGACAACACATTTCTTTCCAACTCTGTGTATTATTTTAGTAATAATTCCAGACCCACACGACACCTTTAGTGTTGTATATCACTGCTTTTTAATGGAATTGAAGTCTCAGAGCCCTGTGACAAACTTGGAGATAAAGTAGGTGTATCTTATGTAGTACTGTGCAAATGAGGGGGGAGGAGAAGGATTTGCTGTGATTTTTTTTCCAGCTCAAGTCAAGAGGCATTGTATAGTGTGCTGGTGATCTCCATAAACTACCTCTATTCCCACTATTATTGATCAGGACACATCCAGAAATTTTTTCATGAAAACACCCATCTGACGAGGTTCTCTCCTCTGTAGGTCTCATCAGGATAATATGTAACTCAGAAGGCCCTGTGCAAACAGATGCCCAGGAAGTAAATCCAATCCAATTCAATACAGGTAGAAATTATTTGTGACTGCCTCTTTTAATTCCTCACTTTAAAAGCCTTATTCATCCTTAATTTATGTTTTTAAATGGGTGAACACAGTAATTGCTGTTTCTCCCCTTGAAACCCATCAAATCTGAAATCAATAAGAGCTCCATCTCAGGGCCCAACAGTAATAGCCTGGTTAGGTTAAGCCAGTGCACTGAACAAAAGCCATAAACCTTCATTCATGTTTCTTTCTAAGATTCCATAAAAATAGTTCCTTGCAAAGGTCTGTCTGTTTGCCTTTGTTGTCTAAGTGTCAGGGAGTTGTTCTTCTACGGGCAATCAAGAAATCATGAATAATAATGGCAATAACGAAACCATCAACAAAGTGTTTGTAATAAAAATGCAATATAAATTATTTTAAATCTTTTAGATGTTGGTCTTGGCACTGTGTGCACATGGGGAGTGACCCAACCCATCGGCTCAACTGGGCTGTGGCTGAGTTAGGCCAGATGGGAAATCCTTGTGACTCCAGTCCCACCAGCTCTGCTGGGTGGAAGAGAAACAGTTCTCTGACTCATAGTCCCAAGAAATCAATGGAGCCTGGTTTTAGGCTAGAAAAGTTGCAAACAATAAGATGAGATGCAAGCTCTAAGGTGAGCATGTGGGTCATTAGTGATGTATGTGCCTGTAGAGACACCATCTTCAGCAGCCTCGCCTCAGAGGTTGAATGTCTGAGAAATATAAAGAGAATATCAGAAAAGAACAGGCAGGCTCACATCCAAACTGAGAAAAGATATATGAAGAAAGGTTCTACAGCTTATGCTGACCTCTAGATATTTCCTTCTTGACTAGTTTTTGGGGTCCTTCAACAGTTTTTCTGCAGCTCAACAATAGCAATGTCATCACTGAATTCCTTTGAAGCTGTTCTTGGCATTCTTGTACAAAGTTGCAAAGAAACTCAGGAGAGCACCTGAAGTAGGAATACACAGTGGAAATTTATCAAGGAGAATATTATGTGAGCTTCAAACAGATCAGCTGGGGAAGACACTTAGGAAATAAAATATAAATCTGCCACACTTTTAAACTTGATTTCAGTGTTTGGTAAGTGTACAGTATGTTTCTTTCATAATCCTTGTGACATTTAATCAATATTAATCTGACGGTGGATGATTCTTTATTTTCCTTAAACAGGATTAAGGTAACGCAATATGAACACACATTTCAGCCTGGACTCAAAGCCTATACACTTTACATAAATGCTATCCTTTTTGCCTGGAATGTACTTTGAAGTAAAAGCAAACACCAGGAAAACTCCTCAGTATATCTCCCTCCTGACACAAATTGTTCTCACCAAGAAAAGACAAGTTTGCAATCTGGTTGACTGGATTTTGAAAAAGAAGAGCAATGTTAGTTGGACTTGCCACTAAAAGGAATGGACAACAGTGACTACACCTATTTTCCACAAGGCAGCAGAGCCATCAGAAATATTAATTCAAGAATTGGTAATTTTAATTTCTTCCCTTGCAGAATATGAGGAAAACTTTATTTGGAAGAAAACAACCAAAAAACCCATCTCAACCTCTGGGGAAAAAAACCCCAAACCCACCCAATACAACCAAATCAGGGTTTTTTTTCCTATATAGCTTTTCAGTTATCTGTCACTGCTGATTATAGGTTAAATCACTTTGTGGCACTTGACTTCTACGTGGATGCAGCAATAGCACTATTACTAACTGAGAGCAAAAAAAGAATTTTCTTGTGGCTTTAACCACTGATGGGAAACATATGTTTTTGCCCCCCCTCCCCCAGCTCCTTAGTTTTGCTAAACATAATTTTTTCCCATCATCACAGCTCTGCAATGAGTGCAAAGAAATCTGACAGAACTCTGCTGCCACGACTGAACGCTACAGACAGTGGAGGCTGTTTCCAGTCTTGTTAGTGACAGTGCTAAAACCTGGTATCTTCATTTGTCAGCACATTTCCCTACTTTCCTCGTTTTGTTCCCTGTCCCTTTTGCACAGGACCAATGACTACACGACAGCTTGGCAATTGCTCCGGGACCGCGTTGCTGTTACTGCCTAATTACCTACGGGCACCGCGCGCTGAATATTCGTAGCTGCTTCCTAGAGAAGTTCATACATCTTCAGCTAAAGGTCAAATGCCTGTCCAAGCCCGGTGAGCAGCCGGCTGTGGCACGCTCTTTTCTCTGGCTGAGAGCACAGAAGGGAGCTCTAAAGCAACTGATACCTTCGAAGCAGACTAAGCAAGCAGGAACTCATTTGCAACTGGGTGAACTGGGAACGGCCTGTGGCCCCTGGCTGATGGAACAGTGTTTGCTCCCAGAAGCAGAGCAGGGTATCCCAGTGAGGTACCCCATCCACACTTCAGCAGCACCGAGCCAGCTCTGGGCTAGAGGCACCTTCCCCTCTGCTGCCTTTGTAAAGGAAAAGAATCACAATAGGAAAATGTCTCACATTCCTAAGCAATAGGTATTGTAGCATCATTTGTCCTTCGAAACAGCTACTCACAGACCTGTAGTAAGGACATGTTTTTCAGGAAAGCACAGAAAACCCACACTACAAAGATTCAAGCTTGGCATTTATCCTCAGGCGTCAAGTTGCTGCAGACTCACTGGTAAGACCAGAAAGCTTGGTTTCCTCTCTGGGTCAGGCCTGATTTCAACACTTGGCTACCAAAGTTGTTCCCTCTGCCACAAACACATCAGCAAAATGCCATTTTGAAATTGTAATGGCTGCTGTAAAGGGCAACAGTGCATGTCTGGACTCATAAATAATGGCTTCTGAAGAAGGGTGCACGCTGTAAAAATGGGTGGTAATTCCTGGCAACTGTTAAATTTCTAGCTTACACCACCCTCTGAAATGATTGATACCAGTCAAACAGCTTTGGTGGATTATTTTAATGAAATATAACTACTCTTGCCGTCATTAAAGTTACTCTTCTGTAACTACTGCAGCAAGCATAAGCTGGAAGGGACATGCCAAGAAGCCACTAAAAGTGTAATATGGAGGAAATGTGAGCAGAGCCCTTTAACCAGGCTGGCACTGCAGCCATAGGGCTCCTCCCAGATCAAGCTAATACAAGGTTCACTGAAAATGTTTGTAGATGTGAAACTTTAGAGACAGCAGGGCCAGCTTACACAGTAGTATTAGTTCAGCACATTCACAAAAAACCATGTTCTCCTCTTGTCCAAAGTGAAGGACACTGCAAATGCTTTTTTAACCCTTCCATGGGTAAGGGACCCCAGCACTTTGCATTCTGCAAGTGCAGAGCAGGTTACCCCCTCTGCCTCCAACTCCAGCTACAACCCTCCCATTCAAAAGAGCTCTCTACAAGACAGTCACAGAACCATAGGAAGATTTGGGTTAGAAGGGACCTTAAAGATCATCTTGTTCCACCCCCCCTCCATGGGCAGGGACATCTTCCACCAGATCAGGTTGCTCAGAGCCCAATCCAGCCTGGCCTTGAACATTTCCAGGGATGGGGCAGCCACAGCTTCTCTGGGCAACCTGTGCCAGGGCCTCATCACACTCACAGGGAAGAATTTCTTCCTAATATCTAATCTAAATCTACTCTCTTTCAGTTTAAAGCCACTCCCCCTCGCCATGTCTACATGCAGCAATCTCATTGATTACAAGCTTCTATCATTGGTGTTCCCCTACTAACCCCTTTAAAGTCCTTAACATACAGCTCATAAATAAAATGCTGGAAATGTGCCTTGGATTTAATTGCTCCAAACTTATTCATAAATTTGCAATAACATTTCAACAGCTGACTCCTCTTTCCAGGTGCATTCCCAGGCAGCTGGAGAGAAACTAGAAGAAAAAAATGTTCCCAATCTCACATTCCAGAAAGTCTAACTTGTGGTCAGCATTGACATGCTCCACACAGTTCATTGCCCAGAGGGAATAGGCTACAGTGGAAAAAAGCTACAAGGTAGAAATAGAGCTACTAGCTAATTATTTGAAGGCAAGGTATGGAAGGGTTGGCGAGATCAAAGGTACATTTTAATCAGCCATGGTGCTGGGGAGGGCTGCCATGCCTGGCAGGTGGGTCACACTGCTTCTGCAGTCTTTATTCTGGGAGATGAAAGGCATCCTACCCCACTCTAAATACAGCTATTTTAGTTAGGGTTTGCCACAGGGAAACGCTTTAGCCAAATTTTTATCATTAGGCTCCATTAGCAGAAAAGATTCTGCCACGCTAATCTAAATGTCTAAGTGAGAGGCACATTTTCTAGGGACCCAGAGTGGGAGCAATCCCTCTATTGTTCTATTACAGAGAAGGGACTTTGTGGGTTTGTGATTAATCCTATCCTCATTGCAAAGCAAAAGGGTAATCTTAATAGTGGTTAAAAAGCGTGGTTGATTTGTAATGGGACACCATCCAGCCCATGCAATCCTACTTCCCACACAAACCTTCCTCCACACTAAAACCCAGGGACTTTCATAGCCTGTAAGCTGCAGGGACACATCTTTTGTGTTTTTATCTCATGCATGTGGATTCCCATCAATATTTAGTCTTTAAAAATATTGGTTAAATCCATCATAAATATTAAACACCAGAGTATACTGGCAAGTTTCCCTGAAAACAAACTTCAAAAAATAATCTCCAAAAAAGATGTCAAGGCCCTTGGGAGAACTGACACTGGCATGTCATCAGATGTTGTCTTATAAGGCTAAATTAAGCATCTGACCAGAGTTTAATTTCTGTAAAAACTCATGCTAATTTAAATTGCTTTAGATTTAATTAAAAATGGCTTTCTATAGAGATAATAATGTAACTCTGTTAATTAGTATCAAGTGGCATCTAGAGGGCATATTTAAAAACTAATCTGGAGAATAAATAGAGCTAATTAACAGTCAGAATAATGCTTTATGATTGTCTTTTATTTATAAATGCTATAACGTTCAATAAGCTATTAAATGAAATTGTAATTAATATATATCAAAGTTATTTTTTAATACTCTTTTAACTAAAGAATATTTCTTACACACCATTTTTCAGGCGATCTGAACACGTTTCGTTTCTGGAGGGAGGGAGGAGGGGGAAGGAGAACTGCTGAACGATGTACATACAAATTCAATTAGCACCAGCTCATTTATCTGCCCTGTGCAGAATGTCTGTGTTTGTGAGCCCACAGGGCCATCCAGTGAGGCATTGGTTTTGTCTCCGTGGTGTCTGCATCAGTGCACTGCTGACCATGGCACCGTGGGGCCGTGTAGTGGGCAGAGAAGTGGCATTTTGCCTTCAAAATCTAAGCCTTGCAAAACCATGGCCAAAGGGCTCAAAGGGCTGCCCTTCTCCTCAGACAGAAGTTCCCATTATCTTCCAGTCTCTCCTATGATGACAGGTTGGACTGAATTCACTACATCAAATAAAATCACTGAAGTACTCTAAACTACGTCATGCATGAAAATCAGAGGCAACCAACTCTGTCTTTTGTGTCCTTTAGTGCTTATAAATCAGAAATAACTCCCCCAAATACAAATCAAATAAAAAACACTTTCATTTGTTATTCTGCACTGTCCATGCTGAGCAATTTTTTGAAGCACCATCAATGGCAGCACATGTACTACTTGCATTTGTTTTTAATCCATAATTCTGTGTATTCCTCCCTTTTTTTATCCCTTGCTAATGTTAAAAAATCCTCTAGCTACCCAGAGCAGAGGAAAGCACTTCTTTTCTCAGACAAGGATTCAGCATTAGTTTGTAGCACAAACTTTGACAAGAAACTTTGAAGACCATACAGAGAAAAAAGTTACTGTCACCAGCAAGATTCAAAGCCAACCACAAGAACTGCTGCTCTGACCTGTGAGAGATGACTTTCGTGCCAGATTGCTGACATGCACTTCCCTCTACAACAAGTACGTGTTCAGCAACAACGAGAACAAGCTGAGATTATTTACATGGTACAGGTGGGTGCCAGCAGACACACACCAACAGCACCTGAGATCCCAAACACCAGAAAAATGATCAAAGGAATTTGTCTGTGTACTACGAGTCCGACTGGACTCCAGCGCAGACAAAAACACTGGGAGAAATACGAACATATGGTATAACACTTCCCAGCATGGCAAACAGCCATGGCAAACACTTTTGGAGATAAAATTAGATTGTGGAAGCAAAGCTGGAGAAAAACAAAGCCAAGTATGAACTCTGAAAGCATTTCAGCTCAAGGTCATTGGAATACTTGCCATGTAACATCACCAGTGTTGTTATTCTACCTTTTCTTTTCTGACAGATTTGCAAAAGCCAAAGAAACCTCGAGAAACACTCAGTTGGAGATAAAAATGAAAGTGCACTACAGTGATCAGCACTGTTTTTGATGCTGTTTATTCTGGAGACTAAAATAAGGCAAAACCTCAAAATAGCTATCAAAATTAACTCCTGGTTTTATCAAAAGTACAAAGTAACTAAAAAGCAATATTTTTGTAAGCATGTAATCTGAAAAGCACCTTGTAAGGAAAAGTTTCTGCTTTGGTTTTCTTTTAGTTTGTTTGGCTTTTTTGTTTGTTTTTGTTTGGGGAGGTTTTGTTTGTTTGTTTGTTTGGGTTTTTTGTTTGGTTTTGGTTTTTTTGTAAAACGATGTAAATCTCTCTTATTTGAAGGTCTCCAAGAAAATACTTAAAAACTGTTGCTTACTGACTCCATCTACCCTGCACAAAAATTGCACCATGAATTAGCTCTGAATGGTGCAGTGTGAAGGGAGATTTGTGGTAGAACATGGATTGTGACAAATGTCCCCCAGCTCTGTAACCTTGCAGGAGTTTTGAATGGAACTTTTCAAAGCTTTAAGCTAAAACAGATACTGTTAATTTTGTGAAGCTCAACATTTATCCCATAAAACTCACCTAACTTTTTACAGCTGGTGAGTGAACATGTCCAGTGTGTAACAACAGTGACCTGCAAAGAGCTACAACTGGCCTGTCTATAAACAGGAACCATCCAGAATAACAGGACATCAGGCAACATAAATCTTAAGGATTAGATGCAAAGTCACATTTAGATTATGCATAGAACACTAATAATATACTATGTAATATGTAGAAATAATAATAATTAAAAATACTATATATATAATTCTAAGTTCCTTTATTGATCTGTCTGTTTTTAGGAGCTTACTAGAGAAGTAAGGAACAGTTTGAGACAAACAGATGCATCCAAATCAAGCCACTAGAAAAGAGTTATTGGTGCATCCACAGCGACCAGTTGCACTGCTGTGTGACTAACTGCCAGCAACACTAAGATACTCAGTCTAGTCCTATGTGAAAACATTCCTGAGCAAATCTTAGACAAATCAAAGAGCATGGATTGAACTGGAAAGCACGAAATTTGAAGTTCCAGACAGGTAATTTCATATAACCATCAAATAAGTTTTAAAATTTACAATTACCACAACTGTTTCATTTCTCCAATTAAAAAAAAAAATCCAAACAAGCAAGAAAGAACCCCCATGCCCCAAACCCAAAGTGTATTCCCAGTTTTCATTAGGAAATACCTATGTAAAGCCTGGCAGGCAGGACAGCTGGGGAGTCAGATCCTGCACAGGCAAAAGGAGAGCTCAAGCTGCCCTGTGTGTCTGGAAGGGTAGAGGGGGAAGTGGTGGCAGTGGTAACATTGGCCTTTTCTCCTGTGCACAGAACACTCATCCCTTCCCACAACACTGCTGAAGACATCTCAGAGATGCACAGTGTGCTCTTGCAGGGGGCTAAAGAAAGACGGCTAATGGAAAGGCCACCAAACTCTTCAGAGAACTAATGTGGCATCCTAATTAATTTTGACTTTTTCACTGCAGGTTTCCCTCTTGGTGCTTGTTTCAGAATGAAGGAGGAGCTGGTGACAGTGATGGAACCAAAAACACGAACCCTGAGGTTTCCCTGTGCACAGTAACTGCAGACACGGACACATCCTTAGAGCCATCCCTCACTGTCCTTCATCCCAGACCCAAGAGATAAAGTTGTTCAGTTTCCAAAACTGGTTTTAAAGCTACTTTCCTGAGCAAGACAAACCACTTCCAGGGGAGTTTTTTTCTGGAGGGGAAATAACATATTGTGAAAGTTAAGAAACCCCTCAGATAGAAACTCCTGGGCATTATCTGCTTGGAGAAGATTCAAAGCTATAAAGACAGCACAAGGTTTTATCTCCCAAAGTAGCTTTCAACAAGTATGAAGGAAAGTCAGGCAAAACTATACTAGAATTTGAAGAGATGCATATTAAAACTGTGATTTAATGAACAAACTCTTACCTAAAACTCTCAATCTCTCTGCTCCAACCACCACTTCGTTGTCATCTGCAGAAAACAGCAATTTTCCAGAGAGGGTTTTCACCTCAAATTTTTGGCTGTGTGCTTCCACTGCTTGGGGACCTACGAGGAGGATCACAACCTTTTAGTGAAAAATACAAGAAAATAATACATTTCATAAACCCATTTGCTGAGATTGTCCTAATAGCTCTGCAGATACAACCTGCATCTGAGACACTAAACAGGAGGTCTGTGCTTTTATATCTCATTAGAAAAGGGCAGTTTTCTACCCAAATAAGAACTTCTCAACTATTTCTACTTGTGGGGTTTTTTTTATGCTTATGTGTGCCATAAAATCACCATTAAATTTGGTACAGCTGGGAAATTTTTACAAAAAGACAGTAATGTGAAACAGTAATGAATACACCCAGCCTTGCTTTGAGAGTATTGGTGCAGCAGTAAGAGGTATCAAAAGCTTCAGAGTTCCTTTTGGTTAGACTGATACTGCAGTCTAAAAGATTCCTGTTTTTCTGCCTGTAAAATATATCTGGTTTAAAACTCCATCAGTGTCATGCACAGCCCAATTAAGAAAAAAAAAAAAGAAAAAAGACAAACACCACCACAGGAGCAAATGTTTTCTTTTAGAATACTTCTATCATGTGCAGTCCAAGAAAAATGGCAGCCTCTCATGTTGCACAAAGTTTTTAGACAACTAAAACTTTCCTTCGTAGATCTTATTTCAATTCTGGTGCTTTTCCTGCAGGCTGCTGTGCCCTGCAGTGCTGGAAAGCCTCTGGCAATACATTTTGTTGTGGAGTCTAATAAACATCAGCTGCCTGAATAGCAATTCTGTGCAGGTTTGTGGCTCAAAGGCTGCAAAGAGTACAGCCCTCAGTTACTGACCTAGGCTAAACTTCGGACAAATCACCTTCTAAAAGCCCTGCCAACTCTGTTCAAGCCACAGCCTCCCTGGAATATTACCCTGCACATGGCAGGCCATTGGGCTTTGCATTAATTCTGGCCATTTTCATGACTAGTCTCATTTCTCAAAAGACAAGAGAAAGAAGACCTGAAAGCCAGTATTTTCTTATAGGTAGCTTCAAAGTCCATCTCTACCCAGCATTTCCCTGCACAGGCCATCTGTGTTGGCATCAGGGCACACAGAATCGTGCACATGGTTCTGACAACAGAGAAGTGTGGACATGCTGAGATCCCTGGAAACACTTAAGAACTGTTGCAGCCTTTTGAGAAAATCCATTACTTTAAGTTTGTATTTGTATCTTGCTTATTAACCACCTCCCTGCTCATCACTGAAGCAGGAGCTACATGGGACATCTTTGCTCCACTCTGAAACCAAAGCTGCTGCCAAATGCAGAAAAAGATCAATAACCAGAACATCACACCAGGAAATATCACTGAGTGTGTCCTCCCAAGCTCTCATGACATGGAGGTGCTTTAAGTGAACCAAACAGCCTCTTGAAAATATATGGAGAAACAACAAACTCAACATGTTCATTCTGAATGTGAGAATCAGGGAGCTTGGGGTTGAATTTATTTCCTTCCTCCAGGCAATTTTCGCGCATTCTGCCTAAATAATTGCTCACTGAAGCTGCATATTTAATTATTTAATACTGCGACTAGAGGCCAAGATGTTATATAAGCAAACCAAACAACCCAGCCTCAATGTAGAAACATGTTTATGAATTACTGGCTCTGCCATTCAGCAATACTTCTCCCAGTCCATGGATAAATCTCAATAAATATATACCTATCCTTTATCATATATATATTATATTACCATATATAATGCATTAGTCTCCTTCAACCCAAATTACACATGCAATCATTCAAAGGCTGCTGTGCTTTGGCGATTTATGAAACACCCATTCTTCTATCAAAGATACTCATGTTTGGGAGCACAAGGGAATTCTTCATCAGCAGAAGGACTCTAAATTGCAAAGTGTCACAACTCAGCCACTCTCCAGGAGTTCCCAAGATTTCAGGCAAGTTGTAGGTGCCTTAGGAAAAACCTGTGCTTGTTACAGAAATGTCAGCCTGCATATGTTCTTCTTGACCCTGAAGTCGTACAACTAACATTTCTGTCTCTGCATTGGCTTTCAAATGAAAACAATGGTCTGCTTCGTTATCAGACAGCACCAGCCAGTTGCCTCTCCAGCACAGCTTTCATGTCTCCACCTTTGTTTCCACAAAGTAGAGCAAAGTTTTCATTTGTACTTCACAAGACACCTGGGCTCCCCTCCTGAGCGCTGTCTGAAGCCAGCACAGCATCCCACAACACACCTGCTTTCATCCCTCCTTAATCCTTCCAAGCAGGAATCCTTCCTTTTCCCCTCCTTACCTGTTACAAGGCGAGTGAGGACTTTCGTCTTCTCATTGAGGATGTTCACTGTCACATTTCTGGCAGATTGGAAGTACAGTGGGTTGCCCTGGAACAAGACCATGAGAACAAGGACGTGAGATGGAAATGGTTGCCCAGGACCAGCCTGCTTGAGACACCTGGAGCTTTGCCCAGCACTGGGGGAACGGCCTCAAGGTTGGGTGTGTGGTTGGGGTGCAGGCTACCCTGCAGTATTTCAGGCTACCCTGCAGTAATTCTCATTGTCCAGGATAAAACCAGGGTGCACAACCACACCTTTGGCCCAGGCAGTGTCCCAGAGACCAGCCTTGTTTTAGGGATTGTTGGCTTTATTGCTGGTATAACCCAACCAATCTGCTATTTTAAAATGTGCAGATGATATGGGACCTGACCTAAGCTTTGTTTTGGGAGGGTGGCTGAGTGCAGCAGTGCATCTCAGAGTCAAACCTGCAATATTACTTCTGATGACTCCAGTGGGTGACTCTGTCTACCACAGGGCCACGTGAGCGGGCCATGCCCAAGAGCTGGGAAGAAGAAAACCTGGTGAACTTGTACAGAGTGCCTTTCACCTCAAAGCATTTATGAACCATCTGGCATCTATCACCATCACACTGTGGTGGGATGCCAGCTTTGAACCAGACCCATCCCACTGGGTCTAACAGAACACAAGACACGAAGTCTTCCCCATTCCCCACTTGACCACAGAGATTTCTACCAATTTTTCATTTTTATGCTTTCAATACACCTCTGAGAGAAGAGACAGAGCAGCTGTAAACACACAGGAGCCACACAGCTACCTGGCAACATCCATCTCAGGTATTTCTCCTGCAGAGCAAAGCCAAAGAAAACCCACAGCTACAACCATCTGGCTCCTTCTGTGTGCAAACACATCCAAGACACCGGGGAACTCGTGTTTTCTTCAGGCAGCTCCAGTCTGCACAGCTGGTTTCTCAGGGGCTATTAGCCACCTACAGCACTAGCACAGGGTGACCCCAACTTAAATCAGCCAAAAATCTAACGTGTGAGGTGGAAATTCACTGCCAGTATCTCTTTGCAATGTCTAAAGCAGGCAGCTGATCAAATTCATCAACTGACTAAGCCACAGGATAGGTAGAGGGGATAAAATAGCAAGAAAATCAGCAAGGAGCTGAAAATTTTATGTCCGCGTGCTTCTTCGACCAATGTCTTCTTTGAGCGTCTCAAAATCTTTCCACTAGGAATGAACACTCAGGATGGGGACAGAGAATCTTTTAGGTCAGGCATGTTCTCCTTGCCTCCTGGATTTGTAAGAAACACAATTAATATTTTCCTAGATGCCATTTTTTGGGGGATCATGGCAGAAGGTTGTTTGCATGTAAAACATAACGGGAGCACAGAAATGACTTATGGGAGTCCTATGATGGACTGGAGCTTCAAGCAACACTCTAGTGATAGACAAATGATTCCCAGTGGTGCTTGCAGAAGGCAAACCTCAAAAAACTAAAGTAAAACTGGCCCCACGTATTCACAATAATTACATTTGCTGCTTTAACTTTTTTTGCAGCATGTGCCCTTCAGTAAGAAAGGGTGAAATGGGATTTATTTGATCAGTTATAACTAGACCCTTATGACTACATTCAGACTATTTACAACTAAATAAAAACAACAAAAGGAAAGAATTCCACTTAATAATTTCCAGACCCTGGACAAGTTTCAAAAGCTCTTGGTGTCTCTGTGTCCTCATACACTAAATGAGGACAAACCATCCTTCTACATCTCTCCAATGTTTTTGATAACTTAAGTAATATAGTATATGAAATTGAATTATGATTAATAAGTTAGAAGCAAGGATCACTGGTAATGACTTGTAATGATTTTCCTCTTCTTTAATTTTTCTTTGCGATCTTCTACAATTCCTAGAAATTAATGTTGATTTTTATTGTTTTATGGTTAACAGCATCGGAAAAAAGGATGGTTTCACCTGAATATCCATTGCACAGGAACCTAATTTGAACACCCCTAGTGATAGCAGTTTACTGCTACATATTCATTTCAGTTTTAAAGGTAGATAGCTAAAATCTGCATAATGCATAGTCATAGGTGAGACTATAACTACTATAAACATGCCATATGAAGCACAGAAATTCTCATTTTTGACTTGCACTATTTGACTTTTGTTTATGGAGTTATGCAAATGGCTACAGTGTTTTGAAAAGGCCAGGAAACCTTCTAGTCCAAATTTAGGTAGGAAAAATCATTCAATCCCCATGGCTTTGAAACACTGTTACCACTCTGCATAAGAGGAGATTGCACTACAGAAGTATTACAAGATAAGTCAAGTGGTTAACAGGAAGAGAGTCACAGAGATAGTTGCTCTAAAGAAGACCTACAAGACAAGTTAAGAGCTGGTATCCACCTACAAAAGACTTAAAATATATCATCAGACCTTGAAATGCTTACCCCAGAACAGTCATCTCATTCACTGATTCAGAATTCAGATTCATGCAGCCTTCAAAAAACGAAATTTCCCTAATGGAAGAGTTATGTTTTTATTGGTCTGCAGGGAAGGAACATTTCAAGCACTTAATGCAATGCCTGGTCTCATTTCCATAATTCTTCTCCCATTAAGGAATGAAAAAGAATTGAAAAAATTGCTCCCTTTTGCTGAAAATTCTGCAGATTTTCTGACCATCATATTCTGTTTACAAAGGAAATAACACTGACATCTTTTAAATACTGAACATTAAAAAAAATGTTTCCTCTGTTGCAAGCTTGGCGATGATGCAGCTTCTTTCAATCACACAGAAAAAAAATAATTAAAACATTAAAAACCAGTTAGGAATCAAAACTGAAAAGACAAAACCCTTCCCTTTTCTTACACTTTAATCTTATCATGACACAAAATGAAGTTTTCTAATGCACATGAGCAAGTGGAAAACTAGATCAGTATGGCTTCATCACCACAATGAAAACAGTTACACAGTGAAGCAATATTTTCATAAACTGCCATAACCCTCGACAGACCTAGAGTTAGAATATCAGCAGGAAATAAACAGGCACATCTTTTAAGAACTCTTTGGCTGGTTACCTACTTCCAGATCACCATGAACCTACTATTCATCTCTGCAGGAAATCCTACAGAGTAAATACATCATTTTGCTTCTTACTTGAGTCCCTCATTACCAGACCCAATGCCTTAACAATAATGCAAATGTTTGTAGACACGCAAAAGCATTTGCCACAGCTACTCGATATATTAAAACATTGGACACATGCTGCAGAATAAAGAATATGAAAAGTGCGAAAATATGTCAAAACTATATAGCTCACTAAGCAGTGAGGTATCCAGTAAAACATGGAAGACTTCACAAAAGGTATCAACTCACTGTTTGCTAGGTTAAACACATGGCAACACAAGCCTAAACAGCTCACTAGCTGTCTTTCTTTGGCTGACTTTGGAAGAGATGCTAAAAACTCCCAGACCCGAGACTGAAACAGAAAAAAAGCATTTTGACTGACAACCTTAATTTGCAGCTGAAGCAATCCCAACCAGTGCTGACTTTAGGAAAATTCAGTACTTTAACAGATGTCCTTAGACTGTTATAGGGAATTATTAAAGATATTTGGAAATCCTTTTAAATTTTAACAGGCAATTTAAAAATAATGCTTCACAGTCAGCGTGTTTGCAATTTGGATGGTCAAAAGGAGTAGCTTTGATTTGATCCTATGAATTCAAAGACTTCACAGAGTAAGTGCAAGTGAAGCTTGTGGAAATAATGGAAATGGTGAATTTCCTGCAGGCTGACAAAGTAATGGGAAAAATAAAATATTAAAGCATAATCCAGGTTGGCAAGGAGCAGTCTACGGAGAAGTCACTCAGAGCACCATTTTCCTGCTCAATTCTACTTCTCACTGACATTACAGAAAGCAAACACTGCTCTATACACAGGTGGACTGTCAGAGGGTAAAAGCTTGTTTTCTGTAAAGCAAACAGCCAGCAAAAGCTCTCCTTCACTTGGCCTACTGCCACATTCACCTGCCTGCACCCCTGAGTGTTGTTCTAAGGAGCAGCTAAAAGAGGGGAAGTATTTATGTGGGTTATAACAAATATATTCCTTTCTTTAAGTCCAACCAGTCCTACTGTACCACCAGCTAAATGTGATGACAGTAATACAGCAGTGATACTCCCCTGAAATGCATTTTTCATTGGTAGGGACAACTCAGAGCTACACAAGGTAATGTCTTGGTTTTGCCTAGTTTGGAGTGGCAAGCATTTGTCGCCCAATAACCGAGAGACAAAGCAATAATTTTAGGGTACCTGAAATGTCCTTCATCAAGACTGATAAACCTCTAACAAAAAGCCACAAAGGCATCACCTCTTAGTCCTTTCTCAGCATCACACACTGCTGGGGACACAGCACTGTACATTGCCCGGTAGTGCAGGTGTCAGACATGTCCCCTTACCTACAAGAAAAGCTGACTTGGTAACCTTTACTGTGTCATTTTTTGTCTGTTGACATGGATATGCTTAAATTAGTATCCCTGACCCAGTTTTGCGTGTTCCCATATGACTTGTTCGTCTTTCAAAGGGAAGCACCAGTAATACCTCACTCAGTGCAGAGTTTCCTAACCACAAAGGTCTCCAGAACATGCTGTGAGCACATGTCAAAAAAACCAAGACCTGACCCTGAGTGTGCATTTCTTCCCCTCAATTCCTGCCTTAAGAATAGAAACTCCTTTGGAGAGTGTCTGATGCTGAAAAAGCTCAGAGCTGCCTCCACAAAATGGAGAGTTGTGAGGAAAAAATTGAGTAAAACCACTTCAGAATTGATAACAGATGCTGCAGGGATCAAGCCACTGGCACCACTACGAGTGTCAGCAAACCTCACCAGAACACTGTACGGACATCATCCATCCTGAAGAGGAAACATGAACCAATGGACAGCATGTACCTTTGTCTGTGAAGAAGACAAACTTGGAAGTATCTAGTGAACCCCCAGCCTTAAGATCATGCTACATTAACAGAAAATCTCAACTTCAGGCTTGCAAGCCAAGGATTACTGTTTCTGATCAAGCTCCCCACAGCAAGAACAGGATTTTGCCTAGAAGCCTCCTGGCACAAAAATTTAAGGCATGTAGCTAAATCCCTAGGTGCTAGATTGAAAATAGCCCTTAATATGACTTAAACATACTTTTTGTTGTTTAATCCCCGAGTCTCTTTTGATCTTGATTTTGTCCTTCAAACAGTTGAACATAATGTTCATGTAACTAAATCCCTTTTCTAGTAAAACTTCTGATTTGACAGTGTAAGCTTTTCACAGCAGAATGAAAGCCAACTGTGAACGGAATCGGTAACAAACAGATTAAAACAAATGCTACAAAATGCCCCAGCTATATTTGTGTCTATAAATGGTTGCTTTTATGAAGGAGGCAATAGGTCCAGTGCAGATATAACAAAATGTAGTCTGCATTCTCTTCTTCCAGGAAACAAACTCTTGTCATACTTGTAATGAGCCCAGGACATGTAACCTAGATCAGTAACGGAGCTGATACAGCCCTGACCTGCCACGGGCATTCAAAGGCATAAATGTAGTAATATGAGATGAATTAGTGTTCTGTGTTCTGACTTCTGATGCTTTATTAAGCATTCAAATGCTTAAAAAAAAAATAATTCAAGTTTCTTCTTCTATGCAAACAAGGTACAGTCACCTTCACAGAACGATACCTTTTACAGTACAATGAAGATGAGAAAATATTGTGGTCCCACCCACTGTGACATATTTTAATAGCACAGATTGAGCACGTCGGAGTTTTATGTTCAATACCACAGACCCCCCCCTCTTTAACAACACTTCTTGAAGTTCATTTTAATAAAAACAGAAACAAAAGATAAATTTCCCTTTGCTCTATTAAAGCAATTATATCTCTGACTCTTCTTTTTAAAGTGCAAAGAAGGCAGGTTTGTGATGTGAGACATAAATGACTGGGTTCTGCTTTTGCAAGGCTACCCAAGGGGGTTTGTATCCTTCAAAGTGATTTATTTCTGGCAACCTAGGGGTTTCTCTCTTTAGAAGAATACCTGTCATAATCTCATGAACACAGTGCTTTGAAAGAGTGGCTGCTTCTTCAAGATGCCCAATCAGCTGATTTGCAACTGAGACTCTTCTGAAAATTAAATTACACCATGGCTGCTGACATTAAAAAAACCACTGAAAAAATCTCCATGACATTACATCTGCCTTGACTTTTTTTGCTGTTTTTTTTTCTTTTTTTACTTCATTGACTTGTAATACAAAGAAAACCACAGATGACATGATGAAACCGACAAACACATAAAAATAACATGCAGTTGTGCATGTTGGAGTTCCATTCAGCATCCATGGGAGTGGGAAATCTGGGTTTGTAACATTTGAAGGCTGCTGCACATTCACAAAACTTTCTCTGTTGGTAGGACTGAACTAATCATTACTGACTTTGGAAAAAAGTCCAATGCATTAAAGCATTCTCAGCTCCTGGAGTCCTCTCACAAGACACCCTCAGACAGCTGAAATGAAGAGAACAGCACAACTAGTAAAATGACCAAATAATTCCAAAAATGCTTGAAGCACTTCACTGCACTCAGAGTTCACCCAAAGGTGTTACACCAGAGTCAATCAAATGTGTGCTGATGATTAACTCAGCATCAGTGGGGAACAGCTCTCCCTTGTACAAACAAAGCTGGACTCAAGCAACTCTAATAGCTCTAAAACAGGAGAAGAGCAGTTCTGGGTTCACAGCACATTGATCACCCCTTCCAGTACAAAATCAACCAAGTATTCACTAACCATTTCAGTTTACTTGAACTCTTCTGCAGAAATGCCAAACTGCAGCTGCTGCTCAGTGGCAGCTCGCTCCAATCTGATCCTCGTCTACAGGAGGTGTTGTAGCAGCAGGACTATGGATTTGTGCTAAGTTATAGCCTATTTTCTGCCTTGGGCTGTCCTAGTTATGATCACAGCCCAGTGGTGACAAATCTCCTGCCGAAGTAAACACACTGTAGGCAGGCACAGGAGAGAGGGAGAGAACAGAAGAGAGGTCTGCTGAGGCTTCAAGTATTCTAAATCATCCAACTATATAGCTACTCCACTGCTCATAACTTTTACTCCAGTCAAGTGTGCAAACCTCCATTTGTGTGTTTTCATTTTTATGGCCTTTCTGGTACCCCTACTGCTGCCTTAAACATCTTTTAAAACTGCTGGTAAATCATACTTCACTATCTATAAAAGACATTAGAAGACAATATCATAATTATACAGAAGGACTAATTTCTGAGTAACTTTCCCTTATGATCAGCTTTACTTGGACCACACTACAACCACAAACAACTAGGATCTTTGTCAGTCAGTGAGGTGAACATACATTTCAGAGCACATACTGTTAAAATTAAGAAAAGCACACCAATACATTCCAGAAGTCGGATTCAGCAGAGACACTTGGGTTCTGCAATGCTCACAGCTCCTTTTAGGCATTCTGTTACTGCACTGCATAACACCAACTTATATATCCAGACATTTTTCTCCAAGAAGGCTAATAACATGGCTATCTCTGAACATTGCTTTGAAATTATAGCTTTCCTTTGCTGCATGTCATGGATCGCTTACTTCTTGTATTAGATTATAAATGGCCGTGCCAACTTACGTATGCATGTACAGCACAAAACACAGGCAAAGATCCCAGCAGAGGCCCCTGGTGTTACTGAAATTCAGCTGCTGCTAATAAGAAGAAGGGAAAACATTTCCATATGTCTGGATTGGGAAAAAGAATTCACGAGTCTCTGATTCATCTGCGTCCATATGCTGATATGTAGACAATACTTATGGACACATAGACATATGCGAGGTAGCCAGCAACAGGAATCAAATCAATCACAGATCACAGCATGTGATTTGCCTAATTATGAGTAACACCTCACATTTTTTATCTACGCAAAAAGCACTTTGTGAGCGAGCAGATGGCACTGCTATGGGATGGCACCAGCCTCGACAGTTGCAGATGCAGAGCATTTACACAGCACGCTGAAAAAATGACACAACACAAGCTGCTTCCTGGGAAAAAGATTCAAATTGAACAAGTGTCACCAAACAAAATACACGTATTTATTGATGTTCTGAACTTATCTGATCCAGCCTCTCTTTTCCAATCAAATATATATGTGCAGGCCAGGGAGTGATGCTATCTAGACATCACTGAAGTCTCTCAGAACTGCCACGTGAGCTGCCTAGCACAGAGGAGAGGAGTTGCAGACCAACTTGAGTCTAGTTACAACCCGCAAACCATTTAAATCCACACAAGCAGAATCAATAGGAAGAAGCCCTGCAGAGAAAGCAATTACACTGCAAAAGCAACTATATTACAGCACGGTGAGGGCTGGAGGCAGGACACAGGCAGCCATCCTCACTTCTGTGATTACCCAGTGGAGTTCTCTCCAAAGCATCTGGCCTGTGAAATGACAAGGTTCAGCCCGGACATGTTCCTGAGATCAAAGTGTCTGTTTCTGGGCTCCTGTTGCAATTATAAGCCTCTTCTTCACGAGCCCTATCCTTCAGGTTTGCTGTGCACCACAGGCAAAGGCAGGGCTGTGCTTTAGGAAGCAGGTTTGAAGGGCACAGAGTGCTCTCCTTTCCAACAGCTTCATGGGAGTAATAATCTCATTTCCTGGATCTGTAGTTATTTATTCATTGGAGACTGAGCACTTGCCACTGTACAAGACACAAAGAAAGATCATCTGACCACTCCCGGTGACAGAAAATTCAGCTTTTCTATTCCAATTCTTGGTTTTATTCGTGGTTTTTCTGCCTTTTTTTTTCCTGAGCTGCTGTAAATGCATGGCAGGTTTGAACCAGCTATAAAATGATTGATGAAAACCATATTTAGGCCTTGTTGTGGGAATATTTATTGTAGAAATACACTCAGTTAACCCTGTAGGGGGATATCTGGGAAAACGGGAAGGATGGAAAAGAAAGGCTGGGCCCATGACTGTACCTCTGATACCAAAGTGATTTGATCTGCTTTAATTATGATACAGGGTTATGGGGTCACAGAAACATTAGCACAAACTGGTTTTGAATTGCTCTTATTTAACCACTTTGTTTCTTCTGCTGAAATGATCAATACTTGGCTTTAAGAAGGATGCTCTGTTGGTCTACATGACTAGACAGAGTCTTCCTTACATGAACAAACAGAGGGGCCAAGCTCTGACCTGCAGTGATGGAACAGTTCATGTGTGAGTTACTGTCAGACAGGAACTGTCTCAGAGAGGGAGACAACTCAACTGTGCACCAACTGCAAACCTCCCTGTGCCTCAGAGAGGCTGAATGTCCAACAGCCAAGGTGATGGCACACTTGAACAGGTAAAATGACAGATGCAGCTAAGCGTGTGACGTGGAATTGGACTGATGTGGAGGAAAGATGCTAAATCATGCTGGACTTCGCTACACTGAACACATGCACCTACAGAGAGAGCACAGGAGCAAAGTTCTGATCAGCGGGACAACTGCAGGAGCAGGATGATTTGTGTTGGGATTTGATTGCGTCTTGCAGCTGCCAGTCAACAGACACTCCCGAGTACCTGCTTCAGGGTGAAGAGAGGAGAGAACACAGGGTACTGCTGTGGTACAGGGCCGATGAGCAAAAACCACATCTCTAACCAACATCACTGGGGAGCTGGGGAGTGGTATTTCAAGAGATGTCAGGCTCACAGAAAAAGCAGCAGATGCTTTTTCCATGCCTGGAAGAAGACAGGAAAGTCGTTTGGGGAAATGGTGAGTAATGGCAAAAGCAGCCAAAGAGACTGGGATGTGTGAAGGTAAAACAGAGCACAGGGAGGCATGCAAAAGCCAAGGATCCAAATTACTCTTTGGCAATCAGCAGGGCAGCTCATCCTCTTGTGGTTGTCTCCTATTTTTAACAGAAGGTATTTGCCTCTCAGTGTTTTTATTCCTCAAGTTCTTTCAAAACTCTGGAGGAACAAAACTGATCAGTGAAAACACCCAACGAGTGGTTCCTACCAGCAAAGGGTACGGGAAGGGTCCTGCCTGCATCTTCCTGTTCCTTCTACTTCACCTAAGCTATGCTTCCCAGAGTGCTGCATAATAGATAATGTTGCAGACAGAAACAAAAAGCCTCCTTCTTTGCCAGCTTGTACCAACATCAGGGCTCATAATTTATAAATAACAGTTGGGATCTTAAGAAAACATATAGCAAAGGTCAGTTTGCAGTAGGAGCTGGGGACTTCAAGAGGTAGCAGAATACAGATAGAATATTTTGGCATGAAGCAACAGTAGACATGCAATCAAAGCTGCTTCTCAAGCCATTGCCCATTGTGGCCTTTACTACATTTAAAGAGTGAAGGATGTTCTGCAAAAAAACTGGAGGATACAGGCTCTGAACACAACCACAGAAAGCATCAGAGGAAACATGGTCAGGCTCATGCCACCAACTTGCTGCCTTCCAGCCATGGACACCAAGATCCTAAATCAGCTTCAGTTGAACACATACTCTTGACCTTTTACAGCAATTAGTGTGTGTTTGGATTACGGATTATTTGGCGATTCACTGTGTGGCTTCACCTGTGTGTACAACACAACAGTGAATCTGCCTAAAGGAAAATATCAACTGCTCTAGGGTGATGAACAGCTGTGCCCACTTGGTACTTCTAACCTGCAAAATATACTTAGAAAAAAAATCAGGATTTTAAGAAAAATAATGAAATGTTCACACTCTTACTGATCAACCCAATCAAAAGAAAGAAAACAGCTTTTGGCTAAAGAACTGAAAGCCTTGCTGGAGATCGATGCTTGTTCTGTCAGACAAGTGACCTCTCTTCTCCCCTCAATGAACCCACTGTCTGTAATTTTATTTGTTTCTCTGCTTTTAAATACTGATGTCCTACAAAGCTTCTAATTGGAAAAACACATCTTACTGTTCAGCTGTGCTGCCTTGGGCTGCAGTCCTGTCAGATTACATCCAAGAAGGCTCAGTTTGCACTAGTACTTGGAAAAGAAGACTTTCCAGGCACTGTGAAGAGGAATATGAATAATTCAGTGAACAGCAAGTCTCTCCCTGAATCCGTAACCACCCATTCATGGGGCCACAGGTAAGCTTTTGCAGCTGTTCCTGGTTTCTTAGAAGAGAAACAGAACTCAGATGTTCACCACTTTTATTCATTAGATGCCCCATGACAAATCAACCCCTCGTCTAAATCAATAGAGAAACAAGAATATCAAGTTGCAGCTGGAAAGAAAAAGAGAGGAAAAATCCTAGGTCAAAAAACCAATTTTAATTGCCTAGTTTTAGATTACTAATTAAGAATCCAACAAAGTAACTTACACCGACTAAGAAGATACTGTGAAAATCTTGGCATGTATTTACTCACCATTTTCATAAACAGACAATGATTTACAAATCAAATTTTAGCACTGCTGCATTTGAAACTAAATGTTAAATGAAACTTATGAAACTTTCCCTTGTAGACCATAAAGAATAACTTTCTAAAGGAAGATGTGTCTCTGTCCTTAGAAGGGATGTTTCTGGGGGAAGTTGGATGACAGCAGCACTGTACAGATGATGATCTCTGGGGAACCTCAGAGGTGTGAAGGCAAAAGCCATGGAGGCTTCAGCTCCACTCCTGCTCAGGGAAAAAAATTAGGGCTTGAAAGTGAGGAATGTCCTGCTGTTTTATGTAAGGATGGCAAACAAGGATTGTGCTTGAAGGATGAACAAGGAAGACATACTGTGAGCTGAAACACCTTGAGTTTTCCTTCTGTTCCATGTTTGTACAGAGCTGAGCAGGATGAACTCCCACCAGTGGCTTTGCTCTGCCACACACATGCACTGCATGTAGACATATAGACATGTAGATATTATAGACATATGCAGCAAAGAACCAACTCTAGGCATGGGAATAGCCTTACTCATGTCAGTGAAATTACTTATGTCTAAATTATGCACATAATTAAATATCTGGTTGAACAGTCAATGCCAATCAATGATTTACTGACAAGTCAGAATGTCTAACTCTGTAACTAGTTATAGCCATTTTTATCACACATGTACACTAGTGTTCTGCACTCCAACACTGTGCCACTAACATTGGTGTGGGACTGCCCCTTCCTGCCCCTGGGAGTTGATGGCCAGACACAACCTCAGCCAAACAGAAATCAGAAACAAAGATGTTGCAACCAGGAAGATGTTAACAGCTAAAGAAATAATATTTTTTTCTTTCAAAAGCAGCAAGTCAGTTTTCCCAAGACTCTCAACCAATTTGTCCTAAAAGAAGAAGGAGCAAATTTAGAGTTGTCCTTGTTTTTCCCTGTGTTCTTCTTTCTCCAAAGACAACATCTGTCATTTAGAAACAAAACAGTCAGAGAAACTCTTATTACTGGCATAGCAACTGGCAAATGAAACCTGGAAATCCTTACTTTCCTTTCCTATTGCAAATCAAAGAACACACAACCTGAGCTGTCTGTAAAACTGGTTGTGTGTGCCTGCACTTGCTAATGACAGCACAGCTTGTCTTGTCAACTCATGCCTTATAAAATACATAACTTTCCTGCCAAATTAGTTTTGATCAGCAGAAGAGTTGCAGAAGTGTTTGCTGTCCTGTAGTAAAAAGACACAAAGCTCTGCTTTGAGGCTTCTTTATAATTGGATCTTTCTATTTGTCTTTTAGAGTTTCCTTTGTCTATTTGCCTCTATCTTCCCTCTACCCATACTGTATAAAGTTCCATTTCTTTTTCATTTTTAGTATTAGCAAGTTGCTTTTGTATTTCAGATTTTCCAAAGCAGCCAGAATCCTGATTGTCAGAAGCGATGTTTAGAAATGGTAAATCCTTAAACTCAAGGCCCTTTGAACTTCAGGGAGACAAATGCAGCCTACACAGTTGCACATGTTTTTCGTGCCCCACTGTCCTCCTTTTCACAGCTGAAATACAAGCAATTTCTGGGATCATGGCAAAAATGTAATGCAAAAGCTTAGAGCCCACAAAGCCCCCAGCCCTAACCCAGAGCTCACTTTGAGCTGTTACTCTCATCACTTGTTCTTAATGACCACAGAGTCCAGTTGCAAAAGTTTAAAATGGAGAGGAGGTGGGAATCAGATCAGAACAGCAAAACAAACACATAATCTGGGCAGTTTCCCTTTCCTTACACAACCAGTTCAAGCAGAGAAATTCTACCTGTCAAAGGGAAAAAGTAAAATACATTGAGAGACCATTTTAGCTCAGGAGCTGTTAACTTGTCCACATTACCTCCATGGCCCACAAGAAGCTGAAACTCCCTCACAAGAAGGTGAAAACTACTGACTATAAAGTGGTTATTCAGCTTATGGGTTCAGGTACTTCTGCATTGACCATATGGGGTTTTCTGGACACAAAGTCTCCACTGATGTCAGGATAAGAAAGCACAAACATGTTGCTTCCAGGGTTAGTTCAGAGATGTACCCATAATGCAAATATAGACAAAAGCTGAGGTAGGTAGCCCACTTGGCACAGCTGATTGGCTTTAATAGGTGTTGATTACACTGCTCATATTGCATGAAATTAAAAAGCTTACAAATGTTATAAGCCATTACCCTTCCATTTAAGAGAGCTTATGACAAGTTAGCAACATTTAATGAAATCCTTTTTTAAATGCCATAGGCAGCCTCCATGAGATTTTACTTTGAGATGCAACTTGTGGAGTTATTTCAGAAAGTTTACATCAGAGCTTCCTTTCTTGCACTTCTTTGGGATACTCTGATTTGGCAGCCAGTGGGATACTTCAGTTCCCTGTTGCAGTCTCAGTGTGTGGTTCCTTGCACAACGAACCAGGAAGAGGCACAGCAAGGTTTAACTCTGGTGTTATTGGACACACCCTTTCAGCCAGTCTACACAATTCCCTTCAAAATTCGAAGCTGAGAGACTTCTGACTAATTTCACTATGAAAGTAAAGGGAAATGTTTTCATAGTTGCTGTAAAATTTACTTAACTTCCACCTTTTCAGCACACTGGAAATATCACAGAGCCACAAACTGCCCCCAGAGCGCTGGGGCAGCCAAGGTTCAGCCTGAAGTAGGCTCTCTGGATTTCATTGCTTAGGAATGAAATTTATTATAGGAGAGCATATCAATTTTATAAATCCCACTGGACCCTCACAGCCTACTGCTGTATGCAGACTCAAATCTGCTGTGGATGGTGATGGCAAAAATATCTGTACATCAGGTGAGGACACTTCTGCCAAAACGATGCCTTTTGCAACTTGCTCTTTCACTGCATCCCCCTCTGACTGCCAGCTCTCCTCTCTGCTGATCACTGTCAGGCAAGCAAGACTCAAACTGACCAAACTGAGACACATTTATAGCAAAAGCACACTGGCATGGAATCTAACAAGCTATCTGGAGTGGTGCCACAAGGAATGCTCAACAAACCCTATAAATGAGTAGAGGAGATGGCCAGGCACGGCTGCAAGAAGCTCATTTCTGTTGGCTCTGCCATCACTAGAAACCTTGTTCTTTCCCCTGTCACCCCTGTCCCAAGTTATTAGGGCAATATCTTAACATCTGAACCAAAAATCAATCAAGAAGGAGCAAGCTATGAAGATGCAGTCAGGATCTATCCTGACTGCAGCTATTGTGCTTCAGGAGTCGACCTCAGGTAGTGAGAGATTTTCTACCTGAAGCTACAGTGGCAGCTGAACTGCCCCAGAGGCCAATGCCAGGAGACCAACACCTCCATGAGCTGACAGGAGCTCTCACTGGCTTGTATGCACCATAATATGCAAAGAAGATTCCTCTCTTCTATAAGATCCATTCACTAAGGGAATAGTGAAATTCTGGGAGGAACAATGGCCTAAGAGGGGGTGGGAGCACCCAGGGACTGCTGACTGATGGCAGCATGGTGAGACAAACTTCATTTCCACCCTGTGATGGTTTCAGTGAGCATGCCAAAACCATCAAGCACTTTGCTAGACCAAATCATCAGGAACTAATTCAATATCCATTTATTTCCCTGTAAACTTTGACAAAGGAAGAAAAGAAATTATTCTGTCTTCTTCCACAAAAAAATAGCAGCCTTCTTTCATGCTATCTATCTGAAAGCTGCATTTCTACTACACAGTTTGAACCTCACACAAAGTTGCAATTATCTTGCCATCTGCATTGCCTTTTATCTAAATTAGTATGTTATATTGCTTATACATATGTATTTATGGCTATGAGGCAGGTATGCCCCACTGTGGGAACATGTCATTGTTTAATCCAAATACATGGTTTATTGTTTTTCAGGGCGTACTTTTAGCTTGGAGGCAGGTAGACCTGCAGAGCAAATAATACAAAAGAATAGGTCCATTACAGAAGTGCTTCTGTGCTTTGAAATTATAGCATGCTTCTTCCAGATCCGAACACAGTGAGGCAAAATACATTGGCAAAATAATTACTTATCACTCATAAAAGCTTCCTTTAAATTTTCTATCATTCAAATACTGGCTGGGGAAAATGTAAAGGACAGAGAAGCATATTTTATGCACTCGCTAGTCTAGCTTGTGTGCTGATGAGAACTTACTAAACACCAGTAAAGGGAATAGCAGTTATCAGCCCTAATTCACAACTGTGAATTTTTTAGACCAAACAGATGCCCTTGCAGAATCCCAGCCAAGTGTTAATGACAGCCCCAGTTCCACTGGAGTCACTAGTTATTTTGTATGGCTTCAAATGAGGGCAGGTTTGCTCCAGTGATCTGAGCAAGCATGCTGCTTTCAGAGAGACACTCATTGCTACAGTGAGTAGGACAGGGTCTTCTAACATTACCCAAAGAAAGGAAAATAACAAAAAGACATAGTCCTTTGCCTCAGGGTTGGTTTTTTTCTTTGATGTACAGGATTTTTCTTTTAAACTCTTTTTTCCCCCCAGTTGATTAAAAATAACAGAAAGTGGGCCTTCAGCATGAGACCATCTAAATACAATAAGAGATCTCTTTTAAAACACACTTAAAAATCTCCTCAAAATCTGTTCAGTGAACTTTGCCATCTCTCTGTTCAACAACAGAGCTTGGAACTCCCTCAGGTAGAAAAGACCAAACAGGAAAGGTTGGTGCCCACGTTTAGTTCTGCGTTCCCAGACCCATCGATAGAAGAGCCTGCAAGAGAGCTGAACAGGCAGGACCTCAGTCAAGTGCTTTTTTCTGAAGCAAAGTCAAAGTTGTCAGGCAAATCCATATTCTTGTCTTTAAAAGGATTCGGGATAAGAAAAATTAAGTCCAGGTGTAAACATTTGCAAACCGAGGTTTATTTTTTTCTATCTATGCACTTGAAATGAACATTGAAAGGGCAAACCTTTCCTAATCCTATCATGGCAATGTCTTTCTCTGCTTCCTAAAGCTGAGATTATCATCTCATTGGTTGTCACACAGCTCCTGAGAGAAGTAATTCACTGGATTTTCCTGTGTTATCACAGCACAGGATTTTATTTCTCTTGTTATCGGAATGGAAAATGCACATAGCTTGTTCTCTGTCTTGCTCCTTTTAAGTTACTTACAGACCTGGATATGGCAAGCTTCCAAACACCCCAACTGCACTAAGAAAGCTAAATCTGGGCAACCTGCTTCTTAGCAGCTCATCTCAACACAGGCAGGAAAATTTCCAGTTTTAAATTTCTATTCCAATTAAGGCAATGAAGACTGAAGACCCCTAAACTGTTGCCATTGCTTTCCAGCACATAAAATTAACAATTTGTGCTGCTGTGTGCAACTTTCAGTCAAAGTTGGTCTGATTTATAAGCAAGCAGATGGTTCACACGATAGTCCACAATAAATTACAACAGTTAGAAAGACAGCTACATTTTGAGAGTGACAGTGCAGCTGAGCTACAGATGGGTTTATAGATGACCCTTCCAATTTTTAATAATCTCCATAATTTATCTGCAAGCAAAGAAATGTGAGAATTCCTAATGCACCTTCTTGACTATGTACAAATCACTTTTATTTACACAAGTAATACTTCATGGTCCAGTTAACTTCTTAATTAAAGGCAGCAAGATGCTCATGTTCCATGCAAGTGGCATGGAAAATACTGTTTGGTGTACAATATGTTCTGCTGGGAGTTTAAGATGCTCTGAACACTCCTGGAAAAGGGAACTCATCTATCTCATTTCTTTAAAACTAAGCATTAAGACTACAAGGGTGCAAACACTGCTACCACCAGTTACTTTTCATTAACCTCCAGATAAATTTTAGGGTCATGCAAAGCCTAAAGTTTATCTAAAGGTTATTTGCAAGATCTGATGCCTGAACGCAGACTCCTAACCCATACTACAAACCCAGTATTAGTGAGCCAGAACTAGGATGGGGAAACAGCAGGAACAGAGACCCTCATCTCTGTGTAAAGACAGAGGGATTTGGAGGGGTCACTCTTGAGTGGGTGAGGGAAAACAAAAGCAAGCCTGGGGGTGTCAGCTGTGGTGCAGAAAGAAACAGGCTGGAAGCAGCTGTAAGGAGCCAGTTCATGTCAGTGATTTCAATGGCCACTTCTCTGGCCTGGGACCAAACCACATCAGTCCAATCCTTCTGCTAATCCTTCTTCCCCTTTTGAAGGGACTTACAGAAAGATACCTTTGTTGGGTTGTTATTGATTGCATGTCAAGGTACAACAGATTCAGTCCTTCATGGCTGTAGTCTCAGTTGCAATGAGAAGAAGCACATCTAAGTGCAAGTACTCTGTCTGTAGTGTGGTGAAAGCAGCAGTACCTACTAGGGCTCTTTAAGGCACGAACTACAGAAACTCAGAGGGTTTCCCACAGCCAGTCTCATGGAATGACATTTGAGGGCTTTTCCTCCTCTCTAAACCTTGATCTTCCCTTCCAGCCAAATTAATTTGAAAAGGGATCCACTTTCAAGAGGAAATCCAAACCCATTGTTAAAACAGAAGGCACAGCTCCCAGGAAAGCAAGTCTGTGTATTATTGTAATTACTACCTTCCTGGGAATTCAGAGATGCAGCAGAGAAGAGGCACCAGTGACAAATTCAGGCCTTCGATAATAATCAATATTCACGTTTTGCAGATATTTTGGCAGGGATTGCCCAGCTCTGCCCACAGCAGGGCAGTGTGGGGAGCAGCACCACAGAGACACACGAGTGGGAAAACCCACTGCACAGAGGTGATGGGACTGCAGCCACTAATACAAAAAGTGATTCTTCTGCTTCCCTTCCCTGGCAGCAACAACACCCCTCCATCCACAACACAGAACAATACTGAGTTAAATCTGTTGTGTTTTTTAAAAAAATTAAAATTAAATTCTTCTATAAATAACCAGTGTCTGAAAGTCTTTGGAACTTACATGAAACCATTATTTATTACTGTACACAACTCTTAGGTTGTTTCATTAAACATATGAAAAATTGTCTATGTCAGATTATTTCTGGGATGCTCTTTGCTGTTATTTGTCATATTGTTTCTGTTATGCTTCACATATTTAAAGCTGCATTATGCACATCTGAAAACCCAGAGAAGATCACTATGGAATTAGTATGGATGTTCAGCTGTTACTGAGTGCTGAGTTTGGCACTTTATTTTAACAATATTCATCAGGTTCAGGAACTGCAGGCACACTTCCCTCCAAGACAACACTGGGTCATACTACTGTTCTTTAAAAAAATATAGTGCTGAATATTTAACAGTATTTTAAAATATTCTATAACTACAATACTTCGATTGACTGCAATGCTTTCCTTTGCTTTCAAAAAGCCAAATTCACATACAGCACAATAAATCAGTTGTCTGAAAGCAATAGGATCACTCTTGTTGCCCCCAGCCCAACAGTAATTCCAGAGTTATCACGAGCAGCCGGAAAGCCAGCACAGGCTAATCCAGTTTATTCCAGTGAAAAGTCAGATAAAGTATACACATGGTTTGTGTAACTACATAATTAATACAGTTCCCAGGACTCATCTACTGAAGCCTGCAGGGATGCTCCAGCTCACTAGACTGTAGATCAAACCTTCTCCACTAACAGTAAAAATAATCCTGGTAGGGGATAAAGCAAGTAACGCACACAGGCATTACCTTCTACTTCTTGTTCCTTGTATTCAGTAATCTGTCAATGGCGTGGAAATTATTTTCACAACCTTAGGAAGGGGACACCTTTTGTACTGCCTGATGTATGAAAATGCAGATCAATATGGTAATATGAAAACAGTAAACTCCCCAGTAGCAAGTAGTTCTCAGTTCTCTTAATAATCAAATATTATTTCCATCAATGTAAGTAGAGGAAAAGAAATGTAAGTAGCAATTTGTCAGTCTATTTATCAAACCAAGTGCTGCACCTGGTTCCCACACATTTTATGTTGAAAAGCATCTGACATGTAAGGTTTTAAGGTTCAGTTTTAATTCAGGGATGAAAACGTTTAGAGATATGAAGGTTTTCTTACTAAGTTTTCTTCCTAAATGATTATGCTTGTTCAAATCAATTCCTAGCCATCATGCAGAGGTTACAACCTTCAATAATTAAATCGGATATTGTATTGGCTGTTGTGTTCATTATGCTACAAGTTCCAATTTCTACAAGAGCACTGAAATGCTAAGATAAAAGGATGTTAAGTTTATTTAATTAGCTATCTGCCATTGTTATCAAAATGGAAGGCTGGTATCTGACTCAAATTAACACTTCAGATCAGGAAATAAGACAGATGATATCTTCTGAGGAGGATCCTGGAAACTCTCTGTAGTCATTTCAATTATTTTAAAGCTGCTCAGGACAAACAGAATTGCACTAGAAAGAGCAAAAGTCACCAACAGTAAATGAAGTGCTGCTATGAAAATGCCATTTCAATCACACTTGTTTTTTTCTCATTTTCAGTTGTTAACATTCTTGCCACTTTTGTCGTGCAGTCACTTCTAGCAGCACTGAATTTTAACTGCACATAATTTTAAACCAACATGAAATAGGACTGAGCACATAATACAGGTTCATTGAGTCAACAAACAACAGGTCAGGCCCTTGTGCCAAGGCATCATCTCTCTGCTCTCTGCAGAAAAGGCATAACTAGTAAAAACAGAGCTGGATTTCAGAACTACCTGCCATCCCTCTGCCTCTAATATCTCCTTTCTTACCTAATAGAAATATTAGGTCCTTCAGTGGAGGTTTGTTTATGATATATCTCAAAAGAAGGCAAAAAGACAGTGTGAAACCTCAGAGGTCCTAGAAATGTTTTAGCTGTGGCTTACACAAACCAAACTCATGCAACTGTCCAGAGGATACAGTACCTGAATGAAATCCTCCAAGGACACCCATTGCCTCACTCCCCAAATTGCATTTGTATAGAGTGGCCAATGGCCAAAGTAATTTATCCAATAATGACATCACCCTGCCACTTCTTAGTTTCTTTCTGTTAGGGCTACAGAAATGTGCTTATTCCCTTCCCAAAAACTTACTGGTCTTGACCGGATTTCTTTGGCGTAAAGAGGTTTCAAGAATTCTGAATCTCCTTCAAGCTTCAGACCCTTTTCCGTGATTCTCAGGTTCCCCATTCCATCCTAAAAGACAGACAAAAAGAAACAACCCCATTAGTCACAATTACTAAATTCACCAGGCTGCCAATAGCTGATTTTTTTCCATAGAAGATAACACATATAGCACTGGGAGGCACTAGAGAATGCAATTACTTCTGTTATCCTTGTCGCTTGGTTTCTGTGAAAAAAAAAATTCTGTTCAGAGCAATCTGCAGTGCCCCCCAGTAAACCATTTACACAGATGAAAGATGTTCCTTTAAGCTAAATCATTCTCTACTCACAGAGACGCAGCAATGCTCTGTGTTAACAGGAAACTATTCACTGTAATATCCACCGTCTGCCTGTATATTAATATACCTTCTCATTCATAGCAAATCATATAAAGACTGTGTGATTAATTCTGCCAAACTCCATATAGAGAATATGTGATTCCACTGAATCAAGAAAATAAGGTTTGGCTGCGTAGCAGTATTGCAATAAAATGTGGTAGGGAACTTGACCCCTGCTATTTGGGGAAATCTATGCAAAACATGGAATCTTTGGTGGGATTTCTTTAGGGCTATCAGCCTTTACAATAAAAAGATGTGGAATCACACTGATTATTTTCAAGTGTGACAATCTTTTCTGTGCTTTCAATACTGTTAAGATGCTGCACAGCTTTACTGGAATATACATTTATGCAAATATTTCCTCTGGAAGAAGTAATGATACAAAAGGAACAAGGCTGCTCTCCTGTCTTGGGCTAACTTCTGGCTTTTCTCTCCCTCGGTGATCAGCTCAGAATGGGAGCCCTCACTTTGCTCCTTGCACATCCCATGCACATCCCAGCAATCTGAAGCTCTGCATTCAAATATTTGGGTCTTCTGAGTCATTCCCATGCCCTTCAACCAACCAATGCAAAGACCATTGGCCAGGCATTAAGTGACTGATGTAACAATGCTTTCTGTTGAGTCCTAGCTCCACAGTTATAACTCTCAGTCCTCACCCTCTCCCCAGCCCTCCCAGGCTGCACAGTTCTACTGCACCCTGTACTTCCATGGCAAAAATCTTCTTGGCCTCCAAGAGATGACTCCAAATGGCCCCTTTAGAAATTGTTTAGCTATGTTTGTGCAAGATGTAATGAAAGATCTGATAAACCATAAGAGCAAAGAAAAGATGTCAAATTTTTATGAATTTTTCTTATTTTTCTTTTTTTGTTGTTGTTGGTTTTTTTTTTTTAATGCAATAAGACAGGTATATGGATACACTGGCACAGAGCAGAACTGTAGCAAAATATATTTCACCTTTGACACATGAAAGCTCTAACTTCTACTAAGATGAGGGATTTAGCTTCATTTAGGCTATAATTGCTTAGAAAGGTGTGTGTGTGTGAAAGAAGCATGGTGTGGGTAGAGAATTGCACAGGTACATCCATAATCAAAACCACATCAAATGCAAGGTACTGTTTCTAAGATTCAGGGTGATTTTCAAAGTTTGCAAGGATTGAGGTAAATTGGTTGTTTTTCTGAGAAAAAGATGGTCTGAAGAATACCTTTTAGCATAAAATTGCCTGAAGTCACTAGGATTGGAGAGTAACACTAACACCTCAGTTGTTTCAGGGATTTTATAAGAAAGAGGAATGCACTTGGGTAGAAGCCCTAAGAAGATCAAGAGGAGACCTGGAAAATCCAGGAAAACTGCATGTATTTGGATATACATCTTGCATGCTTTCTAATCCATCTGCAAAAACCCCTTCCCACCTCTCTATTCCCTCTCCCTCCCATTGTGAGTGCACCTCCAGCAGCAGAAGAGGAATCACCGTCATTACAAGTGAATGGCGAACCCAGAAAGACTTTCATGAACTACTGCCAAAAGGCATGAATTTGGAGGGATAAAAATCCAAGACATCTCATAGCTCAGCAGTGACACTGGTCACTTGCCAGAGGTTCTCCTGTTCCAAGAAGTACCATTCCCAGGTAGTTCTCTGCCAAGTTAAAATCCTTCTTGCCAGAGCGTGGTGTCTTACAAACAAAGGTGATGCTGGGTGATAAAGTGACCGCTGTCATCTCCTTTTGAACTGAAGGTTGTAAGCAAACTTGAGAGACATATGCTGAAAATGCTACGGATCGTTGAAGGGAGGGAATGAGAGATGGCTCATAAAACTGCACTTGCTACATTCCTTGGCCTGGGTGGAAAATATTGGCTCGTGAATTCTGGGTCGGTGGTGGCACAGAAGGGGTTCATTTATTTCAAACAAAAGGATGGAGGAAAATGAGTGAAATGTGATTATGCACCAAAAAACCCAGATTAAATTTTGATAGCGGTGTGCTCTGCGATTCGAGTGAGCAGGAATTATTACAGCTATCTCCAGACCCTCACATGTTCTGGGCTGCTAAAAAAAAACTACTTTTTTTTTTTTTCTCAAGGTAGATATTTCAGTAAGGTTACAAGCTTTGAGAGCTTTCACACAGCAGTGTCTTCTCTGGTTTTATTAAGAAAAGTTGCAGGTCAGGCGAGCTGGTATGTGCCCCATACAGCTGCAAGAATGACCATCTGTGTGGATATGCAAAGCTGACCATTTCCAGGGCTCGCTCCTGAGCTGAAGTGGGGCAATACTTTACCAGTAATGTGGACCCATGGATAAAAAGGGACTTGTCAAGTCATCACCAAGCTGTGGCAAACCAGAAATTTTGATGGCTCACAACTATGTTCTATCATAATGATATATATGATTACATTTGAAAAACACACATATGGGACATTTAGCTCACAGCCAGCAGGTCCTATATACCCCAAAAGAGGTATCAGGCCTATGGGAAAATGTACTACAACCAAAACATCACAAACACATTTGATTAATTAAAGCAGGTGTATTCTCTTACAAAGCCACTGGGTTGGAGAAAAAGAGATGCTTCCCCATGTTTTATTCTCTATCTCCAACCCCCACTCACCTTTCCTTCCTCCACCGGCCGCCAGAATTAATAAAAGCTGCACCCACCAGCTGTCCTGTCTTGACCTCCCTGGTGTTTGAGAGCAGATGCAATGCTTAGCACTGACTTACTACGACCAACTTGCTGCTGCTCATGTTTCTCATGATTAAAGCTGACAGCTTTTTGTAGAGACAGTCTGGGTCAGCAGGTGAAAAAACAAGCAAAGGTTGTAACCTCAGTTTAACAAGTATTGTGGCCTCTTATCGTATAGCCATTATAAAATCATATTCATCTATTATTTCCCATTAAAAAAAATAAAAAGAAGTTTGCAGAATTATATAGAGGTCCCAAAATACAGATACATTAGAGAGATATCACTGTGTGAAAGACTACTTCACAAGTTGTTTTGGATAAAGTATCTTCATCCTCCCTAAATTATATGGTTTAATAACAAATAAATGTCATATTCTGCTACAGAGAATATATATGAAAGTTCCTATGAAATTTCATGGACTGTGACCTATAAAATGTAGCAGAAAACTGCCTAGAGTGACAAAGACCAAAATGTTTTATTAAACATTGTGTCTGTGATTGGTATATATCCTTATCTGCCACTCTACTGCTTGTGAATAAGGACAAAAAGCCCCAGTATTGATTATTTGATACTCTAACATCTGACAATCATTGTTTCTCTCCTTTTTATTAATAGACTCCTCGGCAGAGTGAATTACTTTATTGTGCAGGCACAAGCCAGTTTTGTGGGAGCTCCTAGGAGGAAAGCTCCAAACAGAAAGCACAGAGTCAGGAACTTTCCATTACCATCTTGTTTGAATTATTCTGCTTTTTGGTAGGACATGGCAAAAACTTTCACATCAATTATATCATCTATGCCCTCTCTCTTTTTATGCAATGCCTTGTCTTGGACAACCATAAAAATGTATGTGCTATTGCTGACTGCTCTGGGTTGAAAGGGGAGAGCAATCCTGAATAACATAAATGTCATTTTGGTCATGCTCAATGAGAAGGGAATTTGGTTTTTTTTAGTAGCCTGAGAAGCAATTCATTTTTACAGCCAATTATGAATGATAGTATAAGTGTTAGGGGAACAGCCCAGCATTGATTCTATCTGACCACCAAGGCTCCTCTCTGCCTTTTGGGTACCAATGTGGCCATACAAGTGGCTAAAGCCCAGTTTGGTTTTGGTTCGCTTTTTAACAGTTGTGGGTTACTTTAATTTTTGGTTTTTTAAGTGTATGGCTGGTAGCAGGGAGATTCAGTTATCAGAATAAGAAAAAACAGCCAGCCTAACCAAAGAGATGTAACTGCTGTGGTAGAGGCTTTAAATTGAGAGAGAGTAGGTTTAGATTAGATTTTAGGAAAACATTCTTCCCTGTGAGGGTGGTGAGGCCCTGGCACATGTTGTCCAGAGAAGCTGTGGCTGATCCAACCCTGGAAGTGTTCAAGGTCATCTTTGAGCAACCTGGTCTAGTGGAAGGTGTCCCTGCCCATGGCATGGGGGGTTGGAATGAGATGATCTTTAAGGTCCCTCCCAACCCAAACATTTCTACAGTTCTATGATAAATACCTGGAAGTGGGACTGACCATACCAACCTGAACTGCTTACACACAGGGACAGGGGTAATTTTCAGCACTCTCTGGCATTCATGGGCAGCTTTGTTAGACCAGGCTGGACTCACACTGCAGCTTAACCCAGTCAAGAACCAAGATGGTGATGACACGTATTCACTGTGTCCCAGGATGCTTTGTCTGTCACAAACAATAAATTCAGCCTTAAACTCTTCTCTGCTTCCTTTTGTTGTCCTGAAATTTCTGAACATAGAGGTAAATTTGCTGTTTATTGAAGTCTTTGTCAGGATTTTAAGGACACCCGTGATGGGGAACACAGATTGCTCCAGCTGCCTGCTGGCCACCACCAGCACCAGCAGGTGTTTCCCCATGGTTTTTCCTGCACCTCCATTCCTTTCCAGTTTTCAGGAGGAAAAATGTTGTCAAGGTTTCTTTGCACAGCAGGTAAGCATTCACTTTTTTGCTAGGAATAAACTGAAGTTATGTTCAGCAATGTCCTGTGGGAGAGAATTATCTTTGGAGACTGCTCATGTCAGATGGCTGAAACACCTGATTATCGTTGCTTGTATTATTGATTGCTGTGCTCTGCATTGCTTCCAGATATGTGCAAGTTATTACACAGCTCAATACATCCAAAGTTAGGAAAAAAAACCCAGCAAATGCAAGTGACCTGGTTTTTTTCTTCCCTTCCTGGGAAGATTTCTGTGCTGTTCTTCTCTCTCTGACTTGACATTAAATGTTTCCAGATTCCACGGATTTAAGGAAGGTCTGTACAGAACCTCAGCTCAAACACCTACTTGCTCTAATTGGATCTTCCCTCTCTCCTTCTCATTTGCTTCAGTTAATTTGCCATTTTTATAAGAATCCCAGCACCCAGCTGTGGATCAGCAGCACTACTTTCCTGTGGAAGCCAGAAGAGCCTAAACACCTAAGAGCAGCACCAGTACTATACAGTTAAATCTGGTTACACAGCACAGTCCAGAGCAACATATACTCCAACATAAGGAGACAATGTGTGACAGCTTCTTCCTCTAGCATAAGACCTTGCTTTGAGACCTCATGTACAGACTCAGGTTTGTGTGGACAGTAGAGAGAAAAACAAGCCAGCATAGTTTTACACAGCCTATATGATCATATCCCTGTGTGCACAGATCCAGGTTTATGCTGCAAATTGCACTATGAGGTCTCACGTCCACAACTGGCATTCATCTCCCTCTTCCTCTGCTTATTGACCTGAGATGTCCCTGTCAGATGTCTTACTGGCAGCATTTGAATTTAAAGGCGACAGGCACAGCGCAGGATCACTGTGCTGAGACCTTGGTGGGTGAGGGAAGGTGACCCCAAGCGCCTTGCATCACTGTGAGACAGTATATATTCCCTCTCCAGGGAAGGAGGGGGACACAGATGAAGCACAGCTAAAATCTTTGCAGCTACTCGGTGCACTAAAACAACATTATAAATTGCAAGATTAGCAAGCAGCTCCCTGCTGAAGGCTCCATCCAGAACCTTGTGAACAGCCTGTGAGAAGACACCTCTAAATAATCGCTGGTGCTGCAGTCATCAGTCACAGGGAGACATGGAGGTGAATGAACAAAGACCAGCTGTGGGAGTCACCCACTGGAAAAAGACCTCTGGTGTGTAAGTTATGTAGGCACATTTAAGTTCCTTCCACAGGTATGGAGTAATTTGTGACAGCTACAGGAGAGTCAGGTGGCTTCTAGCTTATGAAGGAATTTTGTGCAAGTGGAGGAAATGCAGACCATTATGGTTTATGTGAAATGCAGCCCAAACAAAGTCCATGGGAAGCTCAGAGCCTTTCCTTTCTGGTGGTAACTCCTGGTTTTGTGAGTTCCTCTGCACAACTGCACAACAAGAGGCAGAAGATGAGGATACAATGAGAAGAGGACAAGAACTAAAAAGACATCCAGTTACAGCAATGAGCTGTGATATAGAAAACCTTGACTTTATTCCCATCGGGCTCACATGCTATGATGGCATTAGGGATGTCTTCCAGGTGCATGTTCCCGTAGCACCTTTTCCCTCTATCTGTTCCTTCCACACTGACTGTGTGCTCACCAGAGCCAACACCATTCATGATGAAGGTTACTCAAAGAGCCCTATGAAGCTCTTATGAAAGGCAAAAGGCACTGATGAATTGGCTTTAGTGGAAGTTAAGGAGAAAACTCTTAATGGGCAGAAAGAAAAGGATCAAATGTGGTTTTCCAATTACTGTTTCAAATAAGTTACAACTGACCAAAGCAACTAAATGTCATCCCTTGAAACAATTCCAAACTAGTCATGGAACAATTTCTAAACAAATCGTTCCACCAAAGCTTGAAGAAAGCTCAGCTCCGGATTTACTGCATATTGCTGAAATTACTTTAGGCAGGAGGTATTTCTTTCCAAAGCAAAGTGCTAGTGAGTTTACTCAAAGTATGATCATGTGTGACACAACAAACCCAGGATTTCTATGAAATACGCACCCCATCTGAGAATATATTTTTTGCAGGGAAAAAGATTAGCAGACCTTTTGGGGAGATGATTATGAATGCCAGTATTGTTACTATAACTCAGCCATCACATGCAGAATTCCTCTCTAGGGTAATAATTTCCCTCTCCATCGGTACAGCAGGGAAGAGATCGAAACTTGGCTTTCATGCCTCCAACTCCTTGTCACAGAGCACTTTGGCACTGAAGCATTATAAAATGAGCCATGTTCTCTTGAGCACTTTTCCGCTTTTTTGCTCCAATGCAAATAGTAAGGTTTCACATCTTATCATCAACATATATTCCAAACGCGTCCCTCGAATTCTCCATCTTTTTTCGTCTAGCTCATTACCATAATTATGCTAACTAGAAAGGAAAAGTCCCATCCTGCAGAAATTTGTGCTCATTCAGAAGTGGAAAAAAAGATTCTTATACTCGTAGGAACAAGTAGTCTTCTAATGCAGTGATTTAATAATAAAATCAGCACATAAATCCACTGATGCAGAGGTTGCAGAAACAGGTTTTATAAATTATGGCCTAATACTCCTTAATTATGATAGTCTGTCAATCACCAAATGAAGGATAGAACAAACACTTCTTTTTTCAAACTATAAAGATCTTGGACACAATGTCCTCTGTGGCATCACTTCTCCAAATTACGCCAGGGCTGATTGGACTCATTCAGCTTGATAGTGATGGAAGAAACTTCGAGGGAGGAGGTATTTTTTTTCTTTTCTCTATCTTAGTGGATCCCTTCTGTGTTCTGTACTTACTCTGAAGTAAGATTTTCTGACTAATCCAGTATTTAGCAGTTCCCCCAGCCAGCAATTAAGTTGCAGTTTAAGGCCTGACACTGTGAAAAGGAAAGCACCAAGTCTCCTGTGGCATTTCTGAAGGTGAGCTCTCGAAAATGGGGCCAATTATTGGGTCATTTGTGTCTGATGTGAACATGCCAAAAGAACTCAGGGGCATTATTAATTAGAGTATAACACCAGGTCTGTGCCAAGAAATAGGGCTCATGCAAACACGATCTTGTTTCAGTCCTGGTCAAGATCCACATCAACACTCAACATACCACAAAGCACAGGGGGAAAGAGACCCAGCAGGGCTGTGACCCCTCTCCCAAGTCCCATCCATTAGGCACATTTGATGATTCCATCTTAGCAGATGGATTTACAGCCTATGGGGAAACTCAGGGGAGGCACCTGTTGCACTGACCTTCTCCAAACCCACTGCACCTGTGTGACAAACTCGCTGCTATGGCAACGTCAGCCTCCGAAGGCAGAGTAATCACGATGCGAATCTGGATTTTAGCTGGTTCATTCACGCTCCCCCACTATTATCTCCTCTATTTCCAAAAGGCAGGAGAAAACAGGGTGGATGGGGAGAAATATTTTCAATGCACCTCAATTAATCACTTCCGAGCCCCCACTCAGCTAATCCCAGGCATTTAACTGATGAGCCTGCACTTGAAGATAATCACCCCATGCTACTTTTGCAGTCAGGGGAGAGAAAATGGCAACAGAGTCCACCTAGCATCCAAATCATTCCCTGGAGCTCCTCCAAGGTGACAGGCATCTTTTCTGGCTGCCTATAGATTGTTGCAGTAAACCTAGGCTTCAGTAGTGTGCAACAGGATTCAAACAGAAAACAAACGGGTTGCCAGGCAAACCAATAAACAGATATAATGAAATAAAGTATATCTAAATAATGTGATTCCAACTATATCCACATAGAGTGACTTCAGGGATTATTTTAATGATTTCTTTTTTGTTTTAATCAAGACTTTCAATATGAAATAGGAGATTGAACACATGCAATTTATTTGCACAGGTAGGTAAAAAGAAATTTACTTTAAAATCAAATTCTGTGTGCTAAGAGGAATCCATAGTCCCATTGTTAAGAAACTGCCCTCATGGCCAAAGAACCATCCCTGAATTCTTATAGCTGTATTTGTCGCAAAAATATATGATTTTGCTCTTTCAGAACATACTGAAAAATAATTTAAACTGTCTTCCAGACTTATCTACAGTGTGTCTATGACATTGTTGTTAGGAAGGGAGGCTCTGGGGATGGCAAAGAAATGAGAGAACTGAAAGCGCTGCTCCCAGAGAGGCTGAAATAAGTATATTGCTTCTATTGCTTTTTGAACAATTGGCAGCAAATAATTATTCATAGAGGAAAATATATGGGTATGTTCAGGATCTCTTGCCATCACAAATGGTGGGTAAAGAATGAGATCTGATCTGTGGAGTACATCTATTTACGTGAAATAGCTCCATCAATTTACACCTACCTGGTACCTGGTCCTGGAGCAGGGGGAGGAAAACATAGAATAAAATAATGGTTTGGGCTGGAAGGGAACTTAAGGATCGTCTCATTTCAGGGACACCTCCCAGTAGACCAGGTTGCTCTCACATCTATACCTGACAGGTGCTGCACTGGGTGCACAGTCACACGCACAAACACCCTCAAAGGGGAAACTGAGGCACAAAGTCAGACATCCACCAGCAGTCACATGAGAAAGCTGAACTGAGGGAAGGACTACCAATTCTCTCCAGCACCTTGTTGTGTCACAGCACTGCAGTTCAGAAACTATAAATATCTTGCTCATAAGAAACAACAGGTTAATTTTAGCAACTTTCAATTGCCAACAATTCAGACTCCAGATACTCTCTCATCTCCCTGCAGTTTGCATTCCTCTGCCTCCTTGCCAGAAGGTGTATTTTGCTTAATGCCCCTTGTCTTCCTCACAGCCTTTTAATGCAAATTCAAAAGTGTTTACCAGAATAAAAACAATGATGGTTATACAGCAAGGGAAGTAGGAGCTTGCTGGTCATCAACCCAAATCCAGAAGCCTCCTGCAAGACAGCATTTCCTGATGCAATATCCAAAATTATCATCACAGTAGTTTATACATTTGAGCTGCAAAGTAACTGGAAAACATTGAGATAATCTTCCTACTGTTTATTTTTTGAGGAGAATAAAGGCAATAAGGCTTTTTTTTTTTGTATCCAGTACTCATGCGTGGGGTGTTTTCAATTTCAAATTATTTATTGAGTAGGTGTTTACTGAGTCATAGGGGACTTTTGCCAGATGCCAAGAGATTCTCTTGGAAGTCAGGAGTACAATATTATGCGTGTGAAAGTCAGGCAGTTACCTGAAATAGAGAAGAATCGCATGCAAAAATATACAGCTGGCATCAGCAAGTGACAACAGAGCAAGACACAGCAGCTTTTTAAAATACTTTTTTAAACAGAGAGTCTCAAAGCCACAGGGAAGTGATTGCTCCTACCATGCTTTGGCCTTTAGAGAACACAGCTCTGTGTGCCCCTTCATTACAGAAATGTGCCTTATTTGGGGATATTAGCATTTCTTTCTTCTTCTGTTCCTTTTTAAAACATGACCCCAGCTGAAACAAATTCAGTGACTCACAACCTGCAGTTATTTATTTATTTATCTGCTGTGTGTAACCTCAACTCAGCTTTTTAAATTTTTTTCACTAGCACCAAGGTCATCTAAATAACGATATCTTTCAAAATAAATACTAAGTGTCTCAGATCTGAATTTCCTTTGTCACGAAACACCTTTGAACCTTCTTCCAGGCCACATGCATTTCAGATGTGAGCTGCTCCTGGGCACAGTTTTGCAGCTACACCAGCATGAGTCAGAGGCGATGCTCACTCCCTCCAGCCTGGCACACTAAGCAAGGGTGAGCAGAGCATGTGATGCTGTCAGTTTAAACATGTTATGTTCTCAAGGGAGTGTCTGCAAGCTTTGGCAGAAGCCCCAGTTTATGCTCCCTAGGACCTTTGCAAAGAAAATAAACAAACCAGTCACAGGAGGAGGATGCAACTCTTGCAGGGAGCAGCTGCCTAGTCCCACAGGGCAGCCCTGGCTGGCTCTCGGCACGCTTACAGAGAGGGAGATGGGAGAAAGCATCAGGCTACATTAAAATAATGTTAAAATAATGTTAAAATAATGAACTTGGTGAAATTATTTCCACCAGTGAGTGCTGGTGGCTGGGAGTGCACTGGGATTCTTCTCCACACAGCTCTCTGCAGGCAGAGTCGTGCTGGCTCAGAGGCAGCAAGAGGCGACTCAGCTCTTCACCGTGATCCAGACACGGCTCTGAGGACAACCTAGACTTTTCTTACAGCTTTTTGGCCATTTTGGCAGTCTGTGCTTGTTACTGCCTGGATAAGATTTTTCTTTCCAAAAAAAGAACTGCTAGAGGATAACAACACACAGTCGCCAACACTTGCACTTGGTTAGTGACCAAAACTGCCAGAGAAGGAATTTCTGTTCATTAAAAGAACAAAAAGCACAGAGAAAAAACTGCCAAGGCTAACATTTATATTTCCTTTTGTCTGTCCTTTGGTGAGCATCCAGATCCTGCCTTCAGTCTGAAGACATGAGATTTCAGTCCCTCTCTGCATTGAGGCCGTGCACCAGCAGCTTTGTCTGGGACACGACTGAGACAACAGGGTAGGAGCTCTGCAGCATTGTTACTTCCTCCCCTTCCCATCCACCTGAATCCTAAACAAGATTTCTCTCTCTTGTTTTGGCTTTCATCACTGACCTACTTGACAACATTAGTAAATTTAATCTCAAAACACTCAGGGATATAGGGCAAAAAATATTTTTCCCAGGCTACTGATAAAGAATATAGTTCCTGGGAGCTTAAATGGCTCAATAGGACGTTTGGGTGACCAAAGGAAATTTAGAACCTTATGACAAATTTGAGATATTAATGTAAGAATAAACTCAAACTGCTAGAAGCAATATCTTATTGATAAAACTGCTAGAAAGTTGCAAAGGTAATAAACCAGGAATTGAGATGGATTACTAGGGATATGCTTTTGAATGTATTACTCAATGCCAGCTGTTGGATGCCTCGTGAAGTCCTGGTGTACTTGGGTAAAATACTGCACCTATAAATATCTCCCTTGATTGGGACTATTGATGAGAATAACTATGCTAAGTGTGGTCAGTGACTTGTTATCAAGGCAGAGGTACTAATGCAAGTGTTACAGTTAATTATTTTAATTGGTTATTTCAAGTCTGTCTTTGCTGACACTATAAGAAATTTATATCTATGGTTACATATCATGGCTAATTAAAGGTTTAATAAAGAAAAAAACCCCAATTTCTTCCTTTTAGTTATTGGTGGGGCCCTGAAGACTTGAGCAGTCTTGGCAATCAGTGCAATACACTGCATATCTCTAGGAAAATCCTGGAAAAATATCTAAACTTCTAACATGGGGAATGGGACCACCTCACCAGAATACACTCCTAGGGGATGGCTGCTGCTTTATCAAACAATTTCTAAGTTATGAAATGTCTGACAAAAATTTCTTACTTTAATTAGTGTTCCAAGTTTCTGTAGGCTGTAGGAGACATTCCTGAGAAAACCATGTTTATTCCTCAAATGCTTAGAGATTATGTCATAATGTTTATTTCCAACATTTGCTACCAAATGCAAGCAGCAAATGCTGCAGGTCAAAATGTTGCATGACTTTGTCAGAAGTTCTAGAATTTGTTAAAATAAAAGACATTGCCTAAGTACAGGATATTTTTATTAAATGAAAAACTATTTAAGTATTTCCTCATGGTCAACAACATCCTTTCCAAAATAAAAGAAAAAAAAAAGAAGAAAAACCCCCACAGTTCTTATGAAGTGGCAGTGGAAGTCTTTTAACTTTACAGACCTTTTTTAAGAGTAAGCTTGAAAAGATCTGTTTGGAAGCTGAAAATCCTCTGTATATAACTTATGGATAGTTTGAGTTACTCTGGGCAGAATTTTAATTTCTGTGAAATGATGAAAGAACTAAAAGAATATCTCAAAAGGCAGACTCAACTGAAAGAAAACAAACATTAAAACACTAATTATATAAACACAGGGAGTATTTCTGCTACTCAAAAAAAAAACAAATAGAAAGAAAATTGGGATTCAGCTGCAAACTCATTAACAACCTGTACTTTCAAAGCTTCCTGATATGTCTGGGGCAAATATTCCATAGATATACTGAAATTTATAGTAAAGCTACGGAAAGGCAAAAATAAAATCTCTCTGACTCAAACCCATCCCTCAATCAGCATTTCTCTGATCTCAATATTTTTGTTTTGTCCCAGCTTGGTCAACTCTCCCACATCTAGTAAGAAACTCTGCAATGAGTTTGTTAAAGGCTTGTGGTTCTTTTGTTTGGTTTTCTTTTTTTTCCATCCTCCTCAACCACAATAATGGGGGAAGAAAATCTTATGTAATTTAAGATAATAATAGCTTCATTTGTTAAATATCAGACTTAAGTATTTCTGGAAAAGTGATGGAAAGTAACATTAGTAAATAGAGAAAATAGCAGGGTATAAAATTCTAATTAGTAATTAATTTGTCTCTTTCAAGACAGCTCCCTGAGTGATGTGCCGGTAGCTGATATGAAACACATTAATTGCGTTAATTTATTGCAGAATTTCATTTGGAGCCTTTGCCTTTGCCTGTTTTAAACAGGTTAAAATACCAAGGGTATGCAAAGAGGACCCAAGTCACCTTCAACAGAACTTTGTCACCTCGGAACTGCTTTGTTTACTCTGACACAAAAGAAGGCTGCTTATACATTTTTTCCCCCACCATAATTCATGGCTCAAGATGAAGAGAGTCCAAACTTCTGGACTTTTGGATGGATCCTTGTGTCTGGAATTTATCACAGCAGCTCTGCAGAGGTGTTGAAAGGTGAGTGCCCAAGATGGTCCTCTCATGGACCACAGGCACACCTGCCCTGTGGCCACGCAGGACTCTCAGCTATCCAGGACGCATTTGGAGGACACATTCCAAGGGCTTGGGCAACAGGCATTGGAGCGTGGGATAGGGCCACACACAGATACCCAGCGTACAGGAGCTGGCAGAGGCAGCACTGAAACTCCATTACTGCCACACTTCACCGAGCTCTAAATAAGTGACCTTGTGGCTCCCTACACAAAACTGCATCGTACAGTACAAATTTACCCATATGAGCCTTCAGCTATTTCATTTCCCACAGGTCTCTTGTCATCGTTTCATTACCCGCCGTCCTTTTCCAGTGAAACTACATTTTACTTAAAAAAGGCTATGAAGAGTAAATGCATCTGCCACTGAACAAACAAGCCTGGTCTGTGGGTGCACCTGATTTTCAGAGGAATCTTGAGGCAGTTTCTCATTTACACTGAACGAACTGAACTCTGCTCTATCATCAAAAGCAATTTTTTTCCCCGCATAGCATCTAATTTTTAAAGTTCCTTTTTTTCTGTTGGATCTTATGCTGGTTTCTAAAGAACTTCTTGTTTGTTAGAGTAAGGCAGACATTCTGAAATCACTGAAAAATACAATTTTATTTACTTAACTTTTGGATAGTGCAAACAACTTACTTATACATTTACTTTTTAAGTTTTCCTCTCAATTTGTATATTATTAGTGTCTTTTTAAGCTCTCTATAAATCTTTCAAAAAGTCACTTAAATCTGTAAGCTCTCCATGTTTTGGCTCCTAGCTGCATTTGGGACCACATTCAAATATTTGTGTTCTTCAAGTTCCAAGAAACATCTTATCTGTCCCTACAATCACTCAAGGAATTTTGGCACAAAACTGCCTTTTATTTTCTGAACAAAGAGAAAATATCTGACAACCAAGTTCTCTTTCAGCCATTAAAGGCACTGACTTACTGGTTAGTTGCTGCTTGTATCCAAGTATTCACCTCTGGAACAAGCTGACACCATGGGAAAGGGGAGCACAGGCAGGGCATTGCTGAAATGGCCTTTCTCCTCCATTGCCTGCAATTTTGGTGAAAGTCAGTCTCCACAGTAGTTCAGTTAGTTCCCTAATGTAACATGAATTCCACCTCACTGACTTCCAAGTCCTGTTTATTGCTCACATTGTTTTAAGGACCCACAGTTAACAAAAGCTTGTGCCACGGTTAATAGGGGCAATATCTTTAACAGGCACAGCCACGAAACATCAACAGCTGTCCTTGGATTATCTGCAGAATCTTTCAGTTGGAATGGGAGTAGAGATGAATGCCTCTTAATTCAAATTAATTAATGGCCTTATGTATGTGTGGACATTCAGTAGATGCTTGTTCAGTAGATGCAAAACAAACGGGTACGTGTTTAATTGTGGTTCATTTCAGGCTGATCCATTAACTGTTGTGTGTCTTCCCAAGAATGCATGTTCATTAACTCAAGTTAATTGCTATTCAATTACCTTGAGTTATAGTATGTCCCTGAACACCAGTGCAGGCAGACCCCCTAGAGACTTCATGTTCTTCAGCCCTTAATTAAGCTGTACTGAGTATTGTTGGTAACTGATTACATCTAGTTTTCAAATAATAACTTCACAGCTACACTTAAATTGTTTTCTATTAGGATTTTTGCAAATCTCCTATATAGGTAATTGGAGTGATAACATTTCTTCCTTGCAATAAAGCACACTTGGTATTATTATTGTTATTATTATTAATATTATTATTACTACTACTGCACTTGGCCAAAGATGTTCCGTGTCATCTTCTTTTTTATATAACCCCTTTGTTTAAATGGAAAGAACAGCCTATATTTGACCTGATTATCTCAGAATGATGCTCATCAAAACAAATGTTTTGTAAATTTTAGGGCTCTTTCTCTTCTAACTTTTGAAGTTGTCATATCCAACCAGCACTCTAAATCTTCTGCTGTGAGCAGGAGATGTGAGGAGGGAATCCCACCCCCGCAGTTCCCCATCAAACATTCACCCCATGAAAAGCTCTCCACCCCAGAGAACTTCATCACACCATCAACAAAGCAAAGATATCATAAGTACCCATTTCCTTCCAATATTCTTTAGTCCATGCTAAAAGAGAAGCTTTGCAAATTTTGCCAACTTGTTAAAGTTCTCAGCTTCTAAGAAAGTGAAACTGGGTTTTGGATGTGTATGTGTGGAAGCAAACCCAACTTCTGGCAGAGCAGCTTGCAGACCTACTGGTTTGGTCCTTGTCAGTCTGAGGAAAAAACACATTCTGGTTGTGCTCTCCTCTATGTTAACTGGGAAATGGGCAGAGGTGGCACTACTGGCTCTGAATGCACCTCAGCAGACCAAGGGTTGTCTGACGGGCAATGGGAATAGAGGAGTCAGAAGAAAAACAAGCGAAGGATAAAGGAAGCATTAGAATACGCAGTTTTCCTGGGAGTATATTTAAAACACAATACATATAAATGTAGCAGCAGATTTCTTTGTTTCTGAATCACAGACTCACAGAATCGTTAGATCAGTTGCTCTGATAACAGTCATTAAACCATGGAAAAATGAACTATCTGCTTCTGCTCACTGGAGAGACAGAAATCACAAGAAAAACACTGCTTTTCCCTTCCCTGGACCATGGTGCAGAGCTGTAGAGAGGTGGGGCAGGACTGCAGCAACAAGATGAAGACACTGAGGCAGAAGATAACCCTGAACTCTGCAGAATGGGCTCTAGCCCCTGCTAGTCTGCCTCCCTTGCAGGGCATCTATCTGCAGGAAGCACAGAGAGATCCTTCAGTGAGCTCCAGGGGCTGGAGAAGTCCTGATTTAGAGAGCTGGGATGAGCATCAGTCATGAAGGCCACGTTTTATCCTTTATGCACTGACTTCCTCATGTCGTTGATCCCTTTTGCCAACATACTTTCTTCCCCCAGTACAGTAATGAATTATGGCACCTCCAGTGCCAAGTGGAAGAGCCAGGCCAAGGAGTGGCTGTAACAGGGCTGTGCTGAGCTGTAGGACATCTGACTAGCACTACTGAAGCAGCCAAAAAGCAATAGCAACTCACAGTGAATCTAATACAAGACTCCCATAACGATCAGCTCTTGCCAAGCTCTAATATCAGCATAAAAGAAGAGAAAAATTTCCAGCTGTACATGGCCAACGAGCACCCTCTGTGCTCCATGACAGCACCTTGGGAAGCAGGTGCTAAGTGACACCTGTCTTCTGAAAATATTTTCAATGTCTCTGATCCCCTAAAACGGAAAAGAAAACCCAATCCCCTCCACCAGAGTTCCAGAGCTATTCATTACACATCTTCCCCCACAGTGTAGAAGACCTCCTGGTGCTGTTCCCAGAGGAATAAATTTCCATTAACTTCCCCCAGGTGAGACAGTGGAGTTTGTCCCAATACCACAGACTCAGCTCCCACATGCAACATATGGCATGTAGATGAACCTTCAAAGCATCAGGAGATACAGCCAAGTTTTTTAGGTGCCTTTAGCTAAAACTCCAACAATTATTTAATATTCCCTTTCTCAAAATGGTGCTTCTTATTAATCTGAAAAGGCCCACATGCCATGGTTGGTTCAAAACATTTCTATATTCCACTATATGAAGCAAGAACCCAGTTTGGATTCCTTCAGACATCTCTTTGCCCACGTCACAATTACATGGGCTCTGTTAACACCTCACAGTACAGCTGCAGAATTTCTTCACAATCATTTAAAAAAAAAAATTACATTTTCAAAGTCACACATGCTGCTGATTCCCTTATCTCAAATTAAAAAGCTTCATCTTCATCTCTCTTTCCCAAATTTAACTTTCAGCATTTTAATTGTGTCTTCCTTCATTGTTAGATCAGTATCAATCATCATCTTCAGTTACCAGATCTTGCGTGCTCCTGAAAATTATGTTAAATTTAGATGCTAATGAAAACTGTTTATGCTGTTTAACCACAGAAATGAAACCTCTATTGCAATCCATAAAAACTGTTAGTGATAACAAGAAACCTTAATTTGTACCTCAATCTCCTTTCTACCATCTGCTGTCCTAGAAGACCAATCCCAGAAACCACGGACTAAACAAACAAACAAACAATAAAACAGATAATTGTTAACTTGCCTTCAGAGCACAAGAGACATTAAAAGAATTAAAATAGTCCCATTAACCATTATACTGAATATTATGATATAAAGAAAACTAATCCATGAATGCCAGCACGTGCTGATATTCCTTCTCTCCAGACATTTTCCCAACCAAGCAACCACACATTCTATGTAGAAATATATAATTGACCCATAACACCCACTGAACACTCTCCATTCTTTTAGAAGGAAAAAGACGAAAAACTTCCAGCCATTAAAAGAAATACCACAAATACAACCTACCACACTAATAGGTGGTAATTATTCTTTCATTTAAAGCACTATACAGTTAATTATATAAAATTATTTAAAATATGTATGTCTTAAATAATATTTGCTCTGGCTGATCCCTCAGAACTGGCTGTGTGAAACACTGAGACTGCACCTACATCTGTTGTTCCCAGATGTTTTCCTCATGGGTCATCATGTGTCGTTGTACAATTACAGACACTATCATGTTCTGGGAAATGCTGCATCAATCAGCATCAACTTCTCTGTGTGGTGGGATGGAGAGAGCAAAAGGCAGACAGTGGGTTGCAGGATAAGGACCGTATTCAAAATGCACCAAAATGGTCTAAATCTGCAAACATACACTGTCATTCATATTTCTTATCTAAATCCAAAATCTAAATAGTGCACGGGGTGGGAGAAGGTTAAAATATAAAGAAACTCTAATAAAATGTTTTAATTATTTTCTGTGCTGCAGTATCTAAGCAATCTTAGGGAGTAATCTTTACTTTTTTATTGGATTTAGATGAGATACAATCTGATAAGGAAAGACACTCTGCACTGTATTTTACTTCTTAATGGTTGAAAATCTTTATTTCTTCCTTTCTCCTTATCTGCCCCAAGAGGACACTCAACACACCTCCATCAGGGTTACAGTATGAACAAAATTGTTCCATTTGTGACTTGCACATTAGTCACGTTCCAAGGAAGACCAAGCAAAATCAAACACAGCCACGCTACACAACTTCTCAATACATCTCATGAAGTAAGAAGGTAACGATCTCATTTGAGCAATAATGTGACTGTTTTATGCCATCTGGAATGCACAATGAACATCTCATGCACTCCCTGCTTTCTCTTTCTGAGTCCTAAACTACCTGCCTGCTTCCCCTCCCCTAGATACATGACTACAGGGCGATAGTTTTGATTTCTGGTGGAAATCCACTGACACACAGAAAAAAAAGCAGGCATTTGTACTTTTTTTTTAAAGAAAATAAAAGAAATAAATTGTACATAAAGACATAATTCTTTCTATAATCTGGACTATTCAGTCAGGAGCTACAGTCTACCTCTTGACTGAGCTAATTCTCCACTTCAGTTACCTTCTGCACCTCCTTTAATGAATACCCGTTCCTTTGATTAAATTAACATTTTTGTGTACCTAATTAGCCCGAAAAACCTGTGCTGAACCAATCTAAAAGTGACTTCATTAATGCTCATTGGTGCATGTTTGCTACCCATCACTGTCAGCTCAACAGGCGAAGGATTAGGAGAACATTAACTCCGGCTTATTTGGCTTTCCACAGCAATCGTCGCGCTCGGAGCGCGGAGCCAATCCAAGCTTTCAATCGACCCGATAGGACAGTGACAGATGTTTTAATTATGTGGCTTCATTCATTAATGCTCATTTGCCTGGTTGGCCAGGTTTGTGGTTCTGAGAGACAGTTGAAACAAAAAATAATTAAAGTAACCAGTTTAATTACCTTCTTACATTTATCCTTCAGCTGGTACTGCTCACAAGTAACGACGAACTGAAAATGTACATAAAAACCGGTTTATCCAGACCAATGAGCTGGTAAGTGTGCTCACCAGAAGATGCATCACTGCTTGTCTAGGAACATAAGCACAAGTCGCTTAACAGGCACTTAATGTGCATCAGTTAATGAAATCATAGCAGAGCTAATGAATATATATAATTGGGTAGGCAGCTGCCACTAAAAAACCAAAAACGCAGTGAAACCATCTTGCTAATTCAGTTTGCAGAGATAATTAGAGAAGGCCCTTGAAGACAATTCAATAGACCCTGCTAATACTGTGACTACTACTGATTATTTGCATGATGATATTACATAGCTTCTTTCCTGTCTGGCCACTCATACAGACAACCCCCATCCACCTCTAAAATACTAAGTAAATAAATAAATTCAAACAATTTTCAAGAAAAAAAGAAATAATTTTAAAATATACTATACTAAAAACCATCTAAGCCAGTGACTGACACAATTCAATTAACTTGCCAAGACTGCACTCATCAATCATCAGTTCTGATTCCATCTAATGCAGAGGTAAAAATGTGGTTGAAATAATTTTTTTACTGAATAAGCACAAGGAAGATCTACAGCTCAAATCTTTGGTGATAATTATTGAAGTCTGCACTGCAAATCTGGTGTGTGAGGCCTTGGGAAACCTGTGCCACTGAAGACACTATAAAACAATATTTTTTACAAACTCTCCAGCTGTTTTAACTTTTTGATTTCATTTGCTTTGTTCTCTCCCTATTAGAACTTGCATCACTAAATGTCATTCTTCAATGAAAATATCTCTTCCTCTATCCTTTTCTAGAAACCCTTCAAAATATTAAAAAGCTTCCATATTATTTTAAGTTTGGCATATAAAAATCCAACATCTGCATAGGGTGAGAAAGGATTTTTATTAAAGGTTCATTTGATTTTTTCACCATCACCACAGAGTGTTTTTTTCCCCCAGTTCCCAGTAACTGAATGAATATGAGAGAGAACTGAGGCAGAAAGGTTAGAACACCTTTTTTCAAGACCACCCTTGACTAAACCAAGACAGGATGCTCCAGCAAGCAGGAATTGTCTCTCTGGCATGGCTGACAGCCCAAGACAGGGTCTGTGAGGTGAAGCAGAGGCTGCCCCATGGACATCCCCAGCCAGACATCACCCCCCTGCAGCAGATAAGAAACACTCCCCTACCAACCTGCAAGAAATCAGGAGATGCAAAAGCACAATAACATGGTCTTCCCTCACATCATTGATCCTCCTGACTACCGAAGAACCTAAAGTAAAATTCGAGGCTTCTGCAGCAAAATTTAGCAGTCTACAACTACTTGATTTTTTAGAAAGTTCTGGATAAATAATAAATATCGATAGTTGCATTTTATCCCAGTCATGACTTGTTCTTACCCTTTCAGAGAGATTTTTTTCACAAAATATCCTGTGGAGACCATTTGGAGTTTGTTTTCATTTTCAGGCTCTGCTGAGCTAAGCATTTGATTCAGAGAAAATAACAGGTTTGAAAGAAAGACTTTGGGAAACTTAAATGGAACAGATGCTTATTTGCAGACATCTGATTTAACTGAACTGAAAACCACAGTCTAAATCCTGAAACCCATAAATGTCAGCCAGCTAGAACAGAATAATAACCACTTATCGATATGGATGCACCTAGCAGATAACAGAGTTCCGGGATCATAATATTCATATAACTGTGTTCAGTTTGCTGCTTCCGAGCTCTCAAATTACAACTGGCAATCCCGTAGTTCATTTTTCAGGGCTGTGCAGATGGTTCATGGTGAAGGGATCAGTTTGCTACCAGCTGGTAGGGTTTTTTTCCAAATCAGGTGTAAACTATTTAGTCTGGAATTAATGTCCAAGGAAGCTCATCCGGGACATTCCCAGCAGTATAAATGGCCAACTGCAGGCACCTCTGTGGTTTTCAGAAGAGCCCATTGAATGCAAGCTGACAACTCACATCTCGTAAATCGAAATCTCTCAATCTTTGAAATTACAGAATCTGTGTGATCAAAGTAAAGTCACTGGCAAAACCACTGTGAAGAGTCAAAGCAGCCTGGATTGGGATTTGGCTTTTCTGTGTGTCCATAATGAGGTAAAACTAAACACTCAAATAGCACTGAAGTTTGCAAAAATTTGTTGAAAATCTGAAAATTTAGGACTGTTTGAAACAAAACTCTTGGCATCATAAATCGACCTGGATGCACACAGCAGAGAAGACACCAGCATTTTAATGACAATTGTGAAATTTCAGCTTAGAAATTAGGTTTCTATTGAGTACTTTCTTATGCTTTACTTTTTACCTGGGTAAGGAATAGGACACTCACAGCCCAAATCACTTGGATGGCATTTTGCCCTTAGCCTGGGAGTTACATTTTGTTTCCTGGGCTCTTATCCTTTCAAGCTCAGAACCACATTATACCTTCATGAGTCACTGAAGCATTAGGTGCACCATCCTGGTGAGGTGCTCAAATTAAAGTTACCAAAGAGCAATTCATCCTGCCCAAACCAGATGCCTACTGTGGGATGTGCTAACCAAACCCTCTCCTTGGATACCTGAAAATTGGCAAAGGAAATTTCTCATCAGATGTGTAATGTTCTTGATTCTTAAGCCAATGGTCTATCCCAGCAGTCAAAATACCACTGCATTTTCTGTTTGTACTTCTAATTATTTGTCATTATATCTTTCAACTTGCCTGAGACATATTTTGAGAAATGTTGGCAGTTTGATTCCCCCGTGACTTCTTAAAATCACAGCTAAAAGCCCGATATGACATTAATATATTTTAATTAAATTCATTACACTGTTAATTCAAAGTAATCTGAGGTAGTCTAGAACATTGTTGCAGATCTCAGTGGCAATTTAGGTGAACATCTTTGACACATATGAGCTGACAGACACGGGGGTGGCTGGGTAAGGTTGATTGGAGATACAGTTTTTGTTACAGGCTGTGTTTTTGGGTGGTATATATGCACCACATCTATTTTGCTGGGCAATGAAGTGTTCTCCAAAATCTGATGAAAGTATACAGTAGCCTCACTGAGACTTTAAGGAAATCTCTCAAGAGGAAAAATGGATGCTGCATGCCATTAAAAATGAGTACAAACTTTGTTTATTAAATACTCTGTGATCGCTGAGGTGACCAGCTCCAGTTCAGGTGTGTTCTGTAGTGGAATAGGGAATTGTGGTGCATGGGAGAGTTTCCTGAGTAGGGGGAACCCCAGGGGAGCATTGAGAACCGCCAGGAGCCAGCAGCTCACACAAGAGCAGCTGAGGAGATGTGGGGGCTGGGCAAGAGTTACACAGACCACCCCCATTCCCACAAAGGGCCCAGGGAGTATGAGCCATATAAGGAACCTGAAGGTGCACAAGGCCATGTAAAAGTTAAATCTGGGAAAAGCTAAGGCTCCAGCATCAGTCACCAGAAAGAGAAAAATCAATTTTGTATAAAAAGTAGCTTATTCAAGTTAGTTGTGAAACAGAAGAATTTAATTTAATCGCTACATATTGTGAAAGGGTTGTTGTATCATGTTGATTTTGGCAGGTCAGGCCACCGTGAAGAGAGGGAGTTATGGAATGAGACAACAGTAAGAGAAAAAAGGAAGGACAGCAACATGAAAAGAAAAAGAAAGGGAGACAAGGAGCTAATAATAAAATGCTCTGTGAGTGGTCAGGAAAGCAAGAGAAGACAAATCACTATACGGTCAGAGAAGTCAAGAGAAGAGATCAATAATATATACCATGGGGCATAAGTCAAGCTGAAATGTAATGTATAATGAAGGGAAGCATCGTTAAAAACTTGGGTCAGGACTCACTGGGTGCTGTAAACTCTTAGACCTGCTCTGGCAGCCCGGAGGGATTTAAGCTGTCAGCGGGATGCGGCTGTGCCAACACAGCTGATTCTTGGCCTGGGGCAACATGTCCCTGAAAGTCACTGTGGAGCTGCCCACAGCCAACTGAACACAGCTCAAACCGATGCTCCAGTCAAGCCTGGCCAAGGTATTTACTGCCAAATGCAAAGCAGAGAAAAGCAGGGAGCAGCAATGGAAAGGGGCCCTGGGCAGCACAGCTCAGTCATGAGCCCTGCAGGAGGTGCAGGATTTCGCCACGTTCTTGATGGGGCTCAATGTTATCTTCATTCAAGTATGTTCATAAAGAACAGAAGGCAAAAAAGGTCACATGAATGCAATATGAAAATGAACTCATAGCTTAAATATTACATGCACTGCTGCAACTAATGTCACTGCATCTAACACAGCTTTCTCTCGCATCCATGCTCCTCCTGAGCACACAAAAATCATTATTCTTTTTTCTCCAATGGCCTTTAGCAGAAAAAAACCCCCTCACATCCCTAACAGAGCTGAGCACTCCAGCACACCCCATTTCTGGCAGTGTCACCCCACTGAACACAAAGTTTTATGCTCTATGCTCATAGCAGATAAGCAACTGTGCTTGAGAGCAACAGGGCACAGCCCCCCGTGCACAGCTGATGCGCTGGCTTCCTTGTATCAAGGCATGTATCAGAAATGTAGGGCTAAAAAAGCACTTCAATATTATTTTGGCTGTTCTGTGACATTGGTATTCATTTTTCCTCGCATTATAGCCACACTTCTGAAGTTAAGAGTAGTAAAAGTAATATCTCTTTGCCACAGGGCAAAAACTTTCATTCCACACTTATGTAATGTACATTTCTATAGCAAAGAAAGTTAGTGAAAAATGAGCTTATAGAAGGGACTCCTCTTAAAGTTAATGTTCCAAACTTTTTTAATATGATGTGTATAAGTCAAGTTTTACATCCAGAATTTATTAAGTAAGAGGAGCTGGGCCTTAAACGTACTGTCAAAACCCTGAGGACACCGTAAGAACATAGTCCAACCTTTTAAATTAGATACTATCTTTTCTTCTTTCTTTCTTATTCATGGACTCCTTGAGGTACGTGGCTACATGGAGAGTAAAAAGGAGAGGCTGACAGATATCACTGAAAAACACATCCAAATATTTCACTACCAATACTGACATGGGGAAGAGCAGAATCTCACATCATCTGGAGAGTCCATTTAATCTGCCAAAACTCCATTAGTAATTACTTCCATTATTATCCCTGTCCCCAAAAGGCTTTTATCTTTATTAAATAATTGATAGGTCTGACTGTCCCTTTTCAAAGGTTGCAGTCTAAAATTTTGGAGAGGAAATCAGACAGGAAGCCTAAGTGCTGGGTGTTTGCAACCAGATAAATCCATGTCTATGTCTGTGCAATAAAGACCTGGGCACACAGGTAGGTCATGACAGCCAAATGCACTGGTGAGGGTCTACTGAGCCATTTTATCATGCTTGTTCATATTTGTAATGTGTGGTAATAGTTGGGTAACTATAACAAATATTCTGCAGTTAAACAGGGTTAACATAACAGGAATTATCTTGTATTTGTGGCGGACAAGCACTATCCAGCTGCACAGCCTATTGTTTGGGCTTGGTAACTCTTGAAGATATGTCTGAAGGCTTTGCTGAGACTCTGTCTCAGCTGGGCTTCACCAGCAGTGGGGCACCAGAAGAAGGAATTGCCTTCACCCTATCACTAGTTCACTATAATTCACTGTGGCTGGGAAGAGACTCATTCACCCACGGCCCGATCTCTGACAAGAGGGATGTTACGTGCCCTTTGTAAATATGCCCATTTCCTCCTCTCTTTTCACGACCAACCAAAACCATTTCACTTTGGAATTCACTTGCTTTTATGCTGTACACTGCAAAAATGTTCCTGTGTTTACAGTTGATCTGGATGACCAACAGTAATAGTTATGTTTTGCTTCAGCACTTGCACCTATGGCAGCAGTGATAACATCACAAAACCCACCAAAAAGATGGCAACACCGAACTTTTAAAGATATTAAACTGAGGATCTACTTTTGCTCCTGGTTGAAGTTTCAGAAACAAGTACAATTTATGACTAGGTAGTCCCAAATCTGCCTGGGCCCTCTGAATGCAACATCTGCAACACTGGGGAGGGATGCTGTGACCTGCAAGCAGAGCCTGGGAAAGGGGGCACATGGACACTGTTGCCTTACTGAGAGCCTCGAATTGCCCAAAGTCTTATTGCCAAACTCACCAGATGTGTAAGCCATATTTTACAGTTCAAAATGTTGAGTCCTTAACCAAGTTCAGCCATAAACACACTTATTTAGAATAGAGTTTTGCTGGGCTAGATTTTGACTCATATCATACAAAAGAAGATCTCCTAGGCCACACAAAAGCACAGTGTTGCACACTAGACTGCAGTTCTTCCTTTTAGGCTACTTAACAAAGAAGTCTGTCCTCCTTCCTTTCTGAAAGAAAAATCTTTCATAGTTTTCATAAAGCAGTTGAGGGTATTCAACAATTACCCATCTCCAAAGGCATGTTTAAGTTCCCTCGTTTATAAAGCTGCTGGATAATATTTACATGTTCTCAGCTCTCACTGGTGACCTCTCCTTCCCCACTACCAGTACTCCTCAGTTCCCATACTTCCAAAAGTAAATATTTTTACTTTCTTTCTTTATAAGCACATTGGAGCCATTAATCCCTTTAGAATTTAGTGTATTCATATCTCTGGGTATAAAAGATCTCATCTTCAGCTGTACAGAATATTTTCAATTCACTCTGAATTGCAGGAAGGCTCAGAGTTTGCAGAAGGCATTCAGCACCAAAGCGTGCCTGGCCCTCGCCTCGCCTCCTCCTCCTGCTGTTTGCAATTCAAGCTTCTCCCTTTTGTGCTTCCCACAATAGTCAGAGAGATCAGACAATTTGTAGGACTAACTAATAATCCCTCAACATGGTGATGGGTCATATAATAGAGACACATGTTTTTGGAACCTGATAATAAATCCTTTTGTGATTCATACAGAGAGATGAGCACTTAAACATAGTGACCACATGTATAAAATGAGAAAGATCCACATCCAAACTTGTATCATACATTTTAACAAACAATTAGAAAGAAAAGATGTCTAAGATTGAAAAAAAAAAGAAAAAAATGGGCACAAGAGTGCAAAATTGTGATTTGTTCTCATGTTTCACTTCAGGTATTTAAGACTGCACCAAAGGATGATGACTATATTTTTGCCTGTTTTTTAACATTGCTAAGCTCATTTAACCTGGCAGAACATTTCCTAAAGGCTGCCAAAATCTCAAATCAACGTGTGGAAGAAACAATAATCAGCCATTAATTGATTTTTGATTCCCTATACATCCCAATCAAATTCACTGATGTGCTCTTATAAATCCATGACTACTTATCAGAGTCACTTTATCATCTTTCGCCTTCCTTGCAGGATGGAGCACAAAAGCCTTGCAAGGAAAAGCCACTGTAACTCTATGGGATGCCACCAGCCAGATACTACATGAACTGACACCAAATGGGTTTCCCTTTATTTTTGCATGCAGTTTGGTTTAAGGATTTCACAACAAAAATGTGCATATCTGTTCAAAGCTGTGTCTGTAACTGGAGCTGCTATATTTGCATGTTTGGCTGTAGATGAGGCAAACTTCCCCCCCCCTTGAAAGTCACAGTTCAAAATCTAAGGAACAAGTAAACTCAACGTTGACCTTAGGAATACAACACATACAAAACACCCCACACATACATTAATTTTACTTTCTTCCTTAGCAACCTCTGTAAGGTAAATTTTCATGTTTTGGTTGCAATATAAAAAAAAAAATCCCAACTCCCCAAAAAAGCTTAGACTGTGCCTTCCTTCAAGTATTTTTCTGATAAAAATTCATCAAACCTCATTTTTGTGTCACTAGCTGAAAATCTGAACTCATACATCTTTTTCATACCTGATGTTTGACTCGCTCCATTTAAAAAATACACAAATAAATAAAGAAAAGCATTTCAGAGACAGCAGCGGAGCAAGATGAATGAATTCGGCAGTGAGATTCACTCTGCAGTTCAGGTTTGAGCACAAACCAGGATCTCTTGTGCTCAGACCCACAATTTGGCTGTGCTCTGGTGGAGAATAACCCACAGCCATAACCAAAGTCCAGCTTGTCACAGTTCAGTGCATGCCATGATTCTAAAACATGTTGTGCTGCATGCTGTGTGCAGGGAGAGATGGGACAGACTCACTCTCAGAAAGATAAGAACCATTTGCCTTTTTTTTTTTAATTTGACATAGGCAATGGTTTGACAAGATGTTCTGCAAAGAGCCCATGGGCTGCTCATGAGCCAGCTCCTGGTTAGCATTCAGAAGAGTATATTCACTTAGCAGTATTTCTCCAGAGCCACTCTTTGCTCATTAGAAGGGTCTGAGCTGCTGCCACAGTTGCAGGGGAAGCTCATTCAATGTCTTTCCAATAACTAACCAAATCTACCTGAAATATAAGCTTCAGTCTCAAGCACTGCTGATGCTGTGGGCAGCACAACACCCAGCATTGCCAAGAAAAAGAAAGAAAATCCTATTTCAAACCCTTCAAGCATATCATATTCTTTTCCTTTCTCTAGCTCATAATGAACTATTACATTTACTTTCATTCTGCTCTGGAAGCCTTTCGGAGTTTATGCAAATAAAAAACCCCAAACCCACTTTTCTAAAGAAATACTATGCACGAAATTCTAATTCTTCATCTGTTTAAAGAGAGTTAGAAAAGAGATTTTACAGCTTCAGCAGGGCTACATCTATATTACAGGACTGCTTTGAGGGGCAAGTATATCACGTTGGAGGGCCCCTTGGCACACTGTAACCTCCCATGCATATATAGCTTGAATTAGAAAGGCAAAGATATATTTATACTACAATTAAAAGCATGTTTAGCATTCCCTCAAGGAAAACCACCTTTTCAAATTATTTTCTGCTAAAGGTGTGTTAACCTGCCATCACAGCCCACCACGATGAAGACAACAGTTGTTCTCATTGCTGAAGTTTAAATACTGAGTGTGAAAACCAATTCTTGATTTTCATAACCTTGAAATGTCACCACACATGGATTATACTTATGCTTAACCACAGCCTGCTCTTTTAAACAGAGCCTTTAGAAGTCCTCACACACAAACAGGGCTTCATGCTCTTTGACAGAAACACACTTCACTAAGAAGTGTGTGATTCCATTTGCTGTGGGAATGCAATAAACAAAAGGCAAATGTGTAATCATGCAGCCAGCAGAAAAAGTAATACAAAGGCAAGAAAACAAACAAACAAAAAAAGTGGGGACGTGAAGGAAGGAGCAAAGCAAAACAGATAAAGTCCTTCCACGCTCATCTTTTCATTACACAAAAAGAAATTACATAAAATAAGTTCTGCTGCGCTGCAGCGAGGCCATTTCAACTCACTCCTGCCCTGGACAACTTTTCTCCAGATTCTGCTGCAGCATAGAACCCACACTACCAGAGGTGAGCAGCCAGCTGCTGGAGTACCCACCAAACACCCCAGACCAGGGACCACGTATTCCTGACATGTTCTGGAATCTGCAGCATCCATAAATCACACTTCTGCAGAAACAGAACAAGCACTGCCTTTTGCCTTTCTGCATGGATTGCCTAACACTTTCCAAAGGTATAACGAGGGTCCAGACCAAGGCATGATGACAGCTCGCTACATCATTTTGAAGTTGGTTTCTGTGTGCAGCTATTGCTATTATCTTGTACCAAACTACAACAGCTCAGCCGATATTTGAGAGCGAACAGAAGCTGCACAATGACAACTTGGCTGGTGATCTGCTCCACAAATTGCTCAGACTGGCTCGAGCTTATCGAAATCCGTCTTCTCCAGAACAACCTCCAAAACATGACTAATAGGCTGATTCTCCTCCAACAATATCTATCTTGGTTCCTGCTGTAAAATAATCAATTACACTAAATGGAATTATTTATACAGAATACGAAAGCAGTTCAGCTTTGGTGGAAGTAATATGCTTATCAGATGGATTAAGATCTAATAGGCTTTTCTCTCTCAAAGTATTGCTGTTCCCGATAGTCTATCAACCCTCTTATGTAAATTACTTTGCTCTTGACAACATAAATTAGATAAAAGAACTACATTTTGTTTACAGATCTCAAGTAACAGGATTTTAAATGTATTTTAAAGCCGTGCCAATAGAATCAAAAACTGTGTTTATGAATTAAAATTACCTTAGCTTATTGCAACTAATGAAACAGAAGTGAACTCTGCATCATTTTTGTTAATATGGTGACTCCACAAAAATCAAATATTTATGTCTTTGGTCTAGACGAATTAATATACAATTTCTCTGTCACAGGAAAAAGAAGCCCATGTCTTCCTTAATGTGTTCCTTAATGGAGTATCTTATTTCTCTAGGATCAGCTCAGAAGAGCTGAGGGCTGCACAAGAGGGTTCAGGGTGATGGCTGAGGGAAGCAAGAGCTGACGACCGAAGCCAACCCAGGGAACAGCACCAGCACGTCAGGATGCCAAATGCTGCCTGTTCTCAGATTTCTAGAGGCTGTGCTTTGACTTCTCTTCTTACTAATTCCCTTCAGGAAGATGGTAGAGGAGCCCTTGTACTGCAGTTGGAATAAGAGGAAACGTGTTTCTCCTGTCTTTGGAGCTGTGTTAAAAGTCCTAAAAGCATTCTTTGTAATACCTTTATTATACACAGGTCTAAAAAAAATTTCTTAAAATGTATGCAATAAGTAAAGGCAATGGCTAAATTAATATGCTTAGTATATTTAGCAATAAGGAAATGATATACAAAGCAAAACTTTGGACTTGGATTAACCTGAAATACAAGACAAGAGAGAGATTTGTGCATTTCTAGATTCATTTTTTAAAACTGGATAATACAGCACAAAAGCAGTTTGGCTCAGTATGCCCATTTCACAGCTCTGGACTAATTAATATCAAGTAAATTACACTTGGCCCAGAGCTTGGATAAGCAAAACATAACAACGCGCGCTAAAACAAGTCTTAAATAATTTCTCCAAAGCCCAGATGATTTTCGCTATGAGATGCAAATAAGCATTTTTGCCAAAAGAGAACAAATAATTTATGATGCTGTATAAAAGCTGGTAACTGCTTCTCTTACGTGAAAAAAATAATTAAAAAAAAAGGGAAAAAACGAATCCCTGGCTTGATTGTGATTCATTGTGTATGTCAGTCCTCTGCATCATGGGACTAGAGCAGCCTTTTATCTGTGTTATTCGTCAGGACAGATTGAATAATGACAAGTGGAGTGCCGAGCCGGAGTTTACTCACAGATTGGTTAACATCATTTTGTTCCCAGAACAAGTCTCATCGGCCCTTATCAGGAGTCTCCCAGAATTGTTTGAAAGTTACAGGCAGCGCACCAAGAAAATTAATTTCCCTGTCTCCCTCCCAGTGTTGTCCAAATCCTGTTACCCTTATTCACACACAGTAATTCAACGATCTGAGCACGCGATGCCGCTGCATTTTTGCTTAGTCTTACAAAACCCAGTAACATATAATTTCTAGGGACCCATGCAGGGTTCACTTTCCATTAAACTTGCAGATGAAATTTTCTTTTATATACACATATTTTATTGCTGTTTACTCTAAGTTTACTTGCAGCAATGATGAACTTTGCTCACCAACAAACTACAACATTAGGAGGGTCTTAAGAGGAACAAGGTTCATCCTGCAACTGCTGTTTGGACCCAAGAGTGGAGCCCACTCCACCAGCAAAGGAACCACATCAGCACAGAGATGCCACTTCTGATTTACAGCAAGATACACACCAGGGATGTTTTTATGCCTCAGGAAATCCAACGCTCTGTATTTTCAAAGAATATAGATTTTTCTGAGCTCGCTACCAGAATTAGGAAAAATACATGTGAATCAGGCTATGTATTATTCTTTCAAGTCTACCCTGAGATTTCAGCTTTATGAATGAATCCAATAGAAATGACACAATAGGAAGCTGCTTGTACAATGGACTGACTAGGAAGATGAATTCAGGGAGCAAGTTTATGGATAAAAAAACCCCACCAAGATCTTCTAATTCAAACAAGGATGGATGCAACTTTTAGTGCTCGTTTCCTACAACAAACATAGGCTGTCTGATTGCACCCTGCATGTCTGCATGAGCAACTGTGGGTCTGTGCTATGAATTTTTAAACATATATTACCTTTTTAATCAAATTCAGGAGAGATTACGTTGATGATTTCATTTACCTTCTGCTTTAGTGGAGACTTCAGCACACAGCAATGTACTAAAGAAAACAAATCTATGGTTTGAGCTTTATGCTTGTTTTCAAACAAATTTCTAGTGTTTTATCTCATCACATCAACATCTGTGGAAGATGCCCAGAACTATTTACAGCAGCATGTATGCAAGTGAGAGGTGCTTCCCACCCATCTAAGTAGTCTTAGTCCTGGGATTTGTTTAGAGATTTTGCCTGTGGCTGTTTCTAGCCATTTTAATCCTCAGGGAAGTTCTGCACTGAAGCTTTACATTTCAAGTGACCGTGTTCTGATTCAGACACACAGGTACTGTTGCACAGGGATTCACGGGGCAATCGCTAGATTAGGTTTCTGTTTCAAGCCCAGCAAATCCAAATATATTCCTCAAGCAGGCGCCGTGGTCAGATGTGCTGCTCTGCACAAAGCCGAGTGACTGCGAAGTCGTCACCTTACACCCACATCCCGCAGCTCCCAAGTCCACCCCCACGCAGGGCACCCAGCCAGCCCTCAACCCAGTTCTGTCAAACCAGCCAGGATTTCCAAAGCCTGCTATTCAAACTGTTCGAGCCAGTTTGGATCTTCACGACAGAACCGAGAGAAGGGAGCTTGATGTGTACGTTTATGCCAGTGGATGAGAGACAAGCAAGAAATCTTCAAAGGATGAACCTCTCCCAAATCTGCTCATCACTCCTGACCACTGTGCACCCTCCTCCCTAGGACCAGTCTCCTTGTTGATCCATGCTCCTCATCAGCCCACAGCTTATCAGGAACTAATTCAACGCTCAGTTTTACCTTCACCACGTTTGAAGATCTGCCTTTTTTTTTTTTTTAATTTATAGGCTGGAGGCAGTCATATTAAATAAAATTTACAGTACTTTACTGAGGACAAGGGAAAAACACTGAGGCTGCAGACCTCTCCAGCACGGATGTTAAACAGATGTTTTCAATGTGTATTTGCATTTTGAACTGAAATTACAGGGCACAAATCTCAATGGCTTTAAGATCTCTGCCAGCAACTCATGAATACCAACAAATGGCACCTAATGATGCATCAAAATGGGTGATTTTTCTAATTCTCCTTTCTGGGAAGTAAAGATTTAACCAACTAATCAAAATAAAAAAGAGAGAAGTGAAAAAAATATCAAATAATAAAATCAAGAACTTAAAACAGGATCTTAAAGCCCCAGCTACAAAGCCTGACAGCCATGCAGAAGTCTGACAGCAGAGATAGGGTTTAATATTCTCTTATGTGAGAGAGCTTTGAATCTCATTTAATTTTATCAGATTTAGAATCATTTGCTAGGGGCCAGACAGCCAACTAGTGTAAATCAGTTGAGGTCCATTATCTTCTACGGAATTACAGTTTCCAATTTACATCAGCTGAGAACCTTGCTGTTATGCTACTATTATTAGCTGCTATTTATAATGCAATAATACCTAAAGCAATCATCTTAAACATGTGGCTCAACAGGCTCTCTGACATTGCCTGCAGACACTGGAAGGCTCCGCTATTCCAGGCCACGTTGACCAGAAGAGTAAAGTTTTCTGCATTGTATTACTTGTTCCACAGCCAGTCAATAGACTATCAAGGATGAAGTCCACTGTTTAATATTGAAGTCTAAGCCTAGGCTTGCTATGATATATAAATATTACAACTTCATAAAATATGGATTATTACACAAAAGCTGTCCCTTCTAAAAAGATCTCAGAGCGGCAACCTGCAAGGGATTAGAAAGGAGAAAAAAGGGCCAGAGAATGACATGAGGTTACACAAAAGGACAGCTATGGAGTTGCAGGGAGAATGGGAAGCCCAGCACTATCCAGTGTGATAGCTGGGCCACTTGCCATTCAGTGCAGCAGCATAACTTAGATGCCCTGAATTATTTTCTGAAGGATCCTAATTCTCTCTCTTGGCTATTCAGAAGACACTAAGGAACTCCCCTCCTCCTTGCTATTAGACATGAAAACAGACCAGTAACAGAAATAGTTCCCCCACACCCATCTTGGGAACACAGACAGGTTTGATACCTTCTTGTGTCTCACTGTTGAGTGCTCATTTATTATGGCTGTACATCCTACACTGCCACTGTCCAAAGAAAGAACTGTCTGTGCCCACAAAGCCCACTCAAGTCACAGTCCTTTACATTATGTTGGGAATGTTTTCTCCCTGACTCTGTAGAGCAGACAGAATCAAAGGTCATGGTTTTGATCCACTTCCACCATTTGCTTACTTGACCTTCACACAAAATTGGGAAGAGCTTTCCCTCACACCTGCTAGATTACCTGCAGATCCTGTTTCATGCTCAGATTCATTTGTCTCCTCTTCTGCAACACACAGTGAAGGCAGACCCCAACCACAAAGCTGAAACCCCCTTCAGAGACAAACCAGGTTTTTCTCTGAGGTTTGGCACTGTCCTGTTCCCACATCTAGGCAACGTGGGAGGATGGAAACTGAGATGCACAGATCTGCTGGGACTAGGAGGAGGTAGACAAAGACAGCAAAGAAATGATCATTCCCATTAAAAAATGCAGCATGAGGCCCATATCTCATGGGACAATCAAAACTTTGCAGCATTCTTAATCAAAGCAGCCTGTGTTCACTCCCTGGTTGGCTCCCTGTTTTGAAGCTGAACTTCCCTTAAGTTCAAGGACTCTGAAAGAGAAATCTAGTGCAGATCTTTCTCTTTTTATTTATGAACTCCTACTCAGTAGACTTCAGTCTCACAAAGTGCTTAAGCTTATGCAAAGTCTCTCTGAAGCAAATGGGAGTGTTCACTGGCCTGAAGTGCAGCCCTTTGCTGGAGCAGGGTGGCAGCTCACTCCTCGTCAGTGTTCTGAGCTCTAAGGGTTACTGTTAAATATAGCAAGTCCTCTGTTCTATGGGGTTTTTTTCCAAGACTGTCACTCACTGCTGGGTGCTACAGCAGTGCTGTCCACAGCTCTGCAGGCATAGGGCTGCCACTGCTTGTCCCCCGTGAGGGGAATGATGGGTGCTGGGAGAGTAATATAGATCATCTCTGAACTTATAAATATTAAGAGAAAGTTTTCCATTAGCACCCAATAACTGTTACTTGCTTATAGTAAATACCACATTAGAACATCTTATTCTGCCCCTGTCAATAATTTGTCTGACCACAAATCCTGAGCTGTTTGCTGGGTTTGTGCTGCTCTCTAGGAGGATGATTGAGAGCTCTGTACAGACTGATCAAGCAACCCATTAATATTTCACAGCTGGGCTCGGACTGAGTGGCAGCAATTATTCCACAGATTACTTTTTCATTTGAAGTGCAGCTGGTCATCCATTACTTTCTCCATGGCTTTGAAGGTCCAATAATTCCAATTATTTTTATCAACAGGAGACAGGTAAACTGGCTCTATGGAAATCTTCCCCGACATGGGCACTGAGTAAGTGACGCAGCCCACCTCCATTACAAATCCACTCCTGAGAGCTGAGATGTTTGTGTACACTGGCAAACTCCCTGATTTTCCAATCTAGAACACAGTATGTATTACTGCTGTAAAAGCCTGTAGCTTTGGCTTATGCTTAAAGTTGGCAGTCACTAAGCTTTCCTTGTGTGCTCAATTACCTTAAATGGGGCTGGGCCATCAACTGGTTTCCATTAATGAAGATACTGGCCAAATCTGTAAGATTCAAAAATAAAGCCTTGCACAGCCAAACTCATCCCTGAAGGCCATGTAGGGTTGTCTTCACTAATCAGCTGCCCACAAAACATAGTTCTGGTAGGACCACTGGGCTTGAGCTGCTGGAGAGCTGGATGTGGCTGAAGGGGCACAAGGGCAACTGTCTCACCTCAAGGGCACCTGGCTTTCACCAGGCATCACAGTGGGAATTGTCTGCATTGCTCAGAGCAAGGGCTTTCAAGCTCTCCCACATTTCTTGCCAGTTTTCTCTTTACATACACCACCATAACAGGGAGCTCGAAACCTGCAGCAGCCTGAGCACTGAGAATTGTAAGGACAGAAAGGGTTCACCATAAAATTGGCCATCGGATCTAGTCTGCAAGCAAGCATTTAATCTTGGAAACATTAGCTGGATTGGACCTGACTGCTGATGAGTTATTCTCCCTTGCTTGACTGGAAGGTCATAAACATCCCCGATATTAACAGCCTGGAAGAAGTCAAGGCTCCACACGGATGGACTGTTCTCTCCCCATTCCTCATCTGCTGAGAACTTTCTGCTCCACTTGCTCAGCAAGTGGGCACTTTGAATAATGTGGGAAAATGCCACTTATCTATTCATAGGGTTCCTCCGTCTCACTGCTGCAGTGCTGCCAGCTTTGCTTCAGGACAGAATTTTATTCTGCACCTATTTTTCTTAATCTGAAGGTCCGTTTAAGAGGTCTGCTCTACAAAATGATAGTTCTGGTGTTCACTGCTCTGCTCTAATAGCAGCTACATTTATTTCATTTCAGTGGGAGTGAGATTGCTTCTCTTTGACTCAGTAGGAGGGAAACTTGTGCGATTTTTTTCATGCCATTGCTTGAGCATGTGCATTGCAGCAGCTTCTCTTACATCAGGACCAGGCCAGTAGGATTAACAAAGTGAAGCTGTAGGGCTTTTCCTTTCCCCATTATTCTGATCAAGGTCTTTCTTCTCTCCAGTGCCACCCACCAGCAAACTGACTGAAATGTGTGTGTGAAGTGCATGCTGCTGTCTGCATTTCTTGGTGTTCCTCTGTACACTACTCCTAACACAACCCCATGCTCCACTAGAAACACAGAGGCAGTGAGACTTCAGAGGAACAGGAAGCCCAAAGGCAGATGTAGAGAGGTACATTTGGGATATTCTCCTCCACAGACTGCATTGCAGCTACTGCCTCAAGCCTACACTGCTGACAATCCTCAAGACTGTTCAAGCTTTGCCACAATGTGAGACTCTGCACACTCCTACGCAGCACCGTGTGGAGCGATACCTCCCCAAAGCGTGGAGGCATCGACAATCAGCAAGTCCCAGCTTTCCATGAGCATTTATTGCACGTTTGTGAATGCTGAACTGTATTTCTCCTCTCAAGGAGCCACCTTCAAGGCTGAAGACCCAACTCTGCCCAGGGGCTATGACAGTAACAGCCTCACCTGGAAGCCAGGCTTCCTTATGCAAGACACAAGAGATTGTCCCTATATGGTGCATTCATGTAAAATACTTGGAAAACACTATTAAAAGTGCCCTTATTTCAGCTCACTGAGTATGAAATACATGCATAATATTCAGGAAAGATACCAGAAGATAATTTTATTGCTATAATAGCCCATCTTACTGAGTCCCTGAAGGCACACTCCACAATCCAGCAAGCACAGGAGTATCCCAGTGGGTATGTCTACATTGCTTCTTTAAAAGAAAAGGGAAAAAAGAGTTCTGGGAGCAGCTGAGAGCAGAGCTTATGGCCACAGTTGCCTCCTGGCCATGCAGGGGCCTCCCAGATGACGTGCAGAACCTCCTGCAGCAAGTCTTGCCATTCCAAACTGCCTCCCAGCAGCCTGAGCCACCTGGCCTGCTTGGATCCCTGTGACCCCTCCAGGCTCCAGGCAATGCTTCCCAGGCATGGCCTCAGGCTGAGCTCCCAAGCTCACAGTCTGGAAGGGCACCAGGCGTTGTGTTGGGAGTTGTAAATCCCCCCTGTGTGCCCTGCTCTGTCTGGAGACCTGGGGCAATCAAATATTTAACCTACTGAATGAGAGAACTCCCTGCTAAGAGGAACAGCAATTAAAGACCTGCTGACTCATCAAAGGGGAAGCGACACAGTGGGGAATAGAAACATTCTGAAGGGGCCAGACGTCTGCAATGCACTGGGCCAGGAATTCCCTTTAACAGCATCCCAAACAAGCTGGGAACAACATTTGTTTAAAATCCCCAGTGAGGAGCTGCATCATCAAGAGAGCAAAAAACAAAGGAAAAAAGGGTATTTTGAAATTTATGAAAAATTTGTCCTTTATTCTGCAATAAAAATGACGGAAGATGGCAGTGGATGCCTGGAAGCTGACTGTACAGCCAAGGAGCAGTGTAGATATTTTGGAAAACACAGCCTTTTCTGCAAGCCCACTTGCATGTGCATGGACATATGTTTTATTATGGGGCCAGTCCTGTTATTTCTGCTTGGTATCTCCTCCTGTGTGTGGCTGCTTGTTGGCCCTGAACCAATGCCTTGGCTGAAAGAAGGTGTGTGTGATCACATGTACTGCATCTTCAGGTCACATCTGATTTTGCCTGAGCAGAAGGCAGTGTGTGTAATTGCTGAAACTGTGTGCTGATAACACTTAAGGAAAAGGATTAGAATGCAAACCTCAATTCCAATAATTCATCCATGAGCCTAATGAAAGCCAAACTGGACCTGCAGACACTAACAGCCACATGAGCATGGCTGTTGTGAGTACCAAGGTCCCATAAAGGCCAATACTATGTGAAGTGACATGGAATCTTCTGTGATTCACTGTCAGGAGACATTAAAAACCTAAGAAATCGAGAAATTCCTACAGCTGACAAAGTTGAAGGGATATTTATGACATAATTCCATGCCCTTACAGATAAGCATGTGGCATCACTTACTGGCCAGCAGCACAGCACTGGAGTCCAAACCTTTGTGATTACTAGACAGACTTAGCACCTTCATTGCTGCAAAACCACACTTAAAACCAAGTAACTGCACAAGTCATTACAGGACTGGTGACTTACAACCTACCAGCTGTTCCTTTGGGAAAACACCCTTGATATCACCATATGGTTTACTTCCCCAAATGTCATAACAAAAGACAAATAAACTTTCTCTCTGCAATATCAGAGGTGCAATTTCAAAACCACCAGGGCAAGCCAAAGCTGCTGTTTGTTTCCTCTGCTTCCTTTTCCACACACCTTGCTGGTGTCCTGCAAATATTCCCACAAAATTACCCACGTGTGGAGACAATATTCTACTCCTCCACCTGAAGGTCACTCAAGTAAATTCTGTATACCTCAGTTCAGGTGCTCAGTTTGGCTAACCTTAAAGCAAAGTACCCTTTAAGTGCATATCACTTTGGCCCTAAAACACTTAATCATTAACAATTTAAAGCCAAAAGGAATTTAAGTGAGTTAGACATCCTGTAATAGGCCTTTTGACTAGGGCCATTAGGAACATTTTGGTTCAGTTCAGACATAATTTATCATCCTGAGTGGAATTTACCTGAAAGGCAGGCAGCACCTTCTGCTCTTGGAGCTATTCTCTTAAAAAAAAAAAAAGTAGAAGAAAAAAAAGAAAAAAAATCCATTCAGCTTTTCTGATTTTCTAAATACCTTAAGGTTATGAATACCAGATAGCTTCCAGCTAGGCATTTACTGTGTTTGTAATAGCCAAAACCTATCTGAAATCTCCTGAGGCTAAATACAGAGGAGAGAGAAAAAAAGTAATAATTTTATATTCCAATCCCTGGTAGGAGAAACCTGCTGAAAGAAGGTTAAAGCAGTGTAAATTGATTGGTCTCCTTACCACTGCTTACCTCCCCAGTTAATTATCCCAGTTTGGCCAGTTCCTGAGCCAACATACAGCTCTGCTGATCAGGGTACCCACAAAAGCAGCAGAGCTACCCCAGGACCTCTGCAGCAGCATCCCCCGACACCAAGGTACTTCTGGATAGCAGCAGTAAATTAAGAAAAGGGCACAGCTTAGCTATTAAATAGGAACAGGGCCATAAAATAAGACATTTCAGCAACTATACGTGATTTTTAGGCTGGTGTCAACTTACAGTGATGCTCCAGTTATTCTGTGGAATAGAAAATCTGACAGCCTCTATAAGCATGGTTCATTTTTATATGGGAAACATATAAAAATGCTGATGCGTTATTTTGTTGTATATAAACATGAAAAATAGCAAAGGTAAGCCAGAAAAGGTTTAAGTCCTTCAGAATTTAATAGAAAAAATATCCAGCCATCTTTCTGAGTGATTACAGAAATTTACATCCCTATCACAGAACTGTGAAAGATAACAGAAAACTGCTGGGATGAACATGTTCTCTGCTTAATTTACTAGATTTTGAATGTCATTTCTACCAAACTGTAGTGATTTCATTATTCTTAAGTTTTAAAGATTTCTTTTTCTACACAGACAAGACTGGAAAGGGTATGAAATACCTGAAATACATCTCAAAATACCAGAATATAAAAATACCACATTCTCATCTTACACTGCTAATACTGACATGTGTTACCTTTCTCTCCTCCCCATAATTTGAAAACAGCCATGCCACCACATTTCTTTATGGCATGGACCATCCTGACATTTCAACTGTAGAAATTTAGGTACAGCTGGGCTGGCAGGTGTCAGCACAAAAAAAAAGATTGTATTGAACAGAAAGGTTCATTCCTTTGATTATAACAAGATGATGTTGGATGCCTGACTTGGCATGGTTTTTAATGGGACTAAGGTCAAGAAAGATGGGAACTTATTAAAAATAAATACATCAGACTGCTTGTTGCTTTTACTAGCAAATATGAGTTGGTGATGAGGAAGGGAATATGTACACTCTGACACTACCTTCAACTGCAGATTTTTTAAAAAATCTAATTTTCTCATTAAAACTCAATGGAGACACCTCTGAATGGATTCCTTATCCATAGGATAAAAAGGCAGAAAAACAGTGATGGAGCAAGTCTACGGTAAGGAAGACCACATCACATCCATCAAAGTCACCTGTCCCTCATCGCCACAACACAGACACAGTGACTGGTTACTGCCATGTGACTGCAGCCAGAAAGTGTGGGCAACTGCTCTGCTTCCACCCTCCATCGTTTTAAAGGATTTTCACAGGAAGCTGGCAGCTTTGGTAACTGATTAGTGTATATTACTAAGACAATTTGCAGGGATTCTATAAGCCAGAAGGAGCCATGCTGGGAGATCTGCTTTCTGCCCTAAATATAGCAGCATAAGAAATGAAACGCAAGTGCCAGATTTCAGTGGGATTTCCCAGGGTGAAATGCATCGCACACATGGCTCATTAGAGACCTTTAAAACAGAAACAAGAACTACAGATTGCACCAGTGTATTCCCTTCCCAGTGCTATTACTGAAAACATTTTGGATGAATGGTGGTCATTTCCCCACCATGGATCTCATCATCTCTCTACACTTGTTCTCAGTGAGCATTTCAGCCAGCTCCTCCAACATGAGCACCTCTGATAATTGTGACTGAGCAGTGTGTTCACCCATTTAACTTCACATTTCTTATTGGATGGAATAATTTTAAGAACAGGAAAACATGCATTAAGGAAAAGGAAGGAAAGAAATGAGTACAACGGATCAGTTTACTCTCATTTACGGGGGTATAATTATCCACCATTTCCAGGTTCTTGTGCCATGTTTGCAAAGCTGGAAGCCTGCTTCAGCAAGACTTCAGAGCACGGATTTGTAGTTGTTTCCAGCTATTTCTGTCCACAGAGCTCTCTTGGGTTCTTGAATGTGTTTTGTACTGCATAAATCCTCACAGCATCTATGTATTTGTTTTAAACTGACAAACTTAATAGGTGAGTGAAATCCATTTAACATGTCACCCTGCAGATTATTACCAACCCAAAGCAAGAGTCTCTTCTGTTGCTTATGAGGGGGGAAAAAGAAAATCCAAAAAAACTCCAAACCAGGACAGACTCTTCCTTCCAATTGCCCAGATATTGTCTATATCTCAGAGTTTACAGCCCTGTCCTTTGCAGCCTGCCTTCTGGAGCTGTACACTGCCAACCTGTCCTCTCCTTTATATCTGTGTAATCCTAAAGTGATGCTGCACATTTACATCCCTGTAAGAGGAGAACTGTGTCATGCATCAAATGACAGGCTACTCCATGTCTATTCAGCATACTCACAGGCAAAAATGGAATTAACTACCTTCCCAACCTCAGGCTTTGACCCCACCTGCAGCACAGATTTCTGCCCTCAAGTGGGAAGCCATTCCTTTGTGCAGACTGCTCCCGTAGGGAAATCTCTTAATGCCATTTGGTGAGTTCAAGTTTGTTATGAGTTACAGTGAGCAGCTCTCAGTGGTATCTGGGAGGATGGGAAATGACTGCAGTGGTTGGTGCTCCTGTGGGAAGGGAGCAGAGGATGCCCCAGCTCCTGTTGCTTTGCAGGACTCCCAACATCGCAAGAACAACAGGGTCTTTACTGGCCTCAGCCTCCCTGTACACAGAATTGTTATTTTAGCCCTGAATATGTAAAAGCTCCTCATTCTCAGGTCAATATAAAAAGGGCTGACAAGGCAAACTGTTCTGCAGAAAAGCTTCCTAATAGAAGAAAGGTGTAACAGCAGCAAATGCAGCTCCACTGGGAAGAAGAAAAGAATTACATCAGCCTTGTAACATACAGCCTTCCTCTTGGGCCACATACAAGACTGAATCCTGTATCATACTAACAAATATCTTTGGTCAGTAGGTCTTGAAATGCAACTTCAAATAAAGATGAATTTTGTCTTTTAATCTATACCTGCTGGTGAACTGAATCATTCTCCCTTCTAGACAAAGCGGTTTTCTGTAAAACCACAGCAGAACTGCTGGGATCCATCTGATCTTCCCATAACCCAGCCATCAGCTGCTCAGGCTGAAGTTCCTCCCTTCACAAAGCTCAAGGCTTTGCTGCAAACCTTCCATCAGTCTCTGTTGATGATATCTCCCTGTAAATAACTGCTTGATTCAGAAGTGGTGTGTGTGTACAAATATGTAATTAGCAGGAATTCCCTTCCCAGTATACAGAGAAAATACAGACTATAAAAGGCATGTGATCTTCTAGGTTCCTAGAAAAAAATTCCTTAATGTCTGGTTTTGAAAGATTAAGTATTTGTTGTCAGAAACAATACCACCCTACTAAATAATCTGAATCAAAATCAGCACCTACACACGTCTATATGACTTGCACCTACACGAAGTACAAAAGTACTTCAGGACTCTGCATAAAGAATTAAAGCAATTTTTTTTTCCTAAAATGAAGACGTGCACTTTTCCAAGAATCTTTGCTTGCTAAGAATTAACAGGGGCAGGTCACAAATGTTTTCATGTTTTTACGTGCAGCTGCAACTTCAAAAAATATAAGAAATCTACTGCTGATGAACAATGACATTTCCATTTCTGACAATTCACCCATAGCCCTTTCGGAGGTCACTCTGAAATATTTCAGTCCATCTAGAGATTTTATGTGTTTCAGTGTACATTAAAGAGAACCTTCAGGATAATAAAGAGCAGAAATCAGATGCACAGTCCTGCTAACTTGTGTGATACAAGGTGGTAACAAACAAGGCAAGAACACAGGAAAGCAGAACGTTCTCATGTTTTTCAACATGGGTATCTTCAGTGCAAAGAATGAACAGCAGAAAATGGCCATGTCTGCTGCTACAACATACACACTTTTATTTTTGTCATGCCTGTGTTCAGATCTGTAATACAAGGAGGGATTTTAACAGCCCCGAAGGGTGCAAGCAGAAAGACGTCACTGCCAGAAGCTGCACAGAAATACTGATAATTGTAATTAGGCAAAATGTGTAACTGAGGTGCCACGTGCTGGAGTTGGAGGTGGTGTCTTTATCATGAGGTGCCACACTCCTCCCCATGTCACCCCAGACCCCTCCAGCACCACTCAGCTCTGCACCAGCCGGGCACTGGGGCCCCTCGGTCAGAGGAGCAGGGCTGGTTCCAAACACCTGTGCCATGGATGGGTGGTTCATAAAACGTCACCCCTGCTGTAGGGATGCACTCCATGCACTGGGATTACTGGGAACGGTGCTGGCATGACAGGGATACACTTTTTGCAGCAACAAAGACTGTTGCCTTGAAGCCTGTACAGGTGGAGGTGCAGGGAGATGTCTGAGGTGTTCCCAACCCCAGAGGCTGTACTGCTGCTCAACCCCAAACACCTCCAGCTGGCAAAGCTCTTCTCCTGTGTTTCACAGAACACACTAAGCCAAAGGTTTAACCAATAATAAGCAAAATGCCATTGGAAGTCAACAAGAACTGTACAAAACCAGAAACCTGTGAGTGGAAATGAAACCATCAGGAGGACTTAGGCACCTGCACCCCTGCATCCATCTGTGAGGGACACTGCCACACAGCACAGCAGCTCAGGAGCATGGGATGTGCCCCTGAACTTCTCCTAAACACACAGCAAACCAGTAATTAAACTTTAATTTTAGCTGGTTAACCCACACTGAAGAATCATTTGTAAGGACCCTCAGTCACCTTAATTGCATAAGGATAAAATAATTTTCAGGGACCCTCTGTGTGGGAGTAAACTTTTCAGGTTTGGCTTTTTTTTTTTTTTCTTTTCCTGTGGTGGGGTAGAAACTCTAAAGACTTCAATTAGAAGCAATTACTGGAGATGTAGAGGCTTCTCTGAGGTTAAGCTGCCCTTCATTTTCCCAAGAGAAGCCTTTAATTAAATGCAAATAATCACAAATTTCATATAGCAGATTGCCATAATTTCTCAGTTAGTTACTGGATCTCATTTAAAAAGGAAAGAGGTGGGCAGTAGTGCCGGGCGGATGCGAAGTAATGAGAACTCAAGAGGTCAAGGCTGAATTACCTGCGTAAATCTATTCCTCTTCTTTAAGTCTGTCTGCAACCACATCATTTCAGTGTTAACAGGTTGTCCTTCATGCAAGTGCACTGGAGTGTAATCCTATAGAAACTCAGGCCTCAATACAAATAATTACCTCCGTTCATCTTGCTGTTGACCACGGCAGCAGAGGCAGGATGGGTAATGGGGAAGGTGCAATTGAAGTGGAAATGACCAGAACTAGAACTCAAGCTATGATGAATTCAAATGATATATTCAAGTTCATCTCCACTGCAGAGCTCTGGAAGAACAGGCACAGGAAATGGCAGCACATATTTTAAATATCTCTGTCAAATCAGGCAAGGGAGTGGATGAGTGGAGAAGGGATAATACAGTGTCTGCAGGAGGGGAAAGACAGACCCTGCACAACGTCAAAACCCTCAGTCATCACAGCAGGTTCTGACAGCTGTAAAAGGTAAACAGAGGAAATGCACAAGTGTGGGGAGAATAGGGCACTCCTCTCTTACTCTTTTTGTTTAGCCAAACACGACCTCATCCCAGCAAACAGGCAGCACTGGGGCTTCACCCAAGGCAGATGAAGGTTTCTGCTGCTCAGCACTTCACACTTTCCTCAGTAATTTACAGTTTAAGAGAGAGCCACCTCCTTCCCCTTTCCATGGATCGTGCTCCAACGCAGGGTGCAAACAGCAGGGGTTTGGGACCAAATGCCAGGAAACATTTTCTGAAAAGCTGATGGCTTTGCAGTTCCAGTACAAGTGGAAGGAGGCATGGAGGCTACTCCAAACAGCACCTCAGCCTGAAGGCAACCACGCAGAAGAAGTGCTTCAGAAGAATTATATTTTTGTTACAGCAATGGCTGCTGGGTTTTGAAAGCCTAGAAGGTCAATGCTCTCTGCTGTGCAGAGAGTTCAGGAGGGATGTTGGGAAGCTTAGAAGGAAAAAAGGAGCTCAAGGAACAAGAGAAGCAGCAGTGGAAAACTTACTCTATGGCTCAGCATGGCATGTCATTTCTGTGTGGATTCCCAAATTAAATCATTTTTCCTACTGTACTGTGAGAATATGGGGAGGGATCAGTTTGTAAGCTGTTCAGAGGAATCACTGATTATCGACATTTTAGAAGCAAGCTTGTTTTTGTTCTTTCGCACATTTATAATAATACCTTTTACATGTTCTCTAAGAGACAAATCTATCTCTGCTTCAGAACTGCTAGTCTGAAGATCTTTTGTTGGCACTGAGATGAATGTTAATAGGAAATATCTTATTTCTTTAGATGAGAGAGAAGCTGAGAACAATCCCCTCTGGAGGGAGGTGACAGGAGGCAGGATGTGGGATCAAGAGTTTATGACTCACCCCCTGCACAGCCCACCCATGCCCTCATTGCTGTTCCCTATCACCCTGTGAGCAGTGTTAACCCCTCCTGGGCTGTTAATGCTCCCCATCGTGCTCCCCACATCACAGGATGCAGGGCCCCAGCAGACAGGACCCTCTCTGCTCACAGGCAGAAATGCCTGGAAACGAAGCATTATGCCAGAGACCAAATGATCACCCTCACATTGCAAACCACCCAAATCCCTGCCACTCTCCCCCCTTCTCCATCTTTTTGTATCCCAAACAAAGCCATCCCATATTTTGAATGCAATGAGGTGTTTTTCTGCTGTGGATGTACACAAGACCAGTTATTGAGGCTCAAGAGTCTGGCCCATACAGTGTCTGCCAGATGATGGTTTGCCTGTACCCATGCACTGAACTGCAAGTATGATGAGATGTGTATTGCTGAGTTTTCAAAAGCTTCCTTCAAATCAGAAGTAGTAATAACCAAGAGATGCTGGATCCTGAGGTACCTGGCTGTCAGGGCTAAATTCTCTAACGTCCAGTAGGAAAATAGCACCAATAAAAACTTTTTCTGGAATGGGACATTTATAATATCTCTCACTTCTGGTGAGATGTAAGTACAGAGCTTATGCAGCAGCTTCTTTCACAGTAGAGATGCTAATAAATAAGACTGCTTTGTTCTGCCTCTGAAAAATTCAGAAACTAAGTATGTTTGAGATATTCCTTTCTCCTGGATGCATAGTTCTGTTCAGATGGCTATGAACAGTGGCAGAAACATCTTAGAACTGAGAGCTGGAAGCCTGTCCATTGAGATGGAAGCACATGAAACCCAGCCCAAAATGTTTGAGGGGAAAGGTCCATCTGCCATCATAACACTGTACAACACAGACTGCCTTGTGCCATTGTCAGAGAAAAAACCCAAAGAATTACCCAAGTGATTGCAGTGCAGCATATGCAGCTCGATTTAGTGGTACTAGTACAAGACTTACTATTTCTTTTTTTTTTCTTTTTGTTTTTGCTCCCATGGCATAATCTGTCAGTGTATCCAATGCCATGGCAGGCCTCTGAAAAACTCAATGGTTCATCGGAGAGTAGAGACAATGAGGTAAAAATATGGAGAGCTTTCATCACTTTTCGTTAACAAGGAAGAAGAAAGTTTATGTGCTTGTGCTGGCTGAGGAAATGTGGTTATTAGGATAATAAAAATGAAATATTATCAGAGACTGAGGTTTCAAAGGTGTAGCACTAGAAGAAACTGATGCACTATAACTCAACAAGTCACCAGTACCAAATGATTCATACCATGGGGGATGCAGCAGTACACGGGTCAAACTTCTAATAGCTTCACACAATAACCTATTTAAACTGACTATATTATTCTAAACTACAAATGAGTGAAGGCAAAAATGGTACTATATGTATCTTTAAAAGAAGATAAGTAATCCCAGTTGCTTTTCATGCAGAAACACAAAACCCACAGGGAATAAAATTCAGATCTCTAAAAAATAGTAAAAGAAAAGCATAGCACTTTTTTCCCCTCAATCTAGAGGAAAGAAATTAGAAATTACTGTAAAAAAACCTGCAACTAAAAAGCATTACAGTGAAGAGCTTGATCCACTGATGTCAGTGCCAAGATTCCAGCTAAATTCCAGTCGGTAAGGATTTCACCTGTAGGAACTTCCTCACTTGATAGTACAATCACTCATAGTATTGCTGGTGTTGTCAGACCACTACAAGATTAACATCTTTATATCAGAAGATGCAGTCCATGTGAATGAGGAAAGAAGGGAAATACACAAAGCTCTTGGGTCATGCAGGCAGTCTCAGAACAATTACTTGTTTTATAGAAAGAGCAACATGAATTAGGATGGGAAAGGGCACAATTTTGTATGTGTGTGTGTGTGTGTGAGGGGGAAGGTGAGAGAGAGGAGATTCCCTCTTAATAAAGATATAGTAATATTAATTCTAACTCAAACCAGTTTTAGCTGACTGATTACAGTTGCCCTGCAAAGCCTGAAAAGTGGAAAAGATTTGTTTCCCATATTGGCCTTACCATTGCACCTAAAGAGACCCCAGAGAAATCATGTCAAGGGAATATGAACAGCACAGCCTTTTTCTTCTGAGGCAATCTTTAATTTAAAAAAAAATAAATTAGAAGAAAGTCTACTCCTTTAAATCTTTAATAGAAGAATCCTGCCTGTTAGGGCAATGAGCTTTCCTAACTCTAATCCATCTTTACTGCTGTGTTATTACCCCACTGTTTTCCTGTAATTGAAATGTGGCAGGTAGTTTACACACAAGAGGGAGTAATTGTATTGGAAATAACCGTTCATAACCAAATTTTAAAAGCTCATTTTTCATATCAACTTTTAATAAAGAATGCAAGATAATAATGATATTTAGCATTTGTGCCACCTACAGTAGCATTTTGTCTCTCTAAATTGCCAACATTTCATTCAACGATGCTAAAACAGATCCCTTCAGCAATGAACACAGCCTGAGGCAAAAAAAGGAAAAATCTGAACAATTGCAGTCATTTGTTCCTGTTCAATTAAAATAATAAAATATGGTTCAACCTCATGCTAAAGTGTGTAAACCTTCAAAAAAACCTCGTGTGGTTATGGAAGGAGAACAAAGAGTTGGCATGTGGTGTGGTTTGGGACTCTCCAGGCTCAGCCTGACCAGGCCAGGGGGAAAAGATTCCGCTCTCTGCACCCAAAGGAAAGTCCACCCTAAAGTATGTCTGTAAGTACCACATTTACATGTATTATAAATACCCCCAGGGATGGTGCTCTCCCAGTTTGGAGGAACATGTTAAGTTTGGCTCACGAAGGGACTCCTGAATACCAAGTTGCAGAATATTTTCCTTACAAAAACTAATCTGAAGCCTTCACTTTATATGATCTTTAGAAGACAGCTCTCCAGGAATTTCAAGCCTTGCAAGCTGATTAGGGGAAAATATTATTTTTCCATTTATTACAGTTTACAGTCTAGCAGAACCTGCCACTATATAGGACTACAGGATGTCATATGCAAACAGCTGCTGTCCCAAAACAATAAAATCCAAACCAGGCTAACAGGAGCTATGGATAGAAATACCAGCGAAGGGCAAAGGAAAAGCAAAGATCTGAAGTGGTTTGATGGGTGGACAAGTAGGTGGGTGTTTGACATTTAAATACAGCTGCTACAGGACACAGTTTTCATCTCTCCTGTTTATAGCTCTGCCTGCTGCCTAACAGACTATAAAGGAGTACTAATGGATAGTGCTTCAGATTCCTAACACCATTTAAAATACCAAGCATTGTGTGCTACCCTTGTGGAAAGAGGTCAATGCACTGTCATCGCCCATTATCTGAGCTTTCTAGCCTTGTACTGCTTAAAATAAGGATATTGGTTTGCTGTGTTTATGTAAGCACATCTTTTCTTGTGATATTCAGAAGCTAATACAAGAGGAAGCTTTCAAAAAATGTTTTAAACTCACTAGTAATAGCTGAAACAGAGATCATCAGTGGGCAGCATAAAATATGCATGTGCTAATATGCACAGTCATGGGCAATCCTGCTGCTAAAGAGCTACATCACGATAAAGAGGAAGGGTTTTAGAGCTCTGGTTCAAGCCTTACAATTATGTTGGTACATAAGAACCCTTGCAGGGGCTGTGCCCACCTCAGCTGAGCTGTCGAGCTCGAGGTTGAGTCCACCACAGCTGGAGGTTGACACAGCTGGAGGTTGACACAGCTGGAGGCTGACACAGCTGGAGGCTGAGCCCTCCACCCCACCAGTGGGACAGCAGGACACAGCCACAGCCTTCAGACTTGGTGGCTCAGTCACACATGCAGCCCACAGGCATTAACATATTCTCCCCAAAATCAATATATGCAAACCATGCAGTACTACCAGGCTTGTCCAAGACCTGAATGGAGTTCCTTCTACCAATATATCATCGGAAAGTTGAGCGCTGGATGGTGGTTTCTACATCAATTAGGTTAGGCCACCTTTGTGGTACATTTGGGTTTCAACCCAAATTGGCGGCTTTAACCCAGATTCATTCCGTGGTTTGGCTTAAAATCCAAGCAAGGTTTAGAGGTAGCAGCCTTCCCAGAGCTTCCCACAGTCCCAGAGCAGCACAGCCAAGATGTAAATGAACAGGGTAAAGGAACTGTGTGTGGGAACCAGCTGTGGGACAGGCAGATGACATTTGAGGTCCCCTCTAGACCTGTTTTTCATAGGGCCTGAGACTGATAAAGGCATTTAAAACAAACTGAGTATCAAATAACACAGGAAAAATGAAGGATTGTGCCAGAGGACAAGCATGATACTGCCTTGACAGCCCCATGTAAAAGGCAATAGCCACACATAAATTTATTTAAGCCTTGAATATTCAGATAAAAGCAGAACCTAGAATAAATAGTGATGTCTTGCTTGTTAAAAGCCACTAATAGGAAGCTTATAGTTTGATTTCACAGAAGTTGTCTCCTGAACCACAAGCCAGTGGGGCATGTAGAGGACAGAGAAGTCAGGGCTGGACCGGGAAGTGGAGTGCATGGATACTGCTAGAACATACATGAGAAGGTTTGGTTTTTTTCCCTGAGATTGTCTTGCTTCATCTCCTCCCCCCTTCTCTACTCCCCACTATCAGCATTTAAAACACCCCCGAGTTTTCTTGAGCAGGTTTGCTGTGCTCATTAAAATACTGTGAGCACTTATTGGCTATAATGAGCATTATTAAATTCTGGTAAGTGCCAGAACTGTTCTGTGGAGTTGAACAGACTCAGATTCTGGAAGGAGAGGTGGGAAGATACTGGAAACACTCTATTTTCTAGAAGAATAGAAACACAAATTTTCCCCTTCTTTTTGCTCTGCAAGCACTGGGGTAACTCAGACCTGTTAAGCAGCAGCTATTGCTTACTGACTACTCAGATCATTTCCCTGCCTCAGAAGGACTCTCAGCTCCTCTTATCAGAACAGGAACAAATTAAAGATTTTTCCATATTTGCATCTGCTCATTTGATAATTCTGCTACATTTGTTACTTAGAGATAAAAGTCTGCCTCTAAAAATTCACTTAGCAAAGTGGTTTTCTCAGCCTCAGGGAACGGTGCAGGACGGATTGCAGAGCAGGATCCAAAGCAGCTGGCGAGGCTGCAGGAGCAGCAGGAGATCAGGAGATGAATGGGTGCATATTGGGGCAAGGATCACATTTTACATGCCCAGTTCTTACATTTATTTCCAATTGGCTGTGTCAGAGACACGCACCCTGACTAGTGTGGCCTTGCCTACAGCCACAAAGCTGTTCCCACTGCAGGACTCAGCATGACTGTCTGTGTTTTACCACCAAAGGCCATCGCCTACCAACATTAGTAGACATGAATTAACTAAAACCATATACAAATATACTTTACCCTGGAATAATCCCCAGTAATCAAAGGACAAGTAAGGAAACAGAATCAGACAAGAAACTGAAAATCAGTGCATCCCCTAAAAAGCCAGTGTAAATCCTAGTAGGGTGGAGAGAGCTGCTGGAAGTGGGAAGTCTCTGTACATATCCCTGGGAGACGACACTTCAGCATGTGGCCTGCAAAATGCAGTGCATCACGAGAGGGCAGTGAGGGAGGAAACAGGAGCGAAGTTCACCTGACTTCCCAAGCAACCTCTAGAGAGTTGACTGACCACCAACAAACAGCAAAAAAAGCACAGGACTGACACACTGAAGTTACGTTATTACAAAGAAATAAAGTTGTATTCCTGAAAAGTGATATTTGAAATTCTGTTATTTTGTTCTTGGGTTGATACCCACACCACTTCTGTGTGACAAGCATATGACCAACTCTTCCATCACCTCAGAAATACCTATTTTTCAAATACATTAATCTAAAGACCACAGTTCAGCATGAAATGGGTATCAAAATAAATTTCACAAGATTAAATAACTGGTTTGGTTAAGTATTAATTGCTCCAGTTTGGTCACTCTTTGCCCACTCACAGGAGCTTTTTGTGGATTACTGCTTTATAATTGCTTGCTCCCTAAGCACACATGCATTGCAATTTTCTGCACACCTTGACAGCTTCCTGGTTACAGAAAATGAATGCTACATGTTCCCCTGACATAGCATTTTATCTGCTGGATACAGTAAACCAGAGATTGTTTATTCAACTTCTCATGGCCCATTAATGACATAATGTAGGACGCAGCTGTTCAGGACTGCACAAGACCAAGGCAGAGAAGGAAATGCTGTGAGACTCCAAACATGCTGCTCAAACCAGAGCCTGACTGGGAAGGTCCTTGGAAGTTGTCTAGGGGAATTTACCCTTACAGCTCTCGCATGAAGTAAATACAGGATTAAAGCTGAAAACTTAGTTTCTCCTGAAGACTCAAATGATCTTAAAATATCCCCATCTGGGCAAGGTGGCAATGACTGCTTTGAAGAAAGGACCAATCATTTCATTTTCACTCTCCTTGGCCAAATTATCTACTGACAAACTAAGACCTGTCATATATAAAGGCTCACAAGCCCTGGAAGTGGGGTGTGCCTGGTTTGTCATGTCCTGACTTTCAGTGTGTGTGAGCAGGAGATGTAAAGCTCACTCTGTAAAAAGACAATTCAAGGTCAAGGCACGTCTTGAGATCTCAAAAGGAGTTTGAACAGACTTTAAGTGATGCACAAAGTGCTCTGGGCCCGGAAGGCACCATCTGCCCCACTGCAATCTACTTCCCAATACAGCTGCCCAACATTTTACTAGGGACTTCTGGAAGGCTAACCCTGGCCAAGGAGCAGGAGGCAGCAAGGGAGAGCTGCTGACAGGACTGATGTGCACCTAGCACAGCATGACAAGGACAAGGACGTGTTCCACCTAAGTACCACACCTAGGCAGCTACTCTGTGAATTTTATTTCTCTTCATGAAGCTTCCAGAAGCACACCATTATGGGACAACATGAATTTTCCCCCCCAAAAAAGCAAATCCAGTTTCTAATCTTCCCAGTCATGGAGAAAAGCAGGAAAAGTCTAAGAGAAAGGCTCAAACCCATCCTGGCTTCCACACCCCAGTTCAAAATAACCAATTTCAATAATCTTAAAACACTTTATGATTGAAATTTAAGTAGGATTGGTATACTGTTTACATATATACATCTATATATACATATATAGCAAGTAAGAGGAATGTGATTTTCAATGCTGAACTGATTCCTCAGCTTGGCAATACTGCAGACATCTCCAGCAGAAAGAGAGGATCACTGGGTAAATTTGCTCTTCCCTGTAATGAGGATTATCCATGGCTACTAAACACCCCATTATGGAAGCTGTGTCTGAAGTCATGCTCAGAGAAAAGACCATCACCCCCCCTCATCGTCCCCAGACCTTTCAGGGTAACCCCTACTTACAATTGTGAAGTTCATAACCTTCAGAATCCAGATGGTCATAGCAAGGTTCACCAGGATTAAAATCATTAGGAGCAGCACAAAGAAATAGAGGCATCTCTTCCTCCAGCCATAAATCCCCACTTTGTATACCTGGGGTCCTTCTGAGGTCTGCATGGTGCTCCGGTGCGCGTACTGTTCCTGAGGCATCTGAAACGATCACAGAGAAATCACCACGTGTATTCAGTGGCAAGAGAAAGCTGATGATAAAAACTGCTCGTGTCTGTGCCTCCTAGAGGGTTTTGTTTTTTCTTTTTCAGAGTTTACCGGCTGGGCAGCAGCTCTTTGGATACCTTGGTTCTGCGTTATTTTTCCTTCTGCTTGCTGCATGCAGAAACATAACAAAAGAGAATTTTATGTGTTAAATGTGTATATCTATATTTATAAATACACGTAAGCACGCTGTCTAAAGGTATCCTACAGAAATCACTCTGGAGTGACTTTGTTCACTGCCCCAGGTTTTGCAAGGCAGGCACTCCAGGGCCTCTAAGGATCCTGAGGGGAAAATTTTGCATGCGTTTTGTAAAAGCAGTTGAGTTCAGCAGTTTGTTTGGAAGATGCAATATGACTTCTCAGAGGTTTAATTTAAAAAAAAAAATCATCTCAAGCAAAATCATTCCTTCCAACCACAGAAAAAAAGGCAAAGGGGAAATGTCTGCCTTTCCCCTTACCGCACTCTAACTTTGCCTAAACAAGTTAACGTGAAGCACAAGTTTCTCCAGTTGCCACATCCCTAACAAATTATCCCCAAGTATCTATGCTGGTTTAACAAGGACTCTGATATCCTGAGAGGGTGGGCCTGCTTAGACAACATCAGAGGCCAGAACTATGGAAAGAGGGAAAGAAGGAAAGAAGGAAAGCCGGTGCTGAGGAAAGCAGTGCGGCAGCATCCTCAGGAAGAAATGCTTTACAGCTCCCCATGGTGAACAACTTCCCCCTCCTACAGCCTGGTACCTGACCGGCTCCAGGCAGTCAGGGATCTGGCTGCCCTCACCAAGGATGTAAAAACATGGATGCTTTTAAAGGGCATCACAAGGAGCTGGGACAGGGGCGCAGATCACAGCCACCTCCCACTGGCTGTGTGCCACCAGCTGTGTGCGCACGGGAGGGGGTCGTGGAGGTATTTGGTGCCACTTGAATGAAAGTATTCATGTTCTCACCCTTCACATTGAGGTTCTGGAAAGCCACTTTCACAGCCTTCCCCAGGGATTGGTTTCTTATGTTTTCAGGCTTTTTTTGATGCGCAGGCTGAGGATATAATCTCTAGTAACACACAGCTTGCTGAATTTTTTGCATTTTAGACTCTAGACAGATAAGAACCCTCCAAAGACGTTCTTGCACTACTAATTCCACATCATGAGCGCCTTCCTCAGTATCTGGCACTCACGTTTCTATGCAGTGAGTTACAAAATTTACATCACAGGAGGGAACAATTCGAGTTCCTCTGTGGGAGTGTGATCTGTGAGGTGAGAATGAGGCAATGGTAGAAATGAGATGCTCGTCGGGGAGAGGAGCTGGGTCACCAACAAACACACAGACTTGGAGAGAAACAGACCTTTTCACACTGCTACAACCACTCTGATCTGTACAAAGGGAAAACTTACACAACAATAAATTACAGAGTTTCCACTACCTGGGGGAAATTATAACCACAACTACTGTACAGTCGAGGATTTTATTGCCTAATATTTTAACAGAGTATCCTGGAGAGCACATATTAAATGCAGCTTCTCCCTTGGAGAAAATGAATAAATTGCATTGCTAACCCTCTCAAACCATGGAAGAGGTTTGACCAAGGAGAAACAATATGAAATATCCAGCTAAAAATACCTCTTTATTGCAAAACTTGTTTATTCACTTTATCTCTTTCCTGCTCTCGCTCCTTTTTTTCTTTACTTGCAGTCTCTAGGATGGAGAAAATAGCATATCCAGCTGGGGCAAAACTTTACAGACATCAAAAGAATTTACAGCAACAGAACACAACCACAAAGAGCAACTTGCATCCATGCAGAAGCCTGGTGTTGAGAATTTTTCCAGTTCTGATAAAATATTTAGCTCACAGCTGCCCTAGCAGAGACAGAGCAACTGAAGTACTACAACACTCATGACGAGCAAGACTTAGTAATACAGAATCAATTTAAAACAAGAAAATAACTCAGCAATTGTAGATAGCATGTTCTTTCTATACAGACTCTCACAAAGCCACATTTAAAGCAATATATGATTTCTAGCTAGTGTTTTCTCCCTGAATTGTAACTGCTACCAAAAAAAAAAAATGCTCATGTCTGTAGTTTTCCAGGAAGAGGAGACAAAATGACGGACACAGAGTGCTGAGGTGTGTTAAACCAACGAGCAGAATAAGAAGGTCTGCAAGGCAACTACACGTGGAACCAGCTATATCCGCTATCAATAATCTGTACTGTGTGGGAGGGAGAAGTATGCTAGTCATAATTTACATTTTGGCAACTTTTCCTGACTCAAACATTAAAAAGAATTAAGGCACCAGAAGAAAACAGTATTGCTGTGAAAGAACATCTAGTGTCTGCACTTGTTAGGTGATATTCCCCCTTTCAATTACTGAACTAAGAGGAAAGGTGACAGCTGCTGCTCACTAGGATTCTTTTCTTCTTCTTCAGGAAAATACTAGGAACCACCACTTAATTTTGTAACAGGAGAGAAAAGATAATACTGAAATAAATATACAAATTGGAAAGGAGAATGACACCTTCCAAAAGTCAAACCTAAAAGTGTCTGCCTGACCTGAGAGGGGTTAAAGACACACGTGCACACCACTGGACCACTACCACTGCATGGACAATCCCATCTACAATACAAAAAATGCAGCATGCCAAATCTTTGCAATTTAGCCACAGACAAGACAACCATGAGTACAAAAGCACAGCCTGGAACCTGGGTAATTCTCCAAGGAGTTCTTGGTGCTGCACAAAAAAAAGTAAAATAAAAGGGTAATAAGTTTTTGCACAAGAGCTGTACTCTGATTCCTTATATATGAACACTGCAAACAGGGCCTGAGACAAAATCCAGTCCACTTAGAAAAGCTATTCATCCTTTTGCTTTAGCATACCTTAGAGATATGGCCCATGACAAGACAGATATATTTGGTTTTTTAAGGCCACTGGAAGTGTCTTGTCACCACATATGCTGATCTGCACAGGCTGCTCGCTGAGTACTTCTGCAGAGGAGCTTCAGCACTTTCCTTCAGTAAAGCTGAAACCAGGCTCAGTCAGCTGAGGCACCATAAACCAGAACTGGCACCGAGCTTCCAAAAATCCCACCTGCCCTCACCAGTTAAGGCAAATCTTTGTTCCATGCCTCTCTCCCTCCTCCCACCATGTCCTCCTGCCCTGGCAGAAAGTTTCTCACTCAGGATGTGCAACCCACAGTAATGATTCACCAGGCAGAAAAGTGTTTTACATGCCCAGGAATGAATAAATACCTTTCCCATACAAACCCCGGTGCTGTAACATTCCCTGGGCATGCTGGCTCTGTAGGCTTAGTGAGGGCCATGAGCAGGGTGAGGTGTAGCACATGGAATCAATAATGTTTCTCTGCCATGGGGGTTTCTTTGATCAGCACTTAAATGAAGTATGTTTAGTAAAAGAACAATTTTAAGCTCAAAGGGGATGCAATCTGGGAAGGTGGCTTCTCTCTTACAAACCCTCTTGAAATTTGCTGCTGAAAATGTCCTAGAGCTCATGGACAGCAGCTCACTGCAGCAGGGACTGAACACCCCTGAGCCTTGCACAGCCGACAGTCTCCCCTCCCGCCTGCTTGCATATAACTGAGGTGTAACAGCTTCATCAGAAAAACAAAGAGCATCTGACCCCAGGCTAACCTGAAGCATGGTGATGGGAACATGTTTCTAGAGATGAGAGAAGGGTTCAAATTCCCTCAGGTCTTGGACCTACATCTCCCACATTCGCCCTCTCTTTGTGTCCGTATCACCAACATCCTCTTCTCTTTCTCTTTGTTTTCTGAAACAGAAACCTTTTCTTTTGGGCTGAAATAAGCTAAAAAAAAACACCTAAAAACCTTCAGAGGTGCTCTCTGCCATATCACTGGAAGGCAATGTACTTGTATTCACTGGCTGTAAATGCTCCGCAGATTCATCCTCTTTAATTTCTCTGTCTTTTAAGTGCACAGTCTCCACCAGGTTCAAAAGAACAGACATTTCTGGAGCGTGACTGAGAACAAAACGTGGCAAAAAGAAGAGTGTTTTGAGCCATCTATCAATGAGACATTTTGCATCTCTGCTCCCCATAAAACTCTCTCAAGTTTGACACCCCCAGGTCTCTTAATCCACCAGTTTCATGGCCCAAATTTGATTTATGGTCCTGCACATGGGTCAGACCACAGACCAGATCTCCATATAAAAGACCAGGCTTTGGAAAATTACGTCTAACTTCCAGCTTGGCCAGCAAGGGCTGAGTACTGCTGAACAGCCCAAGGGATGAAAAACTTGCTGGGATAGTTTAATCTCACAGCACTTTTTTCCAGGACCATCTAAGCCATGAAACTGGCCTCTTCTACACTGATAGGTGTGCCAGTATGGACTCTTTCACTGTCATTGGTGCCCCCAAAGCTGAAATCTTCATTCTCTGCTTGTCCCTCTGCTTCTGTCAACAATTTCTGTCCCTCCACATGGGGAGCAGTTCTTCCATGAGTTGGGAAGACCATCCTCACTCAATGCCCACTTCTCAGGTATCACCGCTATGTGATATGTGTCCAGAGAGACAAAAAATAAAAGGAAACATCCCAAGGAATGCTCTCATCTTTTATAACTTGTCTCTATCAGTGGGGTACATCACATGTAGCGCTCTTCAAATATCCAGATTCTGGCAAACATAAGCATATGAACAAGCTCTTTCTGGTCTGCACAGTCCATTGGGGCATGCTCTGCCTAGTCCACTGGAAAATACCTCTTTTCCCATCCCCACCTCTTGTGTCTTATGGAAGTTGGACTCACTCAGCACGGGCAGCTGGGGAGACCTTGGGGATTCATCTCCTGGTACAGTATTTCTCATCCAGATCCCTCAATGCTCCAGGTTACCCCCTACCTCTAACATCTTGAAAGCTCATGTGATTTCCCCAGTTGCCAGGGCTGACAGCATTTCAGCAACAAATGTGCTTGAGGATAAGTGCAGTGCAAAAACCTCAGTTTATAAACCAGTAGCTCTGAGCAGATGGACTAAACCAATAAGCTGAACATAGGACTTCTGCTCTGCCCTGTCACTTCTCTGCATTCAAGGAGCACTTACAGTAAAACTCTAAACCTATTACAGTTTGCCAGAACAAACCAAAGCAACAGGCAGCTCCATCCCTGAATAGTATCCCCTAAACCAAAAGTGGTATTTTATTATGCTGCAAGAGTCTGTGAGCAATGTGATGTTACTTTTGCTTCTCTTCTCTGAGAAGGAGAGAAACATGTCTGCTTTCTTATTTATGAGTCTCTTCCAAATTTTAGACTTTCTTCTTGATAGTTACCTTGTCTCAATACTTTTTCAGAATCAAGAAGAAAATGGAAAGTTAGCAAGGAATAAAAAATTTCTGCAGTGAGTTCTTTTATGTATCAAGCCAGTCAACAGGGAATGTCTTTCACAAGATGCCCCACAATTTGTCGCGATACGTTCACGCTGCATGCAAACACCACACCAGCCTTGCTGCATTCACACGCCGGTTCCTCTGCACCACTCAGAGCATGTGAAGCAATCACAAGCCTCTGTCCATCGGTGCCAAGTTTATAAAAGCTCTTTCCCACTGGAGTGTCTCAAAGCAGGGTGAACAAATATGAGAACTACACCAAAATAGCCAGCAGCAGGTGTGACTGCGGGAGGCTCTGTGAACAGAAAGAGGAATATAATCAACTGAGAATCTCAAATCAGAGAGCAAGCTACAGGAGGTGATACTTTGCAGACTTCTGCCCCAACACACTCTCACCCCAAGTACCAAGAAAAAAAGTTATGGCTTGTAGAAATGTGCAAAGCAGGATCATAATATGGATTTATATGGCTGGAATCCAACCAGCATGGCACAAATTGAGAACTGTGGGCTTGAGCATGTGCCAGGATCCAGAGTACAGTCTCTGCAGTGATCCTGCTCACACAAGTTAAAACTTGTTCTGTGTATCTTCCCTCCATCATCTTCTCTTCACATGATGTACCTTCTGTGCTTATCTGTTTGTTCTTTTGGACAGACACATTTGCTTTCTGGTTTTCTCCTGGGAAAGACCAGGAGAAGGAATACATGTATTAGGGTGGGCTAATGGCTCTCTTATCTACATGCTTCCAAGATCAAGAGACCCTCTGCACTCTGTCCACACATGCACACACCCTTCAGTCCTCCTGGATTCAAAGCAAAGCTTGAATACTTGACCCAGGTGGAGCTGCAGAAAGGTCACTTCTGGCAGGGGGAGGCTCAGGAGCAGCTGCCAGATTTAGGGAGGAAACACCAACTCCCTTGACCAAACCCAACCCAGGGCATTGCAAAGAGCCTCTCCTGCCCTTCCTGGACTCACACCCACACACCAGTATCTCCACTGGGGTTCCATCAGGAATGGGTACAGCAAACAGCCCAGCTGGACACTCGGGACATCCCATGATCCAGACTGATCCCATACCTGATGAAAACCTACACTGCATGTCTCATACGCATGTGGGTCTGGAGCACCTCCACAGCCAGGCACATCAGTCCAGCCCTGGCTGCTGCTGGCTAAAACAGACATATTCCAGTCTTTTCATCTCTCTGGCTCTTCAGTGCTTATGATTAGAACTGGGAGGTGGGATGCTGCACGACCAGAGGCAGGAACTTGAATTTTATTTTATCTTTTTTTAAAGAAGCTTACAACTATCTTCTTCTTTTTTAAAGAAGAAGATAATAGGCTGACTGGGTGCCTAAATTAACAGCTGCTGAGAAAACCACTAAAGCTCCAAATCTGCATGGTAAGATGGCAGCCTGCGAAGGCTAAAGTAGTCCAGATCACGAGACCTTCATTTAACACAGCATTTTCACTGCAGGTGTATTTTATGCAAAGCAAACTTTGAGCTTATCAAGTCTCTTAGTTTTCATCATATGCCTACCCCTTCCACAGCTCATCTCTGTCCTTTCTCTCATTCCCTTTGCCCCCATCAGCCTCCAGGAAGCCACAGTACCTCCACGTCTCTTGTAGGATGCCCTTTCTGCACTCCAAACCCACAAAGTCCTCACTTGGCTCAAACCAACTTAACACACTTCAGCAGCATTACTGGGAGAAAGCTCTGGCCCTGCCACATACTCAGTCTGATGCCCTTTGGTGGAAAACCTCTCCTTGTCGCTAAAGTTTTTGGATTGCCAAGATGAATGGCTGTTTGAGCCCTGTAGGGCAGTCCTGCTGGATGCATGAAAAGCAAACTGTGGGTCTACTCCCATGAACCAGTCAGAAACGCTTTGCGCTGTCCCACTGTATAATTTAATATCCTTAATTCATTCCTTGTTGAAAGGAAAAAAAATCAACACCACCACAAAACGTAGCTGAAAAGCAATTTCAACACATCAAAAAACATTGCTCTGAAAATCCAAGGAAGAGGCACTAGCAGAGGCAAGGAAGTTTGTGAAGCGACGCGAGGCGGACTCCTCCTGACACCTCCATCCCCTGACGAACGCACGTTCCCAAACTCCCGAGCCCAAGCCTGCCATATAAGGTGCTGATATCTCTGCAAAGGCAAGACAAGCTTTAATGCTGCAACTAAAAGGATGAGAGAACATTGCCTAAATCTGGCAGGCTTCTAAAGAGAGAGCGAGCTTTTCATCATAAATGTTTCTTAAGTTATTTGGGGAAAGAAACGCAAATCAGAAGAGAAGTTGCAGAGAGAAGAGTCCCTAAATTAATGTTTTTCCGTCTAATCTGCTCTATGTGGCTTCTGACCGTGCTGTCTGTTGCAGTTTGCTCATGCTTTATAAAATACAGGAAAAAAATATGCAGAGAAATCACAAGGCAATGATTATTACTGAGTTACTGTCTCTCTTCACAAGCTTACTGTACTAGGAATTGCCAAACAACCCCCAGACAAACATGCTTTCAACTCATTAAACAACTACAATCCAATGTACTTATAAATGTATTTACCGTGGCCAAATCCCATTTTTCATCCAAATCTATGAGTGACACATGGTACAGAGCCAACCTTTTGGCGGCTTCAGGTTATATACATACTTATTGCCCAAAATGAAAAAGTTTGGGATTATTTGGGTATAGCGTTCCCTCAGTCAGAGATGCAGCGCGGGCGTTGCTTTGCCTGCAGCATTACTATCGACACAAATTTAGCCAGAAACCACCACCCAACCTCAAGCTGCTCCCAACCCTTCACAAACATGCCACAGCTTCCCATTCTTGACTTTCTTTTTGCTCTGAACAGCAGTCTGAAAGCGAGAAGCCCCTCTGCACGAGCACAAAAGAACGGCAAAATCCCCCCAGCCACAGCAGGACGGAGCACGGCAGCTCTTACCTCTCCCTCGGTGGTGGATGAACACACGGAGGGTGCGGGAGGCTGGCGAGGATGCAGCGCAGCGTTCAGAGCAGCACGAGGCCTGGCCTGTGCTCATGAGCTGCCCCTGTCAGATTTTCCAACAGCAGAATTGCAGCCAAGTCCCTGCCCATGCCTGAAGAATTTCCTGAACAGCATTCCCGTTCTTTTTGTAACTGCTTTGAAACCACACTGTCTGTACTTCAATAAGGCTTTGTCAGGCCAAGTTACAGCTACTGGGCTGGCTCCAGAGAGCAATTGAAAACACATGTGTTTTGCATTAAAAGCCCCCTTCTCCGCGCACACAGTCAGACACAGACACCCCCGTCCGCACTCAGCCCCAGAGTCTGCCTGTCTTGCCTTCACAGCTATAGAGCCAGCCATTTCAGTCAAAAAGAATAAAAAGGATTATGTTGGTGGAGATTTTCTTTGGGAAAAGGAAAAAGGGGGTGGGAGGGATCCCGTTCCCATGGATAACACCTCGCCCTGCCTCCTGTGTTCTGCTGGGATCAGTGGGTGACAGTTGCCCAGGTTAACAGCTGGTTTCACCAAACCCCAACAAGCAATGAAGCCAAGGGATTAAAATTTCAGTTCACCACTACTCTCCTCTTACCTTTGCCTCTGTCTCTTCTTAAACTATGAGAAAAGAAAGCATATTTTTAGCATCTCTAGACTCAGTTCAGCACATCAGAACTGTATCCTAATCTTGACACGTACTCCTGTATCTGCTTATACTAAAAATAATATAACTATTTTTGAGTACTTTCATCCCTCTCTGCTTTCCAGCTGTCCTAACCCTTAAAAATATTTTAAGCACCTTGCATCTCTTTAGAAAGAGCATTAACATTGCTCTGGCATTGGCTTAAGGAAAAGAAATAGAAGATATAATGTTATACCTTTAATCAGAATGGGTCCCAGTTCTTAAAATCTGTAATCATTTCCAGACAGCACCATGGGTCAAGGCAGCGAACGCGGGCTCTGCAGCTCGGGATGCCCTGCCTGTGGCATGTGCCCGTGAAGCGGAGCTGGAGTAGATGTGGAAACGCACATGGATGTCCCCCTTATTCCACCACGGCTAAGTCCCACCAAAGATGAAACACAGCAGCAGAGTTGTCAAGGTAACAATATAGAAAGGAGACAGTTTAAAGAGAGAGAGAGAGATTTTTCCCTCCTAATGTTCCTTTTCAAAACTGTGCACTCCACTTCTCTCGGGTTATTCTGTTCTGTGATTTACAGAGGTGTGGTGGCCAGGTGAAGTGTTCACAAGGGATAAATGCAGTGGTGATTAGAAGTAACTGAGAGCCCTAAGATCCAGCGGTCTTTGAAGGCAGTAGGAATCCTGCTGCCTTCCATGGGCTGTGGGTTTGGTCCATAGCAAAGACTCATTTACCCACAGAAAGGTGAGATTCTGCCTTCGCCCACCAGCAATGAGAACTTACAAAACCCACATGGGTTTCCTGTATTGAAAACCTGCAGTTCTTCATCCATCCAATCTGTTTTGAGGGCTGCTGTGGTTACACCACGCATGGCTCTCTCCTGCACTCTGCCCTACCACCAACACGCCCTTTTCTTACTCCTGCCCAGAGCCACACGCTGGTCAGCAATACTGCCCACGTGTCCTGGCAGAGTGCACAGGCCAGATGTGGGCAACCTGGACCAGCCCCTCAACTGGCCTCAGTGGGGACAGATGTGGACTATGATGCTACTTTGCAGAAGACAGGATGGTATGAAACCGCATGGTTATTTTGCCTCAGTTTTCCAGACTGCCAAAGAAAAAGCACGCACACAAGCCGCACACACAAAAACCAATGGTGATAGCATTTCACATATATTTGCACAGCTTGTGAGGAGTCAGTTTGTGCCAGAACAGAAACCACAGACTTTTGGATTACAAATCAGGAGAGCTATGCATGCAGCTAAGAGAGAGTCTCCTAAACGAGCTGCCACAGCAGTGATAATACTCTTTGGGTTGGCAACCAGTAACGGCTGAAACCACAACGGCGCCTAAAACCTTTGGAGTCTCTTGGTATAAATAAACTGAAACAGAAAAATATGAACTGCAGATTCACATAATTAGATTTTCAGTTGTGCAAGACAATCAGGCATCTGCAGAGCTGTTTGCAAGATGATAGCAGTCCGTGCCTTCTGTCTTAAATTTCCCTGTGGTCTTTATTCAGCAAACCAGTTATGTATGGGATAGGCAGTAACTTCAGTGGATTGACGTGTGTTTTGAGTTAAGCACATGCTTTAGTGCTTTGTGGGCCAGGACTTCTCATGGCAGCCTAGCTGCAGCAGGACCAATAGTCAAATTATTTAAAACATGGCAGTACAGTACTTTGAAATTACTCAGTTCTTTACACAAATATGGTAAATCAGTGGTTTTCCAATTTTTCTCACTGTGTGAACCCCTAAATATTTGACAAAGGTGGTGCCTACTCCTGTGATCATTTCATAGAGAGATTCCTATGTACCTTACAAAAAACTGTCTTTACCTGTCATTTTTCACAGTTCCCTTGGGAATAGTCCACAGGCCTCCTGTACGTCTGGGGACCACAGGCTGGAAACCGCCGCTGGAGAGAACTTAATCCTTTATTAAAAATCTAAGCGATCTCTTCTGTTTATGTGATGTACTTTCTATCTTCAGAATATTCATGTGAGCTAGTAGCATGCTGGCAGGTAGAGACATGGGGAGGTGACAGCATTAATATTGCATTTTTTCCATTGGCATAATTACTAGGCCAAGTCTATAAATATTTACATTAAATCTGTCAGGCATCACACCAACCTCACTGATAACTTCAGGGGTGTCTTACTGTAAACTGCATTAATGCCTCACTATTTTGTCATCAAGTAACACATAAAATGCTCCTTCAAGCTAAGCCACTTTGTGAAGGTTGTTTTTATCTCTTTCTCATTTGGGTACAGGGTTTAAAGATGCTTCAAGCATCAGAACTGTGGCTCAGGGACTGTTCTATTTTTCTGTTATTGAGCTATCATTCGTATTAGTGCTAGCACTACCAAAAATATATGAACCTTGCAAGCATAAACCTTAAGTTGATGTCGACATAACTATCTGCATAACTGCTATTATTTCTCAGAACTGGCAGGGTTATGAGGATTAAAAAAACCTAGTAGAGCTCTTTAGGAAGATGAAAACAAATTAACCCCCCTCAAAGCTTCAATATCTTTGCAGCTGGAGACTGCAACATGTAGGGACTTCCATTTTGTGCAGGAGATCCAACCCACCTGGATCCATGAATTTCTACAAAAGATAGGAAGGAAGTTTCTTCTTTACCATTTATACCTGTCCTGCATTTTGACATCCAGTATTTTCTAGAAGCAGCTGCAATTTATTTGGTATTTACTACTGAATTATCAATATTCATAACTAATTCCATTTAAAAATGATATCTATTTGCATAAAAATGCAACTTGGGAACTTTATGCTGTGCAGATTTCCAGGGACTCACTCAAGTATTCCCCAAACCTTCCTAAAGAAATCAGTACAAACCAAATATTCAGAAAGAATCAGCATGTAAATGCAGGTGTGTGTGCACCTGGAGTGGAGGAAGAAGTCAAAATGAAAATTTTAATATCTGAATGAGATAATTAAGCAATTCCTTGTTTGAGCTTTCCCTCCAAATGACTTTTTTAAATCCATTAAATTGCTTGAAATATCACAACAGAATACATATAAATGTTTAAGTATTTTTAAAGTCTCAACTGAAAGAAATCATCTGCCTAATTACTATTATTACTTTAAATCTCCCCCAGACTTGGACTCTTTTAAGAGATCTCTCGAGTACCCACGTGTAAAGAGAGAAGCCAAGACTCATTTCAGCTCCATCTCCTTAAATACAGAATTAAGGGAGCTGATGGATTAGAAAGTTAACTATTTTGGGTCAGGAACAGCAAGTGGAGGGAAGGCAGCTACTGGCATTCCTGATGGATTCACACAGCCTTGAGCATCCAGAGAGGATAGAGGGCAATGTAATGGAAAAGGAGGAGAGGAGGGGTTCCCCAAACTTGTGTAGCTAATGACAGTAGTTGTAGGAGCAGAATGCTTCACTGAAGGGAGAAAACCCATCCCTCTGTGTGTGTGTGTGCAGGGAGCAAGGGTCTGATTTGATGACAGGGAGCAAAATCCTATTTAAGTGCTGCAGCTGCAAATGCTGAAGGCACACAGGTCATCAGGTAATCACACACAGGGCTGAGATGGGCTTGTTGGACAAGTGAAAAGGAAATGGGAGAAAATGAAAAAGAACATGTGTGTGTGTGTGTGTGTGTGTGTGTGTGTGTGTGTGTGTACATGACCATGTGCTGAAAGCAGCCAGACCTGCAGTGCCTACATCCTCACCCACTGCTCTAGTTTCTTCAGAAGAGATAAATATGGCTACACTTTAGTAAGTATAAATATAGGTCTGGTTATGAGATGCAAGATCTGCTAATGTTTGGAAACTAAAGAGAAAGAAGGGCAGAGCTAATGCCACTGTGGCTGCTCTCACAGACAGGCACTCAAGGATGCTCTGAATTTCATGCAGATGAGAAACTCCACTAACAGCAGAGGTGACCCTGAAGTGGAGGCCTCGAATCACGTGACACTGAGTTATTTAGATCTGAATACTAAATTTTCCCCTTTTATTCATCCAGACTTAGCAAATAGTATGACAGCATAAACAAATCAACAGAAACACAACAAAAAATCCTGGTTTCATGGCAATGGTACAGATCAGCTGGGCAATGGCAGGTCATGGTAGGTGTCGGTGTCGGTTGCACAAGGCTGAAAACACAGTGTGAGGTGAAGGACTGATCTTTTATGAGAGACCAGAGCCAGAGAGCTGCTGCTCAGGGTCTGGACTTCAGAAACATCCACATCTCTGCTGCTGCTATGAGACGAGGATCAAAGTGGTAAAAAGTCATGACCAAAGGCAGGGACCCTTCCACTGCACAGGCTCAGGAGGGCTGGAGACAAGGAAGGGTGGAGGATGGAAGTATTCAGCATGTGAGAAGAACAACAGGCTCACGCTTAACTCTGCACACATCAATGTCTAACACCTACATTCAGAGCAACGTTCTCCTAATGGCTCTTTTCTCCTTAGGGTCCAAACCTGCACACTCCCTGAGCCCTTTTGCAGACTGCAGTGTTTCTAATCCGAAAGTTCTGTGCCATGCTCCTTTTCCCACAAAAGCTGCAGCAGTGTTTACCCATCAGCCAAAGAGCCACAGCCAAGACTTAATCCAGCCCACCCCTCCACCCCAACCACTGCTTTGTAATTACTCTGATGATTTCAGCCATTTTCAAGCTCTTCTCAGAAATAATTTAAGGCCAGCAGAGCTTGTTAATAGGTAAAATGGAAAGTGTTCCTTTTCATTTCTCCAGCAACATTAATGTAATTATCCTGAATAATTCTCAAACTACGTGGGCTGTAATTTCAAGGCAATATTACTATTACAGAGCCCTGTTCTTCCAGCCAGCACATGTCATACTCCCCATCCAGAGGTTATTTATCAATAATCGGAAAGGTCTTCATTTGCAAACAACAGAGCCTCTTCATCTGCAGCGTGACAAGGGAGCAGGATGGGTGTCACCAGGCAAAGATGTGCCACATCCCTGGCTTCTAATCCTCTGGCATGAGAAATGCAAGAAAATAAAAATAACCGTGAAGATTAATTCTATATGGATATAAGAGCAAATATTCAGTTGGCCAGGCCAATAATTGTCCTTCTATTAAAGACTTAGTGGATCCAAATTTATTACTCTTATCTGAGCAGCTCCACCCTTTGTTCTTTCAGAAATCAGGTTCAAGGCACAGAGTTGCTCTCTAAACTTCAGTTAGATATATACCCCAGCACAGAGACATCATCACCTCAGCCTGCAATAGTCATCTTCTGGGAAAGCATTTCAGTTTCTCTGCTAGGTCTGTTGTGGTGGAGATTTTTTGAGTACGGATGTACCACGCTGCTTACATCTGATGCAGAGCACAGTCGCTGGTCAGGCAGAGCTGTTCAGCAGCCTGTGCTCATCACAGCCTTTCCCTTTCCACTCCCAGCTATTTTTATTCTGCCAAGAAAGAAGCTCTGCTTGTTCTTACACTTAGGTATCCTATTATATCACAAAGTTTAACGCCACTCGATGTACCCAAATCTGGCTCCACAGAACAATTTTCGTGGGCAGCAGATCTGTATTTTCACAAAGCAATTAGCAGGACTCTTGCAGAACACTAACAAGGCAGACTGTCAGTCCGTCAGCAGTCCTGGACATTGCCATCTGTTTTAACAAGCTCTGGACAGTAAGATTTTGCATGATCCTGTTAGACTCCTGAGATGAGCAGCAGTGACCTTCATCCATAATCTCTGATCCAGAGGAGAACTGTTGCCCTCCTCTTCCCATGACAACACTAGCTGCTCACCATCAGGCTACAACTAGATAGACCTAGATCAGACTAGATATAGTTGAAGACATTTTTTACAGTGAGGGTGGAGAGGCACTGGAACAGCTTGCCCAGAGAGGTGGTGGAATGGAAACACTTAAGGCCAGGTTGGACAGGGCTTTGAGCAACCCGATATAGCTGAAGATGTCCCTAATCATTGCAGGGGTTTTGGACCAGATGACCTTTAAAGGTCCCTCCCAATGCAAAAGATTCAGTGATTTTAAAACCTGATGTACAAATCTGCTCAAGAATAAGCAGCAAGGAGACAGCAGTTCTGGTAATCAGAATGGTGAGCGATCTTTGGCCAAATTTTGCAAATTCTTTCTCTCTGGTTATATTCTGCAAGAGGTGGTGAGATACATGCTGTTCATAAAGCAGCTCCTCCTGACAGTATGCAGACACTTGGAGCTGTATCAGAATAAAGAATGATTATGCTTATATATAAACAAATGCACACATGCACAGATACTCACATATTTTCAGTTTCAACAGAGAATGAGGGGGAAGGTTTAAAAAGCAAGTTGATAGGAAAATTAAGCTACACTGAGATTGTGTGAGCCAGAGGGAGGGGAAAAAGACGCAATGGTTTGAAAAAGAAATACGTGTTTGTATGTCAGCAGTCACGCCTGACCTTTGCTAGAGAACTCAATATGACACAGGCATACTGGTGAGGATATTTACTCCAAGGACTATGAAAAGGCCATTGTGCAAAAATTCCAGACTTGGATTTATCTGCAGAGATATACTCAAGGGCCTCTCAATCTCAGCATCTCTGCTTATTTTATTGGCCGGATGTCGCAAAGGGTAAAAAACTCTTTATTTGGGAAATCCCTTTATTTCTGCAGCTATTACCCCTCCATTTCTGAGAGGATTCCTTGTGCTTTCCCATACCTAACCACTTTTTGGAGCCTGGGCTAGAGGGTTTTCCTGTGTGTTCAACAGCATCCTTAAGGGCTACAATGTCCAAGAAAGTTGATGAGACCATTTGCACTTGGTCTGCTGTCCTCTTCCAAATGCTTACCTCATTCAGCAGCTGGTAAGGCTTACCCTCACTGCAGTATCAGAGAAGGCTGCTGCTGCTTTCAAATCTCTCTATGAGCCAAAGATTCATGCTAAGGATTTCTGTAAAAATGTCTGGTCCCATAAGAGTATGAAAGAAAGAAACAAATGTCCTGTCCCTTCCTCCACAGAATGGAGAGCCAACATGCTATTGGGTTCCTGGCACCATGTTTTTATCCTACAACCTTATAGTTATGTTCTTGGATTACTTGTGAGCACAGTGACCCCAACAGCCTCCACTAGCACTACACTGCAGAAATCTTCACTGCAGAATTAGAGGAATGGACTTAAGTTTTGGCAATATTTGTTTCTACATGGCAGAAAAATGAGAGGTTCATTGCATGACTCCCCTGTGTGAGCGAACATATCCTGTGGTTTGGCAGCCACAGGATCTTTTTTTCATTAGTAGGACACAGGGAAAACCTTGCCACATTTGTATATTTTGAAGTGAAATTTCATCACTGCTGTGATTAATGTTAACGTCATTTCTGCCCCAAATTCTCCACTCGCTCAGGCTAAAAATAACGTCCTGGATTTCCTGATATTGTCCAATGAGAATCACAGAGGGAGAGAGAGCAAGGAGAGGAAAGGAGAGAGAGGTGCTCTGTGTCTTTTCATCTAGACTTTCTTTTTGAGCACAGTAGCTGTCAGGAAGGTAAGAGAGATGTTCCGTTCTAAAATGTGAGGAATTTTACCTGCCCACTTTTCTCCCCAAATAACGACAAAAGTTTATGTGCATGATTTTCAAAGAGTAGCACAGTTTTCATGTTATCCCTCACTCAAAATATATTTTCAATTACAGTTTAACTCTATGAAATCACTAGCTGGTAATTAAATTAAATTAATTAAAGAAAGGTTATTTACTTTTTCTTTTTTTTTCTGAAGTGCCCGTGTGGCTTATTCTCATCATCCAGACCTGCCCCGCCTTCTCCGTTTCTGTGGGTTAGGGGCAATCTCACCCTACTCAAGCTCGAGTGAATTCTCCCTCCACAATGGCAGAACACACACAAAGTGAAAAATTAAATCCTTTTCCCACAAAATCTGTTTTCAAATGCAAAGATGAGGGTCTAGAGGGGAAGCCATACAAGGGGAGGTTGAGGTCACTTGGTTCAGCCTGGAGAAGAGGAGACTGAGGTGAGACCTCATCACAGTCTATAGCTTCCTCACGAGGGGAAGAGGAGGAGTTCTTATCTCTTCTCCCTGGTGACCAGTGACAGGATTCAAGGGAATGGCCTGAAGTTCTCTCAGGGGAGGTTTAGGTTGGATATTGGAAAAAAGTTCTTTACCCAGAGGGTGGTTGGGCACTGAAACAGGCTCCCCAGGATTTGTAGTCATGGCACCAAGCCTGACAGAGCTCAAGAAGTATTTGGACAGCATTCTCAGGCACACGGTGGGATTCTTGGGGATGTCCTTTGCAGGGCAGGATTTGGACCTCAATGATCTTTGTGGGTCATCCAACTCAGGATACTCTAGGATTCTATGGTTCTAATAAACAGCTTGGTGTTTTTGTAACCCCCTGCCTTAGAGAAGATCAGCACGAGAGAAATCAATGCAGAGCATTTACTCTCTGTGAAAACTTATATATATATTTATATTTAAGTAGAGTGGTATTTAAGTAAGAAGGAATGTCTTGTAACAGTGGGGTTAGGTGTGAATTCTATAGCAACTGTTTTTCAACATGCTGCTCTACGGGAGCAGCTCTGCGCTGTGTTTGCATCACCCTCCTCCTCTCACCCCTGCAGCTATTTATCATCATCACAGAAAACTGGGAGGAACTTAACATGGTGGTACAGAAGTTTCCATCCTGACTACCACACAGAGGTTAAACAGATCTCTCTGCAGCACAACAGCAAAGCCAGTGCCTTTCTTTTAATCTAAATCACCCAGGCAGTTATTAGGCTTTAAAGGGGAGCAGGTGCGGGAACACGTGTTGGGAGCAGAGTCTGGAACAGTCCCAGGGTTTTATGGGTTCATCATCCCAACACATAAACTTTCTCCCAGTAGGGCTCCCTTTTACTTACCTGTTTTTATTATTGTACAGCAAGATCTCCATAGCAAATCTCTCAAAGGTTAACAGGCCTGTCCAGAAAGTGCAAGAAACAGCCAGGCTACAGTCTATGAATTTTAATGCTCTACATTATAACGACACCCTATTTTTATACTGGATAGCAGTTCACAATCAGCACTATTTTGGTAACTGTGAGGTATGACAGAGGCCAAGGAAGGGTGCAATAACAGTTGTAAGACAACTCCAAATAATAGTGGAAGACCACCATAAAGATGGAACAGGGGAGAGAAGGGAAATAACGCACCAGGAAGACTCAGAGAAACCCCAGCAAGGACACCTCCATCTGCTATAGCCCAGGAAACCAAGGAAATGTTGCTGTGCTACAGCAAGTCAGAATGTGTTTCAGACAGATGGAGATCCTGATGTGCAATTAGTCCATCTTTGAAAGGTTTCAGAAGCCCTGCTGCTGTCTGCCTAAGAGAAATGACACCTTAATGCTCAAAGTTACAGGTTGTCGCGGGCAAAAGGACAGAAATACACCCACACAATTTCCCCATCTGCTCTACACTCAAGCTGGCCATGTGTTTTTCAGCAAGGAATGCTTGCAGACACTGAAACATCTCTCAGACACGTGCTCTCAAAACCAACATGCTTTAAAAGCTATTAAAAAAAAAAAAAGAAGAAGAAAGCTGGCTACCAGAATACATGTGTTCATCTCTTCAGTCACTGCAGTGCCGTGAGCAGCAAATCTTTAACTGATGCTTAAGCTTCACACATCTCTGTAAAGGATTTCTGAGCCACTTATGATGAGAGATTGTCACCGGGCCATAAACAGGCCCCATCAATTCTCTGGTAGTGCAGTGAACCCCGAACTTGCTTCAGCACTGGGGAAAAGGCATTTGCCACACCAACCTTACAAAGGTTGAGCAAACCTTGACCCTTGCTAAGGGGCAGATGACCACATCAGCCTGTGCAGGATCAGTCAGCTCTGGTTGGGATGCCCAGCTGCACTGAGCTGCTGAAGGTGTAACCAGGGTGTTCAGGGTGTGGGGATACACTCAGCAGGCTGCAGAGCTCCTCGTGTAAACAAAGCACTTGAGCACAGGTCATGTTTTAAGTACTTTCCGTAATAGATGCTTACGTGAGCATTTGACATAACTCAAATTACATGCAATTCTATCCACAGACAACTGGAGTAACCCATGAATAAAATATTTCAATAAAATCCTGCTTCGGTGACTTCATGAAACGAGCACCAGGAGCACATCAGTCTTGTAATTTCTCCTTCTTTTTATTGACTTTCAAAACTAAGTAAGCCAGGTTGCCCATTAATCTTCTTACAGCCTCAAATTCATGAGAGCAAGGGCCAGACCCTTTAGCTGGAGAACACAGCACAAGGTGTGAGTAGTCAGTCCAGGGATAAAGTCTGTAATCATGCTTGGAGAGTAAGGACAGGCAAATCTGCACCACAATAGTGCCTCTTACACCAGGACCCAGAGAGAGCTCATCCCTATCGATCCTAAAATATTTGCATTTTTATATAAAGACAAACCCAAGGATTCATTAAAGATAAAATTTGTCACAATTATGTGTTGGCATGCCTTTATAATTGCCTTAAATACTTCAATCTCAAGAAAATGTGGTTGAAAATGCAAGAAAATTATGCTGATCATTTGCTCATAATTAGACAGATTCAATAAAACCTGGTGCTTAGCATGTTTTGCATCTGTATACTCTTTATACAAAATTAATCTCAAGATATCTCTATCACTTTTTAGTCCTTTGCCTTCAAGCACATCTGATCTGGAAAGGATGATCTTCATAAACAGAAACCTCTTGAGGATTATTTAAAATCATTACTCTGCCCACAAAACTGTTCCCTAGCACTCCACTTTTCCCTTCTGCTACTGTAATGCAAAGCTTGGAGAACTATGGGCTTTGGCTTGTTCTGAGAAGAAACCAATTACGAAACTGGTGATTTTTGTTGGAAGCCTGTTTATTTATGAAGGAAATAAGCCTTGTTTCCATGGTGGGAAGAAAGTGAGGGGAAAAAAAAAGTAGTAGCCCACTGCTCCAAATGTCTTTCAATCAGCATTCAGCCAAATATTTGCTCAAAATGTTATCTGCTTTTTGAAGCTAAAAGCAAGGATGAATATGTACAGCTCAGCACAAAAGATGTCTTACCCGGGGAACACTGATGAGGCTAAAGCTACTGGTAGACTCATAAATTCTGCTGCCAAAGTTTACTTGTGGATGAAACTTCCATCTCCTGGTCCAGATGAACAAAATCCCGAGGAGCTGATAAGCAATTGATTGTTTTCCTATGCAAAATGGCTCCTGTGTCATGGAGGTTCTATTAATTTTCTTGGGAGCAGACCAAATTAGCTAAAAATGCTTATGTGTACTAAAAAAGACAAAAGATATTTATGGAGCTCCTTTCTACCATCTCTCCAGAGCAGTTCAATATGTTTTCAACTCTATATATAAGCACCTCTACTTACTACTCTGAGTATCTGATCATTTTTTCTCTCTGTGTGAGAAATTTTTCTTCTTCTTCAGAATACTGTCCTCATTTCTAAGTCTGAAGAATATGAAATAAATATGGTACTGCATATAAACAGTGCATAATATAACAGAGCTTCTAAATTCAGAATCAGCTGAAGATATTAAGTTTTTCTTTCTCAGTGATTGATGCCCTCTAGAAGAAATAATAATTATATGGCACAAGGAGGAGGAAAAAAGGCATGTTGAATAATATAAGCATTTAGTCAAAACATAACTGAAACATTGAAGGGAAAAAATGCTTTAAAACTGCTTAGCCAGGAAAAGACAGCATTATCTGTAAAACAGATGAAAAATAAACCCCCTCCAATAAGAAAAGAACTTCAGAAATTTGTTATACACTAATGCCATCTACCAGACATCAGTGGAAGTAGCAGAAAGAAGTGTCAAAGAAACAACAAATACAACGAGGATTCAGTAAACAGGTATGCACAGCTCCAAGTCTTTATTCTTTTAACAAGTACTGAATTCCAAACCTTGTTCTGCCTTTTTTCTCAGAGAAAGGATTTCAGGGCATCCATGAATGCAAATATTTATCACTCTTTTTAATTGGCAAGGCTGCAGAAAAGTCTTCTAAATTCCCCCTCCAACACAACTTTGAGGCACAACATCAAACTATCATTATTCTTCTCCTGCAAGCTGATGCTCTCTTATGCAAGGAATAAAACCCCTTATTGTGTGTCAAATTCCACGTTGTCTCAGGGCCTCTTCAATCTGCCCTGACTCTTTTGATCAGAGTCTCCAAGCTCAGCGAGCTTTGCAAGTGGCTACACTGTCAACTTTACCCCAGCCCTTACCTGTTATGTGGAGACCAGTTTCCAAGATTCCCTGATAACTGTAGAGGGGTTGCTACTTTTCTTCTTATCCCAAGTGGCCCCAGATTTATAGCCAGCTTCAAAACACACCCCAAGGACTTGGTGCCGAGCCTTAACAACACAGTTGCTTTTCTAGGAGAAAGATTTCCATTGCCACTGTGGATGAGCTCTCTGAGTTCCCTCCTCCTAGAGCTCCTTCTCCCTTACATCTTCCCAGCTGTGCCTTTTGTGCTAAGACACAAAACTGAAACAAATGAACCCCAAAGGCAGCATTGAGAGTGTTTCTGTGTTATTTCAGAGAACCAAGAACATCTGTGTGTTGTCATCTTTTGAATACTGCAAATGGGAGAGAAAACTACTACTGCATCCTGTCACATTAAGACTTGCATGGCCAGCGCTGCTTTGATTTCTCTCTGTGCCCTTCCCCTGGCGGTTCACCTTTGCTATCCCCAGGCACTCAGGCTTGGAGTCACACTCCACCTTCATCTTGCAGATACAGATTGTTGCAGTAGGACCACTTCGACAAAACCTCTTAAATTGCTGATCCAACCTTTGCTTCATTCTTTAACTCCTGCAGGGAAGTCTCTAAATGTGATATGAATTCTGTCCTGCAATCACAAATTGTTGTCTCAGAGTTCATTTCCTTTTGCAAAGCTCACAGCCTCTTGCAATACTATTTTCAGTCTGCTTTATGTTTTGGGACTTGCTTCCTGTAGATTTTTGTGGATTCCCAAACACCCTTTATGTGGAAGCAGAAAGTCATGAAATCAGTGGGACATCATGCACATGAAATTCTATTTGTGCTGTAGCCTGGGCATAACAAAATACACAAAAAAATGAAGGTATCATTTTACAGCAGAAGTCTATAAGCAGCTGAGGACCCTAAAACTTGCGTCACTGAGACAAGAAAGAGGAAACAGTGGCCATGACTCTGTCCTTAGCCCGTGTACTTTACAGTCCCAAAGCTAGGTTGTTCCTGGCATCCTTCAATGTTCCTTTGGGACACCCACCAGAAATAAATGGCAGATGCCTGTTCAGTCTCAAAACAGTGAGAAATAGATGCAGCTGCAAAATCTGCCACTGCTGTGCCATGGACACGGGCCCATCTGCTGATGCAGAAAGGGGGAGAAAGACAAAGCAATATCTGAAATCAGTAGAGCACAATGTGGACCTGAATCATGTTGAGGGCCTAAAGAGTACTTCCATTTCAAAAGGAACATCATATATCAATGTGTTTGTCCTTTCAGATACAACCTCATTTCTTCCAATAACTAAATTTACCCCAAACTAACAAAATTTGTTAGACTTTTAGTCCCTAAAAGTTCCCTTTGGGAAAATATTCCAGAAATTCTCACCATTGCAAAGAATCTAATTTTCTATATAAATGTATTCAGATCAACAATACGTCTTTGCACCAACTTTACCTTTTTTCCCCCTCAAAACAATCCCATGGCTTTCAGAATTATTTACAGATACCAGCTAAGAGAGGCACTCTCCAAAAATTCTGCCAGTATTTGTCACTTTCTGTTCTTCCAGAAGGAAAGAAACAAAACCTATTTAGCTGCCACACTCTGTCTCTACAATGGAAAAGTTCAAATGATGAAGCCAAACTGAATAGCCACTGATTAAGAAATTGCAGCAGTGCTAGGAGCTGCTGTTGATTCAAGGTGAGAGGAATTGCACCGAGCTGGAGTTAGTTGGCAATGCACAAAGAGAAATTTCCATGTTGTCAAAAATCTTCTGCTGTGTCTGATTCTGGCATTATTTCCTACTGGCTTGTTAAGAAAAAAAGAGCCCTCATCACGGTCCCCTGGTGCTTCCTTTGCTCCTTGGATGAATATTCTGTGAGTGCAAATAAAATGTTCAACAGCAGCAATTTATTTTCGTTTCTCACAAAAAGGATTGCAGGCAGCCAGGCTTTTGTATCAGGAGCCGGAAGCAAGAGTGTTACAGCAAAGCCTCCCTGCCATCCCCGAGTTCCCCTCCTTCTGTCCTTTGCTTTCTGTGAGATAACAGCCATAAGGTACCACAAGGGCCACACTAATGTGGTGCTGGTTCTCAGTCTCATTTCTATTGCTCCAAGTCACACTCTGACACCAGCAGGATGTAGCCACTCATTAAATTTAGTCATGAAGATCCAAACCCACATTCCTGAACTACAGAGAGAGGATGCACAGGCAGTCCCAAACCGGGCAGAGAATCAATATCAGGGAGGAATATCTCATTATTATTGCAGTACAAGTCTAGGACTTAAATAGTCCATGTCAGAAGAGCTGAGACATGCCATCACAAAATTTTGATTAGCTATCCATTAGCTTCCACCTTCCCAGAGCAACAGCTATGCTTCAAACTGTAAACTTTTCTTTCCTCTGCCTCCGAAATTGCAAACACACCATGCAACAATGCTTAAACCTGTTGGCTCTCCTCTCTTTTACAGAACAGTCACTGCCTCTGTTTTGCTTCTCTTTTCTTTCCCAGGGTTCTGGCAGCACATGGGTTAACGAGACAGGCATTTCCAATAAATCAGGAGATAGCAAAAGGGAAATAGCACTAGAGTAATTTCTCCTGCTCACAATTTCATTATGCTCTTGGCTTTGAGCCATTATAAGGTAAATCAGTCAAGTCATGTTGCACAGACATTTCTGAAAGAACAGTTATTTAAATCACTTTGTAAGCTATAGTCCTTGTTTTGAATGGAGAATCCCACTTATTTTGTATGGCACTTTGTGCCCATTTAAAAGTTTTAAAAAGGAGAGCTGCAGTCAAAGCTAGAGCTGTAATTTGGCTGCAAAGAGTACCTCATGGCACTGGCCTCAGGTGTGTCCCTATAGCTCACATTCTCCTTTCTCTGATGCACCAGACCTGATGACAGCATCCCAACAAATGGACTTACAGCCCCCTCCTATTCCCTTTTGGCAATAAACCTCAGAGTAATGCTGACCAAAGAAGGGATCATTGCTTGTATTACCTGGGCCTGGGCCTGGGCAAGTCCACTGAGCTGGAGACGTTCACTAAACCTCTCCCCAAGTTTTCACATCCATCAGCCTCTGGTATTCTCTCACCAGCCTTCAGCAAACATGGAAAACTGCAAAAATGTCCCACTTTCACCACTGGGAAGACTGTCCTCGAATGAAACTCCCAGAGAAAGGAAATGGCGACTGCTGGCAAAAATATTTCAGTTCTGACAGTCTCTTCGTTCTGTTTCTCCCCCACAACACTGGTGAGATCAAGAGGAGACAGAACAGTGATGCAACAGCAGAATATTGTGGACAAAGAAGATGGAAGATGAAGACAAGGCAAATACCATGTTGCTGCACATGGCCTTGAAAGTACCAGCTTGTCCCTGCACAAAGTGTTTCCCAGTCATTTTTAATGGCTTCTAACTTCACACACTATCATTAATGTTCAGTATTTTTCTTTTTATAGCTCACAGCTTTCAACTAAATGTGTTCATCGTTCTTCCCCCCATTCTCCAACCATCCCCACCCCCCTGAAGTCCCTGAAAGTGCCTTTATCTTCATGATTTGGAGTCTTGCACAATTTACAGAAATACTGAGCATCAGTTATAAAAGCCACACATAAAAGCCAAAGACACGATGAGAATCTCAACACAGTAAAAGCATCCTCACAGGCACTCCAGCAGAGAGAAATCCCAATTAATGCCTTGCACAGAAACACAAGCTCTTCATGCTTAACCCTCAGATTTTGAGTAGAAGCCTGGTGTTTGCTGAAAGTAGCTGTGGCACTGTTTAAACATCTGATTTCTGACTATTCAATACAGGGTGATGGCTGCTTGCTTTTGCCCTCCATCCATCTACCAACCTCTCACGTGGTCTAGGTTAGCACAGCAAGCAGCTACTACAGGAGGCAGAGATTCCTCACCAGTTTCTGAACTAGCTGACAGATATTTCCAGCTGATTTTCAATGCACATTCCACTGTCAGTCAAAATTACAGGGTATAATTAAGCAGCCAACAGCTAAGCAATGTCTGTCTTCTAAGCAATGTCTGTCTTCTACCCAAGAACCCAATGAACAGATTAATTTACCAGTGAAATAGAGTAAGATTAATTCCTCTAAATATAAAACACTGGCAGAGTTAAGGACCCATCAATTTATTTCCTGTCTAGTAGCAAGTTAAATATTGTATTTTTCAGCAAAGTAGAGTTTCAAAAGTTGCCAAGAACTCAAAGCTTTCTGTATCATTCCATATTAATACTGGTGATCTCAGTTCAACTTGCAAATTCAGTTCCTGAAGACATCAGTGTGTCCTTCGGCCTCATGACCAGGAAAACAATATCTTCTACCAGACAAGTTCCACTTCGCTGTTCCATGAAAATGGCATTTTCTGCCCTGTACAGGGAACCCACCAGCACTGGTCATGCCAAACACGGAGCAGTGCTGTGTCCCACTACCCAGAATCATCTCCCAGAGCCAAGTTGCCGAACTGACCCAGGAAAATGCCCCAGAAAGATTAAATCACCTTCATCTCCCTCTTTTCCTCTCTGTGCCCCTCAGTCCCTCCAGCACACTCCCACTGTGCACCTTCATACAGACCTGCAGAAGCATTTTGGGGACCACAAACCTCACCAGGGCACCCCCTGTGCCGCCTTACAGCTATTCATAAATGGTATCAGATATCAGAAGGATGATGAGGTGACACATAAACCACTGTAGGGTTGACAGAACCTGCCCCAAGCTGTTGTAGGCTCCTGAGACCTTCTAAATACCTTGCCCTATCTGACATTTCTTTGTGCAGTATCTATTATATTCACTTTGCATCACTGAACTTTAATTACTTTAACAACTTGCAGGGGACTTTTTAAATAATATTTTATTTAATCAACAGGTTTTTTTCATTGTAATGTTCAGTAGCAGCACGAGATCATGCTAAGATAATGAAAAGCATTGGAGCAGCTGAAACTTAATTAAAACACGTAAAAATTAATTATACTGCTCATCATTGATTTTGTCTGAAAAAGCTGATATTGCAAATAGGAAATCAAAAGCAAGGAGGTCATGTAGAGAATTGCTGATGCGAAAGTGATATATTACAGACAAAACACGTTCACGCTGAGAGGAACCATTCACTCCAGGTCGACGATCCAGTGCTGAGCTAAATTCCTTCCCACATCACAAAATTGGCAATCAAGCACCGATAAGGAGCCTGATTAGGGTGAAGCAAGAAGAACAGAGTACATAGAATACAACTATTATGTAGACAATTTTATGTGAGATTAGAATCACACGATTAATAAAGTCAGCTTTTACAGAATCTTTTTCTGCCTTTGTACAGAGAAAAAAGGAGTTTAGTAGTGTAACCATGAAATGTCACTCCTCACACTCTCCAGATATGTCTGGACAGGACTACGCTACTTGGTGTTGCAAAGAGGGATTATAACATCATTTAATGCCCATAACTAACCAGGATCTTGCTCATGCTTGCATTCAACCCCAGTGTTAGGCAGGCAAAGGGAGCAGACAGATGTTCTTACCCTTTCTGCTTTATCCTGGAAAAAAATTATGTACTGCCTTCTAGTTTAAATAATAATTTTCTCTCCCTCCTGTCAGTTCCTGAACTTGTATATAAAGCATATTATATCCTATTTTAACTTGGAATCAGTAGAGCCAGTTAATACATCCTTTGAATAAAACACCACAGTACAGAGAGGCCAAACTTGTATCAGCATAAATTTTATCCAGAGCTCTACTATAGACTCCTTTGGGCAAGTCACTTAACTACCCCAGGCCTGAAGTGTGGGATGAAGGAAATATTGTTTTATCAAATTCAGCAGAAAGATTATTTAATACTATCTAATATTTATAAAGCACTTTCAGATTCTCAAGTAAAGACCATGGAAATGTAAAGAAGCACTGACCCAGATAAGGGTGAAGAGCAAAATCTTTTTCCCAGTGAGAGCTCTCAAATGACCTTGCAATGTTAGGATTTACTTTCAAGGCAAAGGAAGATCTGTCAGGTCTAGGAGCCATGTTTTGCTCTAACTGCAGATGACTTGCTATCAACAAGAAAACAAGTTTAGTCACTGATCCAAATGTCAAGAGCTGCCAAATCAGTGCTTTGATGAAATGTCAGGAATACTAACGTGGTTTCAGGGCTGCACTGATTTAACAGCCAAAATGGAATCTGGTCACATTCTTTTATTCCCCCAGGAAAATAACAAATAACCAGCAATATATACGTTATGTACACAGCTTCAATTTCTTTGAAGCAAAGTTGAACAAGCTCAAAAAAACACCTAAACCCATAAATATCTAAACCCATAAATATTTCCACTTCTGTGTTTTAAAGGAGTCTGATCTCCACATGCTGCAACTTCAGGAGTACAAAGATCCCATTTAATGAGAGAATTGAAAAATTCAAGGATTTTTCCACACCTGTCACTGTACCTTGTACAGGAAGATACCCTGCAAAGGGAGCCTACCAGACATAAGGTTGCTCACAGGAATCAAAACACAGTATTTTACATGAATGAATGTGCAAAAGACAGAAAGCACAAAGCAGGCACATTCGCAAAAGATGATTGTATACTTTAAGACTATTTTCTTAGCCAACAAAAAACCAAAACCAAAACACACAACTAATAGCTTTTATTAAATTAATGAAACTAATCCCAAAGGGATGCCTCTTTTGGTTAAAGAAAATGTTTCTAAATGAAATATTTAAAATATTCTTATGCTGTTGTCAGAAAAGCTCTGTGGGAAAAGAATGGCCATCAAATCCTTGTAATAGCAAGGAAAGCACTGAAGAATTTCAGTACTAGAAGAAACTGTAGATGTTTCACATGTTGGGCAACTGTAAGAAGTTCTGTCCCAACTACTAAATACAACCTTACAAAAACCTGTATAAGAACAATTCCACAATACTCCTGCTCATTTCATTGGCCACACAGAAAGCATAACTAAACAGAAACAAAACCATCTCCTTTGCTAAGAAAGAAGTGTGCTGCACTTTCCCTTTCTGCACCCAATGACTGGTAAGGAGACACCTGTAAAGGAGCAGTACGTGCAGCCAGGGGGTTGCACAAGCAGGGGGTTCCCCCACTGCACCTGAGCAGCAGAGAGATTTGCTGCTGAGGGGTAGGGATGATATTTCCCATGGGATATGTGTTGATAATAGCTGGCTGAGTTATTGCAAAAACACAGCTCTCACAACTGACACTACCACTCATGAGCTCCAGATGACACCCTGCAATACATTTATCCTGTATTGACACATATTTGAGTGTTTCTCACACAAAGGAGCCTTTTTGTGCAGCATATAATTGGTCTCAAGTTTTGGCACATACTTTAAGTTAATTATCTATCCAGCACTACACACTGAGGAAGTCATACTGTGGAACTTGAAAACCCAAATAACATCCCATTGCCAGCATGGCATTGATTCATTTTATAATTCAACCTGGACAGCACTTCCACAGGAGCGAATATAAAAGTATCTCCTGCCAGGAGAACACTGCCAGGTCTTTTATAAGGACTACAGAAGTTTCCTGAGCAGGTGGCCCATCAAACTCATATAATTGATCTATGTCAGTTAGACCTGGAAACTCAATAGTACAGCACATCATTACAGCAGCCAACATAAGAGGAAAGTCTTTGTGGTTTCCCCTCCAGCCAGCACTTGAAAGGAAACTGAAAAGCTCTGCTCTCTTTTCAACTTAGCACATATCTCCTTTGAGGTATTCAGGGGAACAGTAAATACAAATAACTCCTGCAACAGGCCCCTCCTCTAAGACTTGCCTACTTTTCTGAAACATAACTTCATTATAATATTTGCTTTTTCATTATTGGAAACAGTTCAATGTGGGTAAAAATAAATACACACACTTGGCTGGTTCAAGGAGTGCTGTTAAATGTTCCATTTCCTTATGGAATGTGCAATTTTAATGGGCAACTTTCATCCAACCACAACCCACTTCTCTTGGTGACACTGCCGTGACAGTGGCAGGTAGCGAAGGGCACCAGTTGACCTCCACAGGTAGATTTAGCAGTTGCAGCTGAAATCACTACTGCCTCACACCTACCTGCTGGAGGGGATGGGCACCCCAGCAGGGCCATCTCGGTGCATGGGACCACCACTGCTCACAGCCTGACCCCTCCATGCCAAGGGAATCGCTCCCAGTTACAGTGGTTCTCCCTGGTTACGCATGGACGTGGTTCTGGATCTCCTCCATCACTGCACTTTCTCGGGTCAATCACAGCTTGATTAAGTTGGTTATAAGTTTTCCTTAAGCATCCAAGCCTTAAATTTCCTGCAGTTTGGCTTCCTGTGAAGAAGTGAAGTCACTCACTAACTGTGTGTTAGGACTTAGAAAAGATGAAAGCGATGTCTGAATCATTGCAAGCACCGAAGAAAGCTCTATCAGGCTCAATCACTTCATGAATTATTCATTGAATTTGTACAGGAAAGTCAGAGGAAATACAGCTATTGAGGCAGCAGCCCACGATCTGTACGTTGCCATTAAGATCTTTCAGGAGCCACAGAAAATCTAGATGTTTCCACCAAAACAGTACGAAGGGCAAAGGCTGGTGCTGCCTATGGTGTTTGCTCCTTCAATATTACACGTGTGTGGCCCTTAAAAGGTTACAGACCACTCCATTAAGGAGACATCACCATAAACTATGATGTACCAAACTTATTTTCTTATGATAAGCATTTCTGTTCCTAGGGGTTTTTTTTTTAAACCATGTGGAAGCTTCGTCAGTAACTACACACATAACACTTTCACAGATGCTTACAAGAGTTGTTTCAAAACACGGCAAACAAGCTGGTTGTGGCGGGCGCTGCCTTCCAGGCAGGAGGAGGAGGCTTAGAGATACTTCTCCCTGCCAAAATTTTGTGCCACCAAATACATGCCACAGGATCGACTGAGATTCCTGGCTGAAAATGAGCTGCTCCACATGAAATCAAATCCGCCCAGGGACTGCAGTGCGAACAAGCCCTAATGGTGCCTGTAGAGATCCTCTGCCAGACCCCGGCTGACAGGCATGGAAACGCCAACACTCCTGAGAGCAAGGAGTGAGAGAATTCTCTCTTCCCATCTCCTCATTCCACTACACATAAGGACTCAAGATGCAACCCTAAAATGCTGCAGGTGAATGAGGAATCCTGCCACGGGCCTCTGAAAAACCCTTTTGTGTTATGGCTTCATTCCTAAGACCCAGCAGATCACCTGCAATGTGAGTGGATCCTACAGGTACTGGGACCTTTTCCAACTGAGAAGGATGCTAAAGACACCTTGGACAATGGACCACTGCTAGAAACAAGTATGGGAGCTTTACTGGTTTGAATTTGGGTATTTGACCCCCTCAAATTTTAGGCAGTGGTGACAGTGAGATCAGACCTAACGTTCCAGTGTTCCAATGGGTGATCCCAGGACAGCTCCAAACAGAGCTCAGGTGGGTTAAATCAAGTTCTGGGGATCCTTGCTCCCTCTGCCACCTAAAGAGGAATTTTGGGTGCCTGTGCTCTCACCTAAACCCTCCAGTCAATCTAATCAATGTCGAAGAAGGTCAGGAAAGGCCAAGGAACATTAGATAAAATGATATAAAGCCTTTATTTTTCAGTTTCCACCTCCACAAAATAGGTATAATCATACATACTTACTTTCAGAGAGAATTGTAAGGCTTAATTAAATAATTATCATGAAAGTGCCTCTAAAAAGGCTATGTACACACAAAGCACTACTGTATTATTAGTGTAGGCAGGCATGGGGAGCTCTTAGAGATTTTCTAGCAGGTTATTTGTTATTCTGTGAGAAGTCCTTAGCTGCATACAGCAGTGGTATAATTATTATCATCCGATTCACTTCCTAAAGATATTTATGAAACACTGTATGAAAAAAAGGATCAATTTAAGTAGCACTGAGCTGAGGTTCTGTTTTGTTACACATGCTGATTAGGAATGCTGTTAAAGTGTTGTTTTGCTGTAGTGAAAATGCTGGTGCCCAAAATAGTTCTATGCTTCTTACTAGAATCATCATTATTTAGATATAATTGGTAGGTATCACTGATTTTCATTTCTTTTTGTTTTTATTTGTATTTCTTTGCAGCTGGATTATTTTCTGGAGTCTACTGGATTATTACAAGAATGTGTAGAAAGTCATGAACTCGACTCGCACTGTTGCACAGCTGGTTTTGACTGTACCACACATTCAGGAATTTCTCTCTTCTGTGCATTGCATAAATATGGCACATATATTAAAAATCATTGAATTGTGACCATGAAAGCAAGGATTTCCACCCGGCAATAACTGTACTAATCTGCCTTCGTTAAAATATACAAATTGCAAGTACTGCACCTCAACTGTAGTACTAGGTATGGGAATAAGCAGGCCAAATTTACTCACTTATGTCATATAAATACTTGTGTAGTTCATAAAATTTCCCTTAAGAGCCTTGTGAGGAGGATTCCACCCTACAACTCTATTTCTTTGGTTCTTTTTCAATCAAATGTCATGGTAAACTATACTGTGATCAGGTTCACATGAGGGTCATACATCTACCTGAAGTAAAATCAGATATAGTCTTATTGCAGGTATGTCTGCACAGCTCAGGACTGAGACTTGAAACATTTCATCAGATATGTTTTTTCAGAAGTTTTAGGACAGCCCAACTGTTGGACCCATCAAGGATGCTCTTCAATATCTAAAAATAAGGCAAACCCAAGACTGCTTTTCCATTAAAAAAACCCAAAAATTCTTTAGAGAGTATTTTGTACTGTCCCTTCTGTTATGGCTTAAGGAATGAAAATGTCAACTCACCCATCAGGGTACAGAGGCTTTCATCTTTACTTTGTATCAGCAAGAAATAGAATTAGCCGAACAAATTCTTTTCAGAGTGATGGAATAATAAAATTGAGAGGAATTGGATTCAGCACCTTACAGCTTCTAATAGTCCATATCATTATTCGTTATTTTGAAGAAATCAATAAAGCAACACAGTCCCCAAAGAGAAAAGATCTATAAACCTCATTTGCAATAACAAATTTAATTTTTAAATCTGTTCATTTTGATCATTCTGCAAGATTCTGGTACAAAACTGGGCAGAAAATGTGTTTCCACCCAACTCTAATTGAGTAGAAAACCCTCCATACAAGAACAGGAAAGGAATCTAAACAACATCAAATATTTATATCATGGGAAAACATCAAGAGATCTTTTTTGCGGCTTGTACTGTATATATTTTACATGTAAATGAGGCTGAGTGGTTCCTCTTCATAGCTTCAAGCTGCTGCTAATGCTTCATAGATTTTTCAGGCAGACAAATATTGGTGAAAAGAGTCTTATAACCTTCATACTGAAGATTTATGACTATACATGACCTAGAACCCCAACGCACTGACATGCGGCCTTGGCTCAGTCTCATTATAAAGTAATCTGTATCCCTAGTTTAATTGCTGTTCTTTGATTGTAAATCATCTCTCCTTCCAAGCTCTGCCACTTTGGATGTTAGTGGGACACACCAGATCTGCTGGGGGTTAGCGCAGCTTACACTAGAATTAATGTCAGCTTGCTCTAAAACTGTTGCAGCTTTGGAAAAAAGTTCAACCCCCCCTGTTTTGCTCTCTTTCCCAATGCAAGCTGGCATGGCTTCTTCCTTCTGTGGCTCCACTCATAAAAATATTCTGCTTGCTATTTTTAAATATGTGCCTAGACACATTGCTTCAGTTCAGCCCTTGTACTGCTCCTACAAGAACAGCACAGCCACACGACACGAGGTGAATTGCAGCACCTCCAGCAGCTGGCAAATCTCACGTCAGCAATTCATTGAGATTTCCAAACAGCATCACCCTAAATTAATGCTTGGGATGGAAATCGGCCAATGCAATTAGAACATGGTACTTACACTATGACATTTTCTATTAGCAAAAAATGCACGCCAGTACCGCCAGGTATTGCGCCTACTACGAGGGGCCATTACTGCAATGGACGGCCATTTACCCAAAACAACAGACTTCAGCATGAGCAGATGGCAAACTCCTGCATTTCTCCTACCTGCTTTCAGCCTCAAATCTCTGGCTGGCTACAAAAGCAGCTGCACCGCTTTAAAATGTAGCAACTACTGTAATTAGCAAAACCATCATCCCAGCGGATATTTTTCAAGCTCATGAACTATTGAAGAGTTTAAATGGTTTTCAAAGGGATTTAAACACATTCTTAGAGGGCAGGTCCATGGTGGTCTAAATACAATTGCTGGCTCAGAAAGTCTTTGCAAACTACAAACTATCAGAAATGAGGAGCATATGGCCTGGGATGGATCACTTCATCCATCCTGCTTATTGCTGGTATGTTAGCATCCACTACCAGTGACAGATGAAGTAGAAACATTTTGTACTTTATCCAGACTGGCACAATGTTTCTTATGCATTTCATAACTCAGGACTTCCAGGAATAACCCCTCCACGAACGCAGCAAGTTAGTGGGTGTTCCCTTGGTCAAAGAGCCAAGGATGGGGGACAGTGCTGCAAGGCCAATCCAGCACATCCACAGTGTCTGAGAAGAGAGATCTGCCTGAAAGACATTTTGTATTATCCTCATGGGAGAAGACCCTTTAATCTGGACCCAAAAAGCCACATGTGCTTTATGAGATGTATGCTTAAGTCTCACTAATGTGCCCAATGGCAAAGTTGTGTTTAAGTGCCTTATCAAATTTACATGGATTCATCAAAGCAACACAATAATTTATGGAACTAAAGCCTAAAAGCAAGAGTTTCTCTTGTTTAACCCAAAGGTGTAATTTTTGGCTAGCAGCTGTAGAAGGCTGATTGTCTCTTATAGCTCAGACACTAGGGAAGGCAAAAGACACATTCTCATGTCATTACACCCAATAGGTACATACAATTTCTTTCCCTACAGCTTCAACCAAGTAATGACCTTCACCTGTGTTTGACACAGATAAGCTCGTGAAAAGATATAAATATAGAGAAGATAGCCTTTTCTTTAAGAGCCAGCAATGCTGTCTTCAGCTGGGATTTGTTTCCCTCTTGAGGATTCTTGGTCCAGTTGCATTTTCTCATAGTTCTCTCTGCATAAATCTCTCAAACACAGACTGATCTTGCTGCGTTTCCTCTGGAAGATGCTGCACCGGGATGGACTGTGCCATTAATGCAGTATAACCTCAAGGAATTTTTGCTGCACACGTGGATTGTACTGTGTTTTCTACAAGGTATCTTCAGAGAAAAAAACCCAACACATTTCTACAAGGATTTTTGGCAAGTTTATGGCAGAATTCTGAATTGAGGACAGAGGAGCCTCAAAAAAACCCCAAAAGTAGAACTAGGCTTATTTGAAGCATGGCTGCAATTCTGAGATGATGCTACAGGCGACTGCAGGCACAGGGCACTTTTTGGCAGCTCTCTTCCTCCTCAAACTGTGTTAAATGCTAGTTAACTCTGGGCATCCAGCACTAGCTTTCCTGAAATTTTTTGTCATTTTATCCCATGACAAAAGACCTGACCTGTTCTCTCTCTGGCTCAGTCATCACATTCATACTGAACTATCAAGCCTAGAATGACAACAATGCAGGGCTACACCAACTTGCACTCCATGAAGATCAAACCCTTGGTTTTCTTACCCTACTGGAACTCAAACCATTAAAGAAGAAAATCACCTATTATCACAATAGCCTCATTATGGCTATACAAATTGATTTTACTGGAATATATATTTACTGTAGAAAACATATGTATACACGCACTCAGAAAGCTATTATGTATGGAAATACATTTGAGCATCTTTGAACTATGAATATTTCTTTAGCTACAACATCTATCTCTTAAAAATGAATCATACACCTGGAGGATGCTTTTTATTTTAAAAGCAGGAATATTGTGCTTTGCTTCTGACTACGAGTAAGCAACAGGGATTGCACCTGATCTGTCCCCAGAGAGTGAATTGCTGTTCTGATGTTAAATCCTGCAGATGGGAAGACCAGAAAAAAAAATCACCTGATTTCACATCACCTGCAGTGATGGCTTTCCTGAAACTTTCCAGTTAACTAGTAGGTCCAACTTGCTCCATGTTATCCAACAAAACCACAAGTCACTCTCCTTGGTTACAGTCTCTAAGGCAACTAAAATATATTGGAAGGTGACCCTGGACAGCTTTATCCTGCACTGTGCTTTTCCCATACCAATTATTTGTACTGAGCAATTGGAGCACATGGAAGATCCAACACAAGAGGCAGGTGGATGCCAACAGCAGCAAGATGAAGAAAGAAGGGGAGCAAAAGAAAGTTTTATTCCACGTGAGTTGGAGGTCCTGGGGGAACTGCATGCTCAGAGATGCCAGGAGCACATATTCAGTGACAGAACTTTTTCTTGGTTTTCCAATTTTTTTCCTGCTTCCCTGAAGAAAGAGCTTTGCAGAACACCATGTTTACCCAGACCACAACTTCGCCACAAGAAACTCCTCCTTCAATCTGCCAGAACTGCAGTTTTTTGACTTTCCTGTTGTTGCATGGGGGATGCCAGAAAGTGAGAGCAGTCTGGAAAATATTCCTGTCTTTTTCCTCTCCAGTTAGGTCAAAACCTTTCAAAGGAACAAAATCCCCATCAGCTTTGCAGCCTGAGGACTAACAGCATTCTTTCGTTTGTGGGCTTGGTCAAGTGGAAAAGGAGAGGAAAACCCCATATGAGAATCAACCCAAACTGCCACAAACTCAAGTTTAGTGGGAAGAGCTGGGAAAAATTATGCGGGATTTTTTAAATACTTAACTATGGATTTTATCTTCCCTTTCCAAATCTCTGTGTTTCTTCTGTGGTCTAAGCATCTGTGCAAAGAACAGCCTGAGGGAAGGACCACAAGCTGGTAGTCCAGGAAAATACTTCACTCTCTTCCTTTTAGCATCACCATTATCCCTTCAGCAGAGTTTCCACCACCGGGTACATCATCCTGAGTACAATCAATGCTTAAAACATTTGAAAACAGGACTGTCACAGCCCATGAAATGTACAGGATTTAATGTCTGCAGAAGCACAAAAGCACTGTCTCCAGAGCACTTAACATATTGACAAGCTGTGTGAAAAGGGAACGTTTTTCTCCAAGTTGCCAGTTATTTTGGTTCCTCTGAGGAAAGCATCTCTATCACAATATCCCATGCAGACAGAGCCCCTTGCTGCCTCTATAGCCCCAGATGCTGCAAGTCGCCTCAGTGCACTTTATATCAAAATAATCATACCAATTAATCTAAACTGTGCAAGGAAATTTAAACTTTAGGCAGGGAAGTCTGTAAAATATGTCAGAATATTTTCCAAGGAAGAGCTTATAAACAGCGAAGAATTTCACTTTCAAGCTTTGGCTTTAATAATTTGATAATGAAAAAAGCAATCATGCAACCAAGTGGCACTCTCCTTAATTAAGGAAGTCAATTCAGAATCAATAAAAGGGCAATTAATCTGTGGGTGTCACTGGCTCTGAATTATGCTGATAGCCCCAAAGAGGGGACCCTGTGACCTCCAACACTTCTCCCAGGGTCTGAAGGTTTTCACTCCCTGCTCTGTTATTTTATGACAGACACACTGTTAGAAAATACACTGATAGATGTCAGGAAATGCTGAAGGAGAAGCGAACTGAAAAGCCTGAGTCTTTTGCAAAATTATTATAGTTAAATTTATCCTTGCTTTGGATCCTTTTAAAGACATAAAAGCTCATGGGAAAAGGGAGATTCAGTGGAGGGACCCCCACGCAGCCGGCAGCAGGAGTCAGTGTTGCTCTGGGCAGCCTTCTCTTCCTAAGGGTTTTCTGAAGGGTCTCTGGCAGGGTTTGGAGAGGAGGATCACACAATTTAGCACACTCTCTCTGTCCCTTCCTTTCCATTCTCTGGAGAAACAGGGCAGTGCAGGTTTTTCAAGGGGAAAAAGCAGAGCACTACACATTATCAATCCCTTGGCTCACTCCCTCCCACATCTGGGCACAGATCACTGTGGCACAGAAGGATTTATGTTATCGGTGACACACACAGACTGGCACAAAGAGAGATTACTTGGCTTGTTTAAGGCCAGAGTTTAGCAGCTGATGAGACATCTCAGTGCTACGGAAGGGAAATGCAATGAAATCCAACAGAAGAAAAGAGCCAATTGTGTGGAGTGACTCCCTCCTCAGAAGACAATCCCTCCAACTTCACTGGCACTTCGTTACTTATGGAATATGGGGCTACTGGAGCATGCTAAACTATCACACCGAGCCCTTGTAGAAGTATTTTATTAAAGAATATGTAGAAGCCAGATCCAGGGTAAGCAGAGGTGCAACTAAGCTGCCATCCAGGGGTGACTTAAGAAGCTTATCTGCATTATGCTGTACCACTCTCCACTGACAACTTTAACAGTCACTCTAAGAAACATCTTATTTCCTCCACTGTGTCCCATGCATCTCTAGCTAATACCACATCCAGCAGAGACTTCATTACAGGTGTTTCTTCCTAGCCCATACCGCAGGAAGTGCAGCCTTGACTGGAATAGCCCCATATCTGAGAATTCAGACTTGATCTGCCTCTTCATTTCTATTCTTTTCCTGGTTCAGGGCTTTAGCTCATCTTTTGGTGACTCCCTTTCCCTCTTCTTTATTACCAATCCCCTGTCATCAATTCTGAGTTAGACATTTCACCTCCTCTGGCAGGAGTTCTCCAGTGTGAGATGACTAACAGACATTAAATTGTTAGTCTTATGTTCTCTTTAAAATGTGCTCAGAGCAAATGCTAATAGCAGCACATCTCAAAAGACTCCTACCAGCATTTGTCTTGATCTTTCATTACCCATCTGTCAAAACCCTGGTGACAGTTACAAGTTTAAATCAAAGTTCAGAGGCACCTGTTAGTTTCAAAAAACTTTTGCCTCCAAGGCCTACATTTTAAGAAGCTGGGTGTGCTCGCCAAGTCCCAGCATTTGAAATGTTGGCAGAAGGTGAAGTAAATGGGCATTGTACATGGAGGGAAGAGTGAGGCAATTTTCCATTTAATAAACACACAGGGACAAATAAATCACAGCCCCCGGGCAGAGCATCCAATAAGTTTACTCTGCAGCTCCTCAGAGGGGCTCACATAGCTTCAACTTGACAAACCACGCAGGGTAAGGTGACAAAGAACAAAAGAAAAGAGGCACCAGCTAAACAGATGGCATGACCAAAAGTCAGGCAGCTGCCTGTATTGAGGCACTGGAGAACATTAGCCTGTGCTGATCTGATCAGAGAGGGAGCTACAGATGCACACCCCTGCTCATGGAGCAGAAAACAGAGGTTGTGGTTAGATGTGAGGGAGGATCATTGAAAAGACAACCCAAGAAAGCTCTCAATCCTCTTCAGAAACTCCCTCTTCTCTACTGGAGTCCCAGCTCTTTGGATCTGACCTGCAGTTTTAGGCTTTGATGTATGAATTTAGCTCTCCAGACTGTTTTGAACCGAAATCAGGGTGAAAAAAAAAATTCAGAACCAAGTAAGAAAACCCTCCCCAAAGCTCTGGCAGACTTTGGTGGAAAAGTGACCTTTGTTCAAACAACTGGCAACTGTTAATCACAAAATCATCAGCCACAGCCTGACACTAAGTTTATTTTGCCAACTCTTTGTAATGCCTGCTGCAGACTATTACTCTCATACATTTCCAACAGTTGTAGCACATTTGCCACTTGTTTGAATGGCTTATTTTAATTTGAATGTCACACATCTATTGAAAAACACTTGAAAACAGACTACTGTCAACATCTTCCTGGTAATTTCTGGATGCTGATCAACGCCAGTTCACGCCACAGTGTGTCCTTTAAAAAGGACAGAGCCGGAGTGATGCTTTACCAGATATCCTAGAAGTTTGCTGGACTATGCAAAATTTACTTTTACTTATAAGCAGAATTTCTACATAAAGACATTAGCTTTGGATTTCTACTTCTCTTTTCCTATTTTTCAGAAAACTCCTACCTATACCAAACAAAATAATTCATGGTCATCACATCCCAGCTGTATATTGAAACAGGTGTGGAAAATAGTTTGCAACACAGCCAAACAGTACGTTCCTGTGCAGAAATCATTTTGCAGCTCCATTATTTGCAATCAACTTGCAATACTATGCTTCAAGGGTTGTTTTTGTTACTGTGAGTAGAAATGTAGTTTCCACTTCTCTGTCTTGTTACAGGAGACTTGGCAGCTCAGCCTGTGCCTTGTTACTAATCCCGTGGTTTCATTCACAGCACTTGGAGGTCACATCAGAGTTGAAGCTCCCAGCTTCAGTGCACTGTGCATATCTACGTCCCAGTCAACCCTTCCTTGGCTTAACCTTCATCTTGCCTGCACACTCCAAGCAGCTTTAAAAAACAAGCTGCAAGTTTGTTCTAAACAACGAGAAGAACACACAAAAAAAAGCACATGCAGCTTAAAGGTACCACTGCCTCTATGCAACAGGTCCTGCAGGAATCTGACTCACTTTCTGTGCCAGTCTCTGAAATTAGACCTAATAAATCAAGATCAGGCTATAAGCCAAGCAATGTGTCTTCTTCAGTGGATGGCAGAATACAAATGCAATAATTCATTTTGATTATAGTGTTTGATTACTGAGTGTGAGAAAAGGCTCAAATAGAATGTAACTTTTAATTACACCATTTTATGGCAGTTCATTGCAAAGCCAGGAGCTCTTTCAGGGCCGTGCAAATGTTTCCTCATCCCTGATAAAGCCTGAAATATATCTCAGTGCCTTCCACAGCCTCTGGGCATAGTTTGTATTCGTTCTTGCAGATCTCACTGTTGATTTGCTATATTTTGCTACTGCTACCCTGGCAACCCTATGAAACACAAAAAGCTGATTTCTGTGTCTCTCATTAATATAAAAAATGTGTTTAGATACTTCTAAATAAACAAAACCTGCTATCTAATGCAAAACCATGCAAGAGTGTAATTTGGTTGTCATTATGCAAATTACGGTTGACCAAAAGTTGCAAATAAATGCACCCCAAAAGCTCTGCATTTCCTCTGCAGGCATTACATTGAGCATGATGCATATTTCTCTCTGGGAAATCCTTTACATAAAAATGGTTGCCTAAGGCTGTAGGAATAAGGTGGGATTTGAATTGAATGTACTACGGCTATTTGAATATGTCTTATGTGTGTAATTGAGGGCAGAAATACTCCCAGCTGAATTTTTTTTTTACTTAAATATCTCAAAGATTAATTGATTCATTTACACAAACCTTTCAAGCACCCCCAGCAATATCTATTCGTGAACTTCAGACAAACTAAGAGCAACTCACTTTCCCCTATCTCCTATATTCTGTTAAAAAACCCACCAACTTAGCAGTGTCTATCACTGAAGTGAAACAAAAGCAAGAAGAACTCAAGAAATCTCATGTTTGTATTAATACAAAAGCCTGTGCTCCTCTGGGCATAACAAGGAAAGTATTTTGGTGTTCCAAAATTAAAATAATTTCCCTTTTTCCTTACTGGCTGTTTGTCCCCTCACCCAGCACCAGTTTACGGTGTGGGAAAGTGTGGAAAGGGAAGGGAAATCCAGGTTGTAGTAGATCCTCCCAACTTTACATGTGGAGACACAGTACAAAGAGTTTGAAAAGCCCCAGAGGTGGATGCTATAGTTAGTGTCAGTTGCAGAAGCAAAGGAGAGAAAATACATCCAAGAGATGCTGCACAGAAAGCAGAAGCATTTCACAAAACCTCAGAGATGGGAAAGAGTGAGAAGTGACACCACTGCTGTGAGCCTGTGGGACATGGCATGGTGTGGAGCTGTCAACATCAATTGAAAAGGAGGAGGCTGGGAGGATTTTGAAGGATAGATAAAGAGCTTGGGGCTGTTGGGCTTCAGTTGTCAACAGGACATCCTGGATCTGCCAAGGAAAAGGGAATGGAAAGAGAGAAGCCGATGAATCATCAGCTCTGGGTGGCAATTAAAACTTTCAAGTCATGAGCTGCTCTGTTAGCAAGCCCCGCTCCTGCAGCATGGGTGGAAGCTGCTCAACACCTGGCATTCTACCCAATCTCCTAGAGGAATACATGCAATCCATTATTCAGGGCCACCTCCTAATTATGCTCACATGAAAATTAAGCATATATAGGTTAGAGGTTGACCTGTGCTGTCCCAACAAGCCAACGCTGTCTCCTGATTTTGGTTCGCCACATGCCAGAGAGCAGCTGCCAAAAGAGATAGATACAAACTTAAGACAGTTTTTAGACAGTCACTCCTTGCATGGTAATTAGAAAGAGCCCATTGATTAGGCTCATGGTTAAATTAGCCAGCCTGCCTTTGAGGCTTGCTGGGGCAGCTCTCCTCCCAGGGCAGTCTGAAGCTTATCACTCTATTTAGCTCTGATTTTTTAGGACCATACCATGTTATTACCGTTTCCAACATCTGCTTTGATCACTTTCTTGCTTTTTCATCTCAGAATGGCCATAGACTTGGAACTTCAACACTCATGTCAAAAGAGGGAAATTCAAGATGGGGGGTGTGTGTCTCTGTACGTGTGCACGTGTTTGTGTGTAACTTCCCACCTGAGCTGCTTCACGTGATCACTCACAGTGAACATCTGTTCAACTGAACCCCCTCACCAGGTTCAGGCTGCCCTCACAGCTTCATTCAAAGCAGACATATTTGTTACAGGGGTTTGAAGCAGGTGTTGTCCCCACCTCTCTACCTTTCTGGCTGCCAGAAGTGCCAAGACAACCACTGTCCACTGCCCCTACCAAGTCCTGAACCTGCCTGTGCTCCGTATTTTCTAGGGGCCTCTGCCATACAGCAGGACCATATCCAGTCTTTATCCGAGCTGCCAGTAAATATATTGCTGTGGACTGCTTCTGCATTGCACAGCAGGGTCAGAAGAAAGCCTCAGAGCCCTGAATAGAACATCGAGTCACCATGTCAGCAACTGCAGGACACTTTATTTTAGTGTATGATTCACCCTTACATCTTAAGGGATTCTTGTGCCATTTTACTTATCTTTAATTTCAAATTTTGTAAAAGCTTTAAATGCAAACATTTTATTCTCAAATGTGAATCAAAGCACCTCTAATGAGGTAATAAATTAGGCATTTATGTCCCTTCCCACCAGACAAATGGTACCACCCTAAAGTATAACAGAATGTGCAGTCCACATCCCCTCCCCAGGGAAGTCTCTCTGTCCCACTTTCTGGCACCCAGGGAAGAAGGATACACCAAGTTCCCCTCATAATTGCCCTGCTTAGGCCCAGTTGAGCAGCCTGGCCTGGATGGGGATGAGCATAATCTATTCCCAAAATATCTTTGTACCTGCAAAGGTGATAGAGATTCTGAGAGAGACCTCCAGAAAGAAATCAGAACTATATGCAGGGCTTCCAAAATCCCTGAGAAAGCCCCACTCCTAAGCTTTCCTCCAGAAATCCTCACTGTAATCACTTCACACTCACAATTGTCCATGTAAGATGGGCTTGAGAAGCAGCTCAGGCTGCATCAAGCTTTCCTGCTTGTAAAAGCACTCTCCTGTTTGCAGACATACAAAATGGGCCATCCTCCCTCCCCAGTCACAGCTTTTCTCACAGGGAAAGGAATGTCCCTGAGGCAGTGCTGGCCAGTTTTTCAACTTTATATTTTTCTTTTGGTTCTCAGAAACATCCTCCTACAGCCTAGCCAAGGAATACCCCCAGGGAGAGCCACATCTGGACTAGGTCAAAAAGTTAAGTCAGCTCCTCTGAAGTATAAAACAAGCAAACAGCCCCTCAATGTGCAACTGTGGGTTGTGGGTGCAGATTATAGATGGAAGTCAGAATTCAAAGCAAAGTTTAATGGCATTTACTGTTCAGAAACAAGCCTGTCTTATTATTATTTTTAGTACATTTCTCAGACTTGTCATTATGTACTTCTGATTTACAGTTTTAATGCCAGGCAACTGTGTTACCTTTATTCTTCCCTGCAGGATTACGTGAGAATATTCTTTAGAGAGAACATCACACTGGGCTAAGGTTAAAAAACAATCAAGACATACAGCAAGCTCCAAGGTGCCTTCCCATATCTCTGAAATATAAACGATTCCCTGGCATAAAAGATTCTGAAATACATACCCATAAAGTCAAAGCTCCGCTAAGCAAATAACAAATACAAGAAGCAGCTCTGCTTCCAAAGGCTCTGAATCACGCCGACAGCTACGGTATGTGTGAACCTAAAATATTTCCAAAAAAGCCAAAAGCTGTCACCAGAAGGTAGCAAAACACTGGCCAGTTCCTAGACTTTGATTATAATTCACACAGAAATACACACTGGGGGGATGGACCTACAGCCTAGGAAAAGTGCAGCCTGTGTTTCTTTGAGACTTTTATATCCAGGTAAAGACTGAGGGTCTTGCACTCTTCTGCAATGACACTCAGTAACTAACTGGTAACAGCTAAATACTAACCCATACCAGAATGCCAACTGGCTTGGGAATTTTTTCCTGCCTCCTGAGAGCCAATACCACTACTGGACACAATCAATCAAAACACACAATCTCACTTTGCTTTAAAAAAATTCTGTCCATGAACAACTGAAGAGTAAAATCAATGTACATTGAAGAAGTTAAGAAGTTACAGAAGTTGGCCACTGTGTGTATTCATGACATCATCACTTGCGTTTTAGGACCCAAAATGAGACCGTGAGCCTTTTTCTTTTTGACAAAAAACATTTTTCTTTTTCCCAAATTGCAAGAAAACCATTTTAAAAGCCCAGCTGGGTAAACCATCTCCTGAAGATTCAACAGAGCTTCTCCCACTGACACAGAGCACCTAAACATAACAGGTTCTGGTGTTCAAGATGAGTCTTTCAAATACACCTCCAGCCACAGTTCAAACCCAGCAATTTGTATTTCTCAGTGCAGATGTGAATTCCTTCATCCCCAAACAAGACCCACAGTGGGCAGTTACCAGATCAAGGAGAGTGGATAAATTCAGTGTCTTTGGTCCAAGGCAGCACATTTCCCTGATTGCTGTAAAGGAAAATTAGGGAGCACAGAAAATTACTCCAGCAGATAACAATATAAAAGTCCCAGAGTTAAAAAAAAAAAACAGCAAGATCAGGGGCAAGGCTCAAGTTCTTTGCAGGCAAATTCAGGCTGTTTTTTTGCCCATCTCAGCTGCATCTCTACCCAAAGCTGCAAGAAGGAGCAGTCCCTCAACCAGGTTTATTGTAAATACACTTCCACACCTTCTCTAAACCATAGCCTCTATTAGTTTAACCTGTGTCACTGCAATTGTCTTTTTTTCTTGTTCTTTCTCTTTTTTTTCCCCTAGGCATATAAGCCTTCTTGAATGTGAATTACTTGCCAGGAGACATAAAGGATTAATGTCAGAGGCCTGACATACAGCATGAAAGACAATGAGCCAGACTTTTCCTAAATTCTGAAACACAGCCTGCAAGATATGTCCAAAAATTTTTCTTCTTATTCCAGATTCCAGAAGGAGTCATTAAATTTTTTATCACAGTGAATTTTTATTTTTTTTAATGACTGAGAATACAGAGAGTTATGTGTTGAGTAATTCAAGCTAAAGGTGCATGGCTGTATCTCTGCTAAGGCGTATATATAAGATTATGCAGATCATTAGTCAGCTAACTTCAAGCACTGTAACATGCTACACGCTGAAATACCCTGTAATCTGTTCTACAAAAGAAGTCACAGTCAGTAGTGATCAACCTGATTTGCCTGACAAAACCCTAGAATATTTCCAAAGAAAGTGCAGACCAAAGGACTGTATTCAAAAATCCTGTCAGAAGCCCTGTTTTTGCTACTTAGTTTCTGTAATCCCCTTTAAGTGAACATAAGCTGCTGGAGGTCCAGGTGCACGAGGCTGAAAGGCACTTCCACCACCCCAGCCCAGATCCATGGCACACTGGCTGCTCACATCCCATAGGTAATCATCCATCAAAGCCCAGGATAAAAATCTGGCAAGTTTCATATTAAAAATGCCAGAATGAAATAAGTAATATCCTGAATGCACATGCAACTGTTTCAGTGCAGAGCAAGTGAAAAACCAGAAAAACGAAAATAACCCTGTCTGCAGGACTAACCCTTACAATCGTGCAGCCTCAAAAGATCAAGTAAGAACACACAGGCACCAGCTTCATTTATCACCAGCAAGTCTAGCAGCTCATGGTTATATTGCACAGAAAATTAATGTTATATATAACTCTAAATTCAAGTTTGCTTTCCTATCTCCTATTTATGACAAAGACAGAGCAGTGGGAAACAAAGATGAAAATATCCTTCTTAAGTAAGATCCCAGTTCAGCAGAGTGCTGGAGCACTGAGGCACTTCAAAGTTGCCTGGTATTGTTCAGGCACACAAACTGCAAGCAAAACCCACCAAAATCTTCAGAATGCAAGACCAGCTTTCTCTAAACAAGTAATCCTAGTGTAGATGTATCTTTTCAATTCAATTTCCAAGCAAAGCAATGTTTTGTGATTTAGTCCCACTAAACCTTAACAAAACAGCACAAGGAATGCATCTTTATCTCAACTGTTGATACGGTCTATCAATATTAAAATAATCTGGCATGGACTGGCTTGCTAATAAGCCAGCTTTTCAGAGATATTGCAAAACAAAACTGTCTTAAATGTGTGATTTGTGGAGGATAAAAACCATAAAAAATATGAAGAAAAAAAATGCTGTCATTGGCACAGCAAGATTAAAAAAAACAATTACAAGGCTGAGTACATTAAATTAAACTTGGTGCAGTCATTCCTGACAGAAGTCCTACTGTAAGTAATTGCACATATTTGGACTTGTAATTGTTAACAATATCATACTGCAAGTGTTTGATGCATCTGAGATTCTGCTGCTGAAAAGCCATACAAAATTCCCAACAGAAATCTCAGGTTTTGTTTTAACATGAGCTTCTGTAATATTTGATTCTTTGCTGCTTGCTCTTTTCCTGTTTATTGCCTTGGGATCAAGGATCTGTTTTGCACTGGAAATAAATTCCAAATCATTGTTTGCGTGCTCCTTTACCACAAGAGACATAAGAGCTACTGCCAGTGACTGAATCCCATTCGTCTCCCCAGATTCCTGGTCCTCCAGGGATTCCAGAGCCACAATGTCAGATTGCAATGGTTTAATAGGGCTGCTGTTGTCTAACTACCACAGCTTTTGTTTCCAGTCACCAAAACCCAAACTCAACAAATTTGCCCAGCGAAGGCCAGCAGACAGATCCCAGGTGAGGCCTGAATTCTCTCCCAGCAGATCCCACGTTAAATTACACCTGTAAATGGATGTGGTGGTAAAGTGCTCCAAAGCAACTGTCACGAAATTCCAAAACAAAGGCACGCACCACCATTGAGTTCATCAACCTGCTAGAAACTCAATTTTACACAATAAAACAGAATCTAGTCCTACTTGTGTACTTCAGATCACACTAACTTCCCTGAAGTAAGACAGCACGGATCAAGCAGGGGGGGACAAAGTGAGGGGGGATGCCCAATTATTTAGTTAGTGAAAATATTCTTGCTGTTTTATGTGCAGTTGACTGGTATTTACATATTTTTGTCTTACAGTGTGATCTCCAGACATTTTAATACATCTAGCAAGAGTTACTTGACCGCTGTCATGGTTCCCAAGCTCATGTTTGTGAGACACAAACCCATTTATTTTGCTGTTTCCCAGAGCAAATCTCCTGTCTAAAACACACCTATGCCTTCCACAGCAAGCACTCAGGGAAGTCCTGCTTTCTCTTGGGGAAAATACAGTTTAGTAACAGAGTTTGACACCTGCCATTTCCAAAATCACTGAAGAACATGAGCACCCAATTTCTAGACGGGTTAAAGTGACATTCTGGATCGATAGAAAAATCGTTTCCTAGTCTGTACATCTGAATTGCATTATTGTAAAGGACCCTTTATTCTTCATTCAAACACAGGCTTTTTCTTCTGACCTTCTCCAGATCAGTAGAGACAGATGTTGGAAGAGGTTCAGGCAGCACCATGTCTGCGGGACATTGGTGTCCTCACTGACCACAATTCAGCCCCAAATCCTTTAAGCAGATACATTAAAGCACATGTGAAGTTTTTCTTGAGCTCGAGGGAATTATATGTATGCCAAGTTAAGACTTGGGTTTCTGTATGCTGTTGAACCAGAAAACTGCTTGGCCCTTTCACAGCTGTAGGGTGGAGGAAAGAAACTAGTCATCAATATATGCCTATGGTATCCCAGGAAAAAGTGACTATCTTTGTTCAATACCTTCAACAAAATAGTTTTGCCAGACTCCAATGCAAATCAGTTATCCAGGCATGTGAATGGCAGCTGGTGGGATCTCCTGTAACAACTCTCCTGTTTCTCTTAAACAGACTGTGGAAATTTTTAATCACTGCTCTTAAAAAAGCACACTCCTTAGTGAGCATTAAAAGAGTTCCATGCTTATGAAATTTCAAAAAAAGTTGTCCAGAACAATGTACCAAATCTCATCTGACTTCAGACACTTCACTTTTCTGGTGTCTGCTGATGTGGGATGTTCCCCACGTCACATCGCTTATGTGTCTAAACTTGGATTAAAACCTCCACAAGGCTAACAAAGCTTTTGCCACAGCTGCCATTCTTACATGGCCTGTCCAGATGCCTTGCTCTGGTTATCTCACCCTGCTCTGATGAAGTCTGGATGCAGCAGACAGGTCGTACCACCAACACATGGGCTGAGTCCAACAAGACCTCAAGACATCGCCTGAGAGTCAGGACAGAAAGGGGTAACCACAACTCTGCTACACATCACAAAACCCTCCACCTGCGCAAACATTGCCAAGCATGATGGGAATACAAAACATTATTATTAATTATGGTTGGCAGTTGTTTTGCCATCACACGTCAGGCTCCTTCTCCCTCCCCAGCAGGCGTGGTGAGCGCAGGGCTCGGCACGGCAGGGCCACCACACCGGGGCTGCTCGGCAGCCGCTCTCCGGTGGCCTCGTTAGCCGAGCTCTTGCAAGTGCAGCAGCCAAGAGCCGTCCCAGATTTTCACTCACCAGCTCTGACATTTTATAAAGTACTTTCACTTGTGGCAAGATCAAAACCTCAGCATTCTTTCAAATCTCACAATAACTCTCAAACACCCTCAGCACAAGGATGAGGGAAAAAAAAACCAACCAACAACCCACAACTGAAAGCGATAAAGCTCTTAAGAGATAAAACTGGAGGAATTACGGGATTTGTCCCCCACCTCCACCTCACTCCAGGCTTCATTTAATTTCTGCAACATACTTTACTCTTAGAGTACACTAATCATATTACCTCCTGGTCAGGCCTCATTTGCAATCACTTCAGTCCTTCCCATCATCTCTTCTGTCAGCAACTTACTCAGTCGCTTGTGGCTCTTGTTGGACTCTCGACCATCTACTCCTATGATTATATTTAAATTTCAATGTGATACAACTCCACTTGTTTAGAGCCTCATCCTCCAGCCAAGCTTAAACAGAAGCTGTGTCTAAATTATTTGTTCTGAGTTGTATAAAGGGACTGTTTTCTTTTATAGATTTTGCCATAAAAACTATTGATCAAAACTAGGTTTTTCATGTGCTTGCACTTAAGAATTGCTAAAAGTGACTGGGGTGGAAGGGAGTGTAAAAGGTTGGGAGTACAGTAGAAAGGAGTCTCTGTTGGTCACAGCAGATCGTATAAAAGGTACCTGTATAGAAAGACACATCAGAAGTTGTGTATGTGTTTACTTAGAATTCTTAAGCTGTTCTTCATTAATAATTCTCTATAAGCAACATAATGACCTATGGCACTCTCCCTTCCCTGTAACCACACATTCCTGTTCCTATGGTGTGTTTGGACTCTCCTTGCACCACCAGCATCAGCAATCATTGAGGACACCTTGTGCTCTCATAACATTATTAATCCAGAAGGACAGCACAGAGTTTAATCTACCTTTTTTCCTACTTAAATGTCAAGAGCTTGGCCAACACGTGTTTCTACAAAAGCATGTTGTACACTGAAGGCTGCAGTTGTGCTTGACAAAGCAAGGGCACTCAGCTAACATCTCAGCTAACAGTGTAAGTCATGTGGTGCAGAAGGGAGGAAATGTCGAAGGCATCAGGTCCTTGGGAAACCCTCTTCCTAACTTACAGTGTTAAAGACTATGTAATTCTCTAAAAGTGAAATATTCCTATCTTTTTTAATTTTCTTGGTTGCTGTAAGTATTGCTTTTGCAACCCAACATGTTCCTTAATCTATACTAATACTCATCTTTATTAAATCTCGGTAACTTTATGCCCAAGTAACACACTGCAGCTTATCTATTGGTAATATTTTAGAAAAAACCAAAACACTACTACACTATGTTGTAGTAGCTCTACTCATAGTTCCACCTAGAGTAAGCATGAGAGTCCCTGAAGTACACATGAATCAAAGCAAAATAATAACATGAGCATACACATGGACAAAAGGATTGATGAATTTTCTGGGTTAGAAGGTATACAGTTTTGTTACTTATTTCTCCAAAGACTTAGTTTTTATTTTCCTTTTGTTGATTCATGGCCCTTAACTTTTCTTTTCGCTTGTTTATTCCAAACATAAACCAGCTATTAAATTCAAGCTGTTCAAAAAATATACAATTGAGAACATTTCAACTATAAACAATACTTGCAGATTTACTCTATGAAAACCATAAATGAAAAGCAATGAGTGACTCTTCAACACAGTGAAATCAGAGACAAAATAGGCAGGAAACAATTTTAAGAAAAAACAATAAACCCCACACCACCATTCCAGACCTGCTTAATAGCATTCCAGGGCTTCATAAAAAGAAATGAGCATCAACCATAAGACCAGACTTTTAATTAGCAAACTGATGTATTCTATAGAACAGAGAGTCATGTTACATTGTTTTCAGAGTCTCAGGTGTGTTTATATGACTTACTATAATGAAATCTTTCATTCAACCTCAGCTGGGCAACTGTATGCAGCATAAAATACAAGTTTGTGTTTACATAGCTAAATTATGATTAATGTTTCCATATGGAAGCAGGGGCCAGCCCCAGTGAACAGTTGTGTCCACACAGAAACCTGGAATGGGTTTGTAAAAGAGGCAACCTGGAGCTTGCTAGGGAATGGCAAAAAGAATTAAAACAGGATATCCACCAATGGGTTAGCAACTTCTAAAATAGCAACACTAGCAATTAGAATAAATATGAAATCAAACATTAACCAGGCAAAAATAATTCTGCAAGCAGCACTTATGAATGCAGTAGATAATCGGGACAGGTACTTAGGGCATGGGGATTATTCGTGGGTTTTCATTAACAGAGAGAATGCAACTGATATTTCATGGAGCAAATTGCATAACCAATCTGAAGGATTAAGCTCGTAAATTAATCTGAGCCAGGAATGCACAGGAATGTATAATTAACGCCTTGCTCAGGCAGCTCCTGGCATGACACAGAATTCCAGTAAGCAGATCCCCAGGAGGTGTCTGTAACCCAGCACAGCTCCAGGCAGCTACAAAACCCCACAGGGCTGAAAGTACTCTCCCTACTGCCCCAAATTAAGGCAGTTTGCATGTGAGCACACTCCTACTGCATGTCTGGCCACATAGTTGGTACAGGGAACAGGGGAGTGGAAATAAAGGTATGCCCTGAAAACAGCAAGGTCATTTAACCAACACTATCCAGACTCTTAGTAGTCCTTGTGTTTCTGATCCATTTTCGACTATGTTAGCCCTGATGCTGGAGCAGATGCAAATTTCTGGATTCCTGCTAGGTCTCTCTAATTTGAAATAAATGATGTATGAACAGGATTGAAACAACAGAGCCACAGACCACAGAATCTCTCTCTATGGTGTGCATCACAGAAAGGAGAACAACTCCAGTTTAATATCTCAAAAAGACTCTTTTTTTTTTTTTAATTAGAGTTGTTAGACAGATAAGAGACCATAAAGTTGTCACTTGCCAGAAAAATGGAAGCTCTCCTGCATAACACCACCACACAGGTCTTCCCTGAACCCTTCTATACAATGCTATCATAATTTGCAGTTACTTACTTTGAGACTGAATATATCCTACTGTATGTGCCCAAAGCAACTATTTTTGGTAGGTTTTTTTTGTGCATTTGGGTTGTTGGGGTTTATTGTGTTTTTTTTTTCTTGTTATTTTTTAATAAGATAACTACGAAGAACTAAATATTAAATAACTTTTCTAGCACTTCACATGAAAAAATCATAAGTATATTAATCCCAAAAGAAAAGGAAAGTCCATGGCTTGCAGTTCTGAAAAGTTTATGTTTGTAAGATCCCAGCCCCAAAGGCTGTAAGTGAATTGTGTTCTGTTGGGCCAAGTTTGTTTTTTTGTAAAACTACAAGAATTTTAACTTTCCTGTCTCTTTCATAGCACTAATCACAGGTGCAGAGCTGCAAGAAGCTGGATCAAAACCACAGGCACAGTATCTGCCACAAGACCACTCAGCTTTTGGAGCTTGAAAACCTACTTGACCTGGGACTGAACAGCTCCTTGTCCTGCAGAGCATTCAATTTGTGCCAAACATGGCCACTTGAAAGGGTGTTACACACAAATGTTACACACATTAAATGTTTATTCATACAACACTTAAAAAAACACCACAAAACCACCAAGAACAAGATGCAAGCTCTAGCAGATATGCTTAAACAGCTGACATTAATCTTGAAGGAATTTGCTTCTGCTTATAAATCTCAACATAATCTTCAAAACTGACTAAATTTCTAGAAGCTCAAACAGCCTGATGGGTGATGCCCCAGCCTGATTCTCTGTGCAGTAGCTAAAGACTTATTTTCAAGTACTGGTACCTGTGAAGGAGTGGGTACATGAGTGCACACCTGGGGAGCACTGATGTCCCCCGTCCCTGTTTGTGGCACACAGAGCTTCCCCAGGATGCCCCAGTACCTGTGTCAGGTTTGATCATCAGTCAGTTCCTCTTCCAAGGGAGCTGCACCGAGCTGAAACATGGGCCTGGCTGACACATCCTGCCCACCTGGGGTCTGAATTACTCTTCCTGGACAAAACGAGAAGGTTTCCAGAACAGGAGCTCTGTGCAAAGGGATTGCTGGAAGTTTCTGCTGTGGGCTACTCTTTGCCACCTAGACATAGAGAAATGGGGCCAGAAGGGCTCTGGAAATGGAAGAGGCCTGGCAGTTAAAGCCCATGGGAAGGTGGGGCTTGTAAAAGCCCTTCGATGACAGAAGCCAGGAGGACCACCTGAATTGCATCAACAACAGAAAACTCACTCATTTTGTCAGCAGTTCTGTTTCAAACCAGTCTGGCAATTTCTTATGCCCCTGTAAACTCTCAGAGCAAAAAATATAAAGCTCTCTTCTCTCTAAACATGAGTTTTGGGCCGGAAGCTAAATTATGGCAACTAATGCATGTAACTCCAGTGTAGAGAGGAAATAATTGGGAAAGAGGAATTGCCCCCAGCAGAAACAGCATTTTCTCATCTTCATTCAGGTCTCCACAGAAGGAAACAGAGCCCATTTTTAGGGCAAGTCATGGCAAATGTGTTGAGTGGAGTTTTGGGACAGACCACAGTGTTCTTGAGCCTGTGCAAATGGTTTCGCTCTGCAGACCATGGGTTTGAGCTCAGAGCTGAGCACATCGCTCGCTTGGCTGCTGCTGCCTCCTCCACAGCCCTTTGGAAAGCAGGTACGGAACAAGGCATCCAACACGGTTCCCCTTTCAGGTCCTGAACCACCTTCTGCTCAGTCCCACAGCTGCTTTCAGGTCCTGCTGCCAAGCAGATTCACCCGACATGGTGCTCACAGGACTGTACAGTAATGAGAGCAAAACAGGCTCTTCATTTCAGGGATGTTTGTATGCTAAGAAGGGTGTAAAAGCATAAATCAGGCCAACAGACCTGCAAAAGCCTGCTCTGTATTCCTTCAATTCTCCTTGCCTCATTTTCTTCTCTTGCATATTTTTACCTTCTTTACCCTGCTCTGTTTGGAGCTCATCTAATTGTCACTTGAGATGACAAATGTCCTTTGCCTCAATGCCCCTTCCTCAGTAACGGATGTTTCCTTTCTGTATCACTCTGCTTGTAGAATTAATTTTCTTCATTAAACGATGTCTGCATTTATCACTTCCTAATTTTTATTCTGCATTTTTCTACTTCTCTTTCCTTGGCAAATGTGTTTAAAAACCACTGCTCATGCTCTTTTTTTTAATATAAATCAAGGTTCAAACCTCATAAATAAACCCTTAAAAAGGCACCAAATTCTGGTGCTGTTGTTAGCTTCTACTTTAACCTGCTGGTTTTGCTACTTCCCATAAAATATAAACATCCATCCAGTTCAGTTCTGGAAGAAAAATGAAGCATCTGTATTGATCAGAAAGGTTTGAGGCCAAAAAGTGCTATTCTGATCATTAGTTTGACAGCCCATACAACACAAAACAAACATTTGTCCCTGGGATTCCTGGCACATGCTAAATTCCATTTAAGAGCCAGTTGGTTGCTTTTACGTATGGATTTTCAGTCTGTTGACCTGAAGTTGCCCATGTTAGAACTAAAAGAAACCAGCAAATATTACATTCTTCACTGTCTTTTGATCTGTTCTTTTTGTTATCACTGCACCACTATACTACTTTAGTCAACCAAGAAAAACACCGAGTTCTCAGCAACGATTGTGATTTATTCTTTTACTTTTGTTATCAAAACTGTAACCAAACATTTCATCCACTATTTGATTTTAAAAGAGGCCAAAAGCAATAAGCTGCCTCCTACAGCAAAAAGTGGTGAAGGTGAAGTCTTTTTATCTGAATTGGGAAAAAACAATATTCTACGGTTCAATAGTATCCACCAAAGGTTTTACACCACTACCTCCTATGATCTCTCAGCAGCTGAGCCCTGTTATAAATATGACTTTCTTCTGAAGCAAGAAAACATTCACCTAGGATATGAAAATAATTTGCTTTTTAAATTGTTTTAAGTATCTTCCTCTCTCTCCTTCCTTTCCTTCTCCAGTTTTCATCCATCAAAACAGCAATGGCAGCAAAGCAGGAGAAAGCAAACATATTTCAATGGCATGATATTTGGTGTGGAGTGAGCAAAATGCCATTTGCATTGATGGTATTAGGGATTTTTTGGCAACCTCCCATACAAAAAGCTATCCGGGGTCAACACTACTTAACCTACAGATTCAAATGAAATGGAATACATTCAATCCATTTGATCTACAGACCTTATAATATCTGACATCATCCCTGCTACAAAAGGTGTCTAATAAAATTAAGATGGTGATTGTTTTGACTGAAGTCTGAAGAATTAGCAACCCATACTCTGGGAAAATGGCAACAAATGGAGACAGAGCACTTTCTCTGCAGAGAGCCGACCCCTCAGGTTCACCCCTCTATGTGTTTCACAGCACTCAGCTGGGAGAGTCCCCTGGAGCTCCTCCAAGGCCAGGAGGGTGGGACCATGGACAGCTCCCCTGTTGGTCTCCCACCCCACCCCATTTGGGACAGAAATGGACAGACCTGTGACAGTGGAAATGATTTAAGACTAATCTTGCAACTCATCTCACTCTACATATATAATGAAAACATCTCTATTTGGACAAGTTATATAAATATCTGTTACAATTAATGGAGACAGAGAAGCCCTTCTAGGAGATGAGTCATGTATCCACTGAGATTTATACTTTGAAATAGAAGGATTGTGCCTCAGGGAAGGATCTGTTTTCATCCCCTGATTACGACAGGGATCTCTGTGATTACGTCAAATACTGATATCCATAACTTCATGAGATACCTAAATTAATAAAATAAATCCAGGTCAGTGTCCAAGCTGGCCACATATACGCAAAACAAACTGCTGAATAACAAACAACAGTAAAATATGATTCAATACATACTCCTACAGTCTCAGTGACTGGTGGGCCCCTCTGCTAACAGGGTAGGTTCTGGTACACCCAAAATGTCACAGCAATGAGGGAATTACACAGGTCACAGAAGAAAAAAGCCAAGAAAGGAATTTTATACCTGTCACTCCCTGTAAAAAAACTTCAGACAGTCAGAGCAGACACTGTGCTACATACCCAGAAAAGACAAGGAAATGAAAGGGAAAGGAGGGAAGAGGAAGCAAAGGGAGATTGTTAGTCTTCTATGAAATACAAGATGATTAAATACTGCCAGGCTTTAATCCCTGCTGACAAGCAGAGCAGGATGAGAGATATGGGTTGATTAATTATATGGAAAAAAGGCTGTGACACAGGCATATGAGGCAAAAAGACCAAAAAGGAGGGATTTGTTATTTATTTATTTATTGCTAAATAAAAGGCATTAGCTAATGAAAGGAGAGCTGCTCGTCTGGATCTAAAACTTTCCACCCTGCTTCTAAATCCTAATGCAGACTCCCAGCACACACCGGGGAAAAAAGGATCTCACGGTTGAATTTGCTTTTCATACCAGAATTGAAAGTAGGCCCTGTGTAAACCTTTCTGGTTTGTACACTGGGATTTATTGCCAGCAAAGAACAGCCCTGGAAAGGCTGGATCAATGCAGTGCAATGGCAAGCGGACGGATGGCCAAAGGGACTGATGTAGGACAGCCCTCAGAGCCTGGACATGAAAGAGTTCAGGGAGATGCAAGTGGAGACTTTGACAAGCCAAAGTGTCAGGCGGGATGCAGCTCAGCAAGTATCATCAAGGAACAAACAACCACAGTTGTTTTCTCCTTTTTACATGACTATTCAGGGCTTTTATGGGTTATTTGCTGTATGAAGAGAATTTGATCACAGCATATTTTTTTTTTGGTGCAGTCACCTTCCCTCCAAATAAAGCATAGTATTTTTTTTCTAAAAATAGAAAAAGTATTAATCAGAAACCTGTTGCTTTGCTTGCAATCCTAAGCCATGTGCTCTGGCCACAGCTCCCCCAACAATCCTCTCCAGAGGGCTTTCTCACTGGGCTCTGCTCTGTTTGAGGCACTAGGTTGTCTGAGATGTGACTGTTATTTCACCCAGACAAATCCTTGTCCCAACATCCATAACTGATCTGCTGTTTGGAAAGCAGTTTCTGTTGTTTTAGCAGTTGCTAAATAAATGGGGATTTAATTCTGGGCTTCCTGGAAACCAGTCAGCCTAGGTCTTGTATGGCACTGCTAAGGTAAGCTTTTGAGTTGTGACTTTGGAAAGACATGAGAGAACAGCCAAAAGAAAAAGGAACAAACAACCAAAATAAAAAGGAAAGCACAGTTTTGTTCAATGGTACTTTTCCCAGATATTCCAGCAAGGGGAATAACTCATCTGAAGTAATTCATGTTATAGGTGTAAAGACGTAGGACACATTCCCACACTTTGAAGTAAAGAAAAACTGACTGAGACAGGTTGCTTCATCCTAATTCAGCCAGCAGAGATGACCAGGGCATCAAGATGTAAAAAATTCAAAATAGATTAAAAGTCCAGATTTTCCTTGATCACAATTTCAGTTTTCCTCACTAAACCACTCTGTTTTCAGATACCAATTCCAACACCAAGAAATAAAAGAAGGAAAAGAGGAAAAAGATACAAGAGAGGGAAGAGAAAGGAAAACAGAGACAATCTATTACAGCCCCATAATTTCATCCTGCCAAATTTCAGTCTGCATGCACCACCGATTCAATTACTGTACACAGCTCTACCCTTCAGCAGAACTAGAGTTACAGAAAAACCCATTTTTGAAGGTTAGTGAGAGAGTTTTTCACTGGAAGTGACCTGCCTCAATAGGGGCACACAATGTAAGGTAGGAATTGCATTTGCCTTTCTCCTCCAAAACAGATATTTAAACTTGTTTTGGGCTTCGACTGAAATACATCTGATGATCTTAAACTACTCCCCATAGAGAGCAAAGCCAAGGAACAAACTCACTTGATCACCAGGTTCTGTGCAAAATACTGAAGCTGGTATTAAAAAGCACATTTTCCTGTACAGAGAAGCTGATCCCTATGGCATGTTTAGGAGTAGATAAAACATATGAGTCACAGGGTTGGCAGATCAGAAGGGGAGAGGTTTAAAGCTCCCAGCATTGGGAACTCAGCTCCTCATCTCACGTTGGACTCACCAACTGTTTCTCCCAGCACACCTTCATTGTTATTTTGGCAAATTGTATTTACTTAGAAGGTAAGTATTCCAGGCTATGCGGGACAACCCTGGTGCTGGATGCCAGAGGAGACTTGACATCAAAGCTGCAGCTCCTCAGTGTTTTCACAAGTGCAATTTAAAGCATTTCCCTAATGTTGTTCTAACATGCTCAAAAGCATAAGGCCAAAAGGGCTATTTTGATGAGAAATAAGTGGGATTATTGCTTCCGTATAATTTTTAATTACCTAAACAATGGTAAGTGTGTTGCCAGCACTTGTCAGACAAGGTAGAAACATTATTTTCTCTTTTTTTTCTCTCAAAACAATGTATTTCTCCAGCATGCTTCATTTACAAAGGCTATAACCACAAGCACACAGACCTTTCTCTACAGTTTAGACTCTCAAAAACCAACCAATAAATAATGTCTCTTTGCCATCCAGGAAGAGCATGCCTACACCTTGGAATCATAGAATCTTTTGGGTTGAAAAAGACCTTTAAGATCATCAAGTCCAACTGTCTACCCAGCACTGCCAAGTCCACCGTTAAACCATGTCCCCAAGTGCCACACCCACACATCTTTTAGATACCCCCAGGGATGGTGACTGGGCAGCCTGTTCCAGTGCTTGACAATGCTTTTGGTGAACAAATTCTTCCTAATTTCCATCCTGAATCTCCCATCATGTAACTTGAGGCCCTTTTCTCTCATCCTATCGCTTGTTATCTAGAACGGACCGACCCCCCAACCTCAGCCTCCAGGATAAACACCCCCAGTTCCCCCAGCTGCTCCTCAGCAGACTTGTGCTCTAGTAAACACATTCAAATTTCTGTTAGTTATGGAAACAGTTCTGAAAGAATGAAATGCTAGAGAAGAGCTCCCCAAAGGGAGCAGCAAAAGCACGTATGGTAAAACAGCAGCCATGTGGCTTCACTGAACCTGGAGAAGGACTGAGCTCATGGGATGCCAGTGATGCCAAGAAAGGATAGAATTATTATAACTATTAGAATTATTATAATCAGCCACATTAAGACAAGATACAGTAAAGGCAGCAAAAGCACTACTAATTATATTATTCTTAACTTGGTGCTCTCAACCCAACATGGAGGTCTCCAGGGTAATTTTCTTGATTATTTGTTTTAAATCAGCTAAATTACAGCCTTCCAAAAAACTAGGCAAATAAAAGCTTATTCTTCAAGAAGACTACTGTACAATTGGATGGGTGAAATATCAAGACCATTTCCATGAAATATATTCCCATTTCCCATCCTAATTACTGGTGCATTAGTTAGTGTCACTGGAATTATAATAATTTGCCTAAGTAGCCGGTTTTTAAATAATGATGGAAATTGTATTCAGAAGCTGCTCTTCCACACATTATTTATACATACTGTGTGTCTGTTTACTCTGCATGCATGAGTGGCTATTTTGTCCCTAAAGACCCAAGATAACACGATAACAAGGATCCTACAAGCACATACACACATTCATCTTTTCTCACTTGCAAACATTTCCATTTACAGGACTATCACCACGTCTGCCAGCTGGCGCCCTGCTGCATTTCACACTCCCTCTCCCCCTGCATATGCACCTGCAAGACTCATGCAGGGGGTTGCTCATTCCAACAGTGACCAATTCCCTCTTCCTCTTCAGAAAAAATAGGAAGATTTCCTTCCAACCTTCCAGCTTCAATGAAGGTGGGCTAGTTGGTTGAAGACCAATTCTGATCCCCAAGCAAACCCCTCTTCTGATCCCCTGCAAGTGACTGAGTCCCCCCAGGGTGACACCATGCACCATTTCAGCCATTTTGGAGTATTTTCCTCCTTCCCTCTTTGGCTTTTTCAGTCTCAGCATGGCTTCTAAAAGACTATGAGCTGTTTTCTTTTTTAGTAATTCATTTGCACAAACAGAAACACTTTGTACTACACACAAGGAAGCCTTCTGGAATAGGCTAGGCATCACCAACTTGTCATCACTACACTGTTTTTAGCTCATTGATTGCTTTTTCCCCTTCAAAAATAAACATAAATTATTTGGAGGAGAGAGGAAGATTTGTTTTCAAACTAAACAAATCTCTACTAATCTTTGCCATCTGCACCAGGGTACAAAACAATGCTCAGGCTGTGCCCAGCAGGCTCCAAAAGCTGGGTGAGTACAGATCCAGATGAGACCTTGTGCTTTCTGCACATCCCCTCATCTCCACCAGCCCTGGACCAGACTGTGAGGTTAAAGTCCTGCAACAACACTAACTCTCATCCTGCCCTCAACTGACTCCTGCCAGCCATACCTCCTAATATGCTAAGCAGCAAGATGATCCAGAAAGTATTTGACCAAATACTCAGCCTTTTGAAGCTTTTCCAAAGTTCTGAAGTGTTCACTTTTACATCCGTTTTGCTCATCGTAAAAATCTCATTTCAACTCTGTTGTGTAGAATGACAACTGAACCTAAAATTGAGCCATTTTTCCCCCTCGGCCACTAAAAAACCTCAAGTGTAACAGTCCTGATCAGCCCAGAATGGTTCACTGAGCTTTAATACCACAGGGGTGCCATAGCTGGGGCTATCCACAGCCACCACGCAGGGGTTGCAAGTGTAGCACATGTGTCTGCTCGGGAGATGAAGTCAAGGAAAGGTTAATAGTAAAGCCACAAAGAGAAATCAGCCGCTGAACTCTTACCAAAAGCCACAGGGAACTGGGTGATTAATGTCCTGAAAATCCTCCTTATCAATCAGTGGCTATTCTGAGGACCAAGATAAGTTCAAAACACCTCCAATTAAAGGGAGAACTATATTCGGTTATTTGGAAAGTGAGTCTGTACTTGTTAAAAGCTCAGAAAATAATCTATTTTTACTATTCCTGTACTACTTTCTTTATTTTCTTGGAAAATGGGCCCATTTTGAACAGCGGCAACACATTGTTCCAGGATGCAGAACTCGGCACATACAATATGAAAGAACAACACCACTGCTCCCATTTTACAGGGGGCACAACAGGAGGCAGTGAGGGCTCCAAGGACACCTTTCCTGCAGTGAGAGGGAGAATTACATCCTGGGAACACAGAATCCCTTCTCCAGCCACACTAATAAATAATATTCTTACATATGAAGGCAGCAAGTACAAAATACTGGCAGGAGTCCTGATGTGGTAATGCCCAAGTCTGACAGGAAACCTGAGTAATCACTTAACTTGGGATACAGAAGCAACAGGTCCCCAGTTCAGTGCAATATTCCAACAAGTTCAGAAAACACACCAGAAACTGCTTGAAAATAATTTTGTCTCTTTCCAGAAAAATACCCCAACAACCAGACCTTTTGAAGTCTGTGCATGTGATGTCAGTTCATTTTTTCAAAGGGGCAACATGACAGCTGTGTTGGAGATAATCAAGAAACCCAGAGGCAATTAGGTTTTAATGCTGCAACAGTGAGGACATTCATCAACCTCCCTCTTACAGCCCCAAGTTTCTTGTGTTCTATAATAACATACACGGGACATCATCATTTCTTTGGAGAATATTATTGTGATTTTTTTCCCTGTTCTTTGAACCCATTTGTGATTTTTTCATGTTCTTTGATTATTTGCAGATGCCAATCACAGCTACAGCACCCTATTTCACTTGAAGTAAATGTTATTGCAATTATAATCTACATTAGGTAGAGAAAAGGAAGTTTTGCAGACATTGCTGTCTTATAAAAACTGAAGAAAAAATATGACAGCAGGAAGTGCTACAGAGGGCACTGGTCTTCCCCAAATCCCAGGTAAGACTGAGGGAGTACCCCTGGAAAGATGGAAAATCTGAAGCAGAGAAGCCAGTGAATTTTTCACAGAAAAATATGTTCCATAACAGATACCCTGGGATTAGTTTTTCCACTCTGTTACTTTCTTTTGTTGGCACACTGCAACTCTCTGTTTGTTCACAAACACTTATGAGCATGTCCTCTGTGAAAAATGAACATTCAAGGTCTGTTTGGAGTACAGCCTTCTCCTAATGCAACACTGTACCTTGGGCTGCTACATCATCAAGAATGAAATGGACTTCACTATGTCACAGAAATCTCACCTGTAAACTACTCTCTGAGCCTAAAAGCCCATCTAATATTCATTAAAGAAAGCTGTAAAAAAATACTTATTTTCATCATTTCCCAGAGCAGTTCAGCAGAGGAAAGATTTGGGGACTCCCAACCTGCCACAGGCTCCTGACGTGCTGCTCATGGGAACGATACAGCTGAGGGCAGAACTGCCATCCATCCTCTCCCTGCACACTTTTCTGCTCCTGGTGCAAAACGTGGTTGATCTTACCCTCCTCCTTACACTTTCCCTTCTCCAGTTCTATGCAAGCTATTTGAATCATTTCATCTCTTATCGTGTTCTTGCAGAGAGAGGAAATGGAAGAACACGTGAGTTAGAGGTCAGGGGGATCGTGCTTTAGCAATGTACTGGGGAACTGAGAGGGGAGAGGACCCCAGCCCTGCCCCACTGTAACCCCCTTTCCTCCCCACCCCTCTCAGCTGTGTGAGTTCAAATTCAGCTTTAGCAAGTCTATGCTGTGGAACATAAAGCAGAGCAGTATCAGCTTCAGCAAAAGGTCTACAGCACCCGGCAAGGCACCAAACACACAGAATCCTACCAGCACACCTTACCTGCCAGGGCAGAGCACCCTGGTGGGACATGACATTCAAATGGCCTCTGACTTCCAGATCTAGAGGCCCAGCCAGCTCTCTCCCCTTCTTCCTGAAGGGCCCCCACAGCAGCATCAAATGTAAGCTCTCAGCCAGTGTTGTTTTACATTCAATTTGCACAGGTGTAAATTGACTACTCAAGGCAGAGGAGAATCAGCTTTCTTTGGCAGCCAAAGGTGAAGTGATGCTGTTTTCAGGTGTGCAGTCTCCTTCTCTCAAAGCTCCCCATGCCATACAAGCCTGCTGCTGTTTGTCTTCCCTTCCCATGAAGGACATTATACGTTCCCACACCACAACCTGCCCTGCTGCCACACAGAAAGCACCAGATTGCCACCAACAGAGAGAAGGGCAGCAAAATAAGGACCTCACGGTGAAAAGCTCATGTTCTCAGTCTTCTCTCCTGGTTCTGTGCTCAGACTTCGTGCCTGACAGAGTTTGGTTTTATATGCAGGTCACTCAGTCATTCTTCTCACATATACATGAGGCGCTGCTGGAAAATGTGGCCATTATCCATCAAGTCCTTAGCTTTAGTCAGCTTCCAGCAGAAGAGTAATAGATGCACTTGTGTTGTCACATCATTGTCCAAAATGTCAGGGTAAGAAGCCCTGAACATTAACAACTCCCTAAGGAAATCAGTTCTTAAAAAAATAGAATAGGGAAAATCAGAGTGAGAGGGACAGAAAGATGCAGAGTTTCCCTTTTCATCAGGGATAAGTTATGCAGGTGCCCTGACCTGTTGTATGCACCCATGCTGTGGTCTGATTTCCACTTAAGTTTACATTTTTTCTGGATAAAGTAACATATGCACATGTTGGTTTTAATTTCCAGGATCCAGAAACAGTCATCTCTTTGGACATCATACATTAAAAGAGACGTATCAGTTTGAAGGGTGAGTGTAATCTCGTCCCAGGGCACTTGCATTAAGATTCAAACAGCATGGTGAGGTGATAATATCGGGCAGTGCAAATCTTCATAGACAGTACAGGGAAAGGGGGGAAAACAGAAAAGAAAAAGATGAAATCAAAGGTGACAAGAAGCAGTAGTCAAAGTTAGGAGGAAGAGGAGGTCAGGCACACAAACTAATCAAGGTGAGACAGTGATATTTTCCTGCTGTGGTCAGCCTTTATGATCTGCTTTTAAAAGATTTGCTCAAGTTAAGGGAGAACTACACAGAGCTTCAAAGCTTTTAAAGCCAGGTAAAATGTAGGCATGAACAAAGATATTTCTTTGCTGAGATGGGAGGAAGAAAAGGAAAGTGAAATAGGAGGGAAAGCATACCCTGTTCCTGAAGAGCCTGAAGGTGAATTTTGGTGATCTCTACTCACGAATTCCTAAAAAAACCTGACCTGGGACTACAAACCCTGTAGTAGAGGAGCTGCTGCCAGTGCTGGAAGGCTTATAAAACTGGTATATACTTTTCCACTTGCAGTTGCAAGTACAGAGTATCAGAAGAGGAAGACAAGGTGCAGTACATCCAAAAGCACTCTGCCCACTCTGTTTTCATTGAGTGTCCCTTTAACACAACCTCTCATTGCAGCATAGTCAACACGCCCAAGAAAAAATGCTCATAAAAAATAGGAAATTAGGCCAAAGTTAGACCAGACTGCAGGAATCTGTCTCAGAGATAAGTAACACCACCAGTTCGGTCACCTGCACCAGATACATCCCTTCCCTCCCCAAACTGAGAGAAGCACAGCCACACTCTCAGCATTACATTCCACCTCCAGTTCCTTAATTGGGCTTGTGGATTACTAATAAGTAATTGATACACAGGAAATGAATGCGAAGCCACCACCGCCTCTGCTCCTGCATACAAATACCGGCAGCTGAAAGCGCATCAGCAGCAAACACTGCAGCCCTGCCAGTCCTGTGGCATTTCCCGTATGAACGTGCTTAAAATATCTCAACATAAAGTGTTTCACTTTGTACAAATGATGCTGGTGTGACTGCTCAATGCCTTTTCGGCGAGGAAACTGTGGAGGGCTGAGGGGGGTCAGATAAAAACCAAAGATAATGTGTTATGCAGACACTACTCCTGATGAGTATCGGGAGGAGAGAGACTTTAAGGGGCAACACAATAAGAAATCAAGATAAAGATATATTTTGTGGCGCACAAAGGTGGATATACAGCTCTCCACACATTCAGCCTTTAGGGACAATCTTCCTATTTTTTCCCTGGGAGCCAAATAAAGCCCCAAAATTAATCTCTGTTCACAGCCTAAATTTGTACTTAGTGCCAACTTTGCGTCTGTATCAAATTTCTCCACAGCGTAGGGCGCAACACTGTAAATAGGCTCATTTTTGTTATTTTATCAAATTACATTAACTTTCTCTCTGCAGCGCTCTCCGAGGCTGGCAACACAGAGACGTGCAGGAAATGTAAATCACTCCCCTTTTGATATGATAACCGGAGCAGTGAATTGCATCCCAGAAATCAGCTCAGGATTATAGCCGAGAACTCGCTGAAAGGCACTTAGCTGTGGCGTGGTGCCAGAAGGGGAAACTTCAGCTGGCAGGTCAGTGTGAAGCAGGCTCGGGTCTTAGGAAAGAAGAACAATATGGAACATCCAGCTACCTGCGGCTGCACAAACCCCAAAGCCAACAGCCTCAGGGTCAATCTATAATTAAAAGATGCAAACAGGTGTTAAAAAAAAAAAGTGTGTATTTATGTATGCAAATATATGGGAGGGCTATATTAAACATGAATAAGCACCTAGGAAAGCAACAGCCAGAGGCTGTAGGATAAAATCTATCTGCCAGACAAATGCAGATGTTTATATAAGCAACCACACACCAAAAACAAATTGCATTTCCTGAATGGAACTATTTGTGGTAGAGAACATTATAATAATCATTTTAATCATGTATTTTAATTTAAATAATTTTTTCAGTTTCAAAGATTCAGAGGATGTTGCAATGCAAATAAAGATAATCAGAACGTGAAAATAATTGTTTTCCTAATGCCTTATTTTCATGTGTAAATGCCACTGCTAACAGCTACCAGCATTAACTCTGGGCCAGAACTCCACTGAATTCGGTACTGCACAAACAGTAAAAGAAAAAGCTGTCTGAACCCTAAGGAATTTGCAGCTCTAACAGCAAAGAGGTAGCAGATGGATATAGACAGAAATAATCAAGAAGTAGTAGTTAACAAGGCAGGAGTTAGTCTCAGCAAACCAAATCCCTGATTGCTGTGAGCCTTGTACAGGCACCACAACAAAGAGGAGTTTTGATCATCAATGCCCCAAAACACATGAAGCTCTGCACATCCTTCATCTCCACCGCTGTGCTCCATCTGCTGCCTCCACACTTGCTGGCAATCATGTCTCGTTCTCCCACTATACTTAGATTTTTAACAGAAAAGCTCTTTGGGCCAAGGACTGTCATGTATGACCTCGCTCTCCAGCACTGAGCATAGCAGGTTCTCAAACTAGGGTCATAGAGACAGATAAAACCATTTGTGAACAAAATGGCTCACTAGTAATAATATTTATTAATAACTAGTCCAACAGAGGATGAGCATGCATGCACACAAGCTTAGTCAAAATTAACACACACAAACTCCATCAATACCTGAGCAACAGTGCCTTCTGATGGTTTTTATCGAGTCCACACACCTCTTGCTCTAGATATGAACCATGCAGAGGAGAGGAAGAGCAGCTGGTACATAATTATCTTGTGAAACACGGACATGTCATCCATAAATGCACATACGGTGCCCAGTCTCCGCTGGAATCTCCAGAGGCACCACACTACATACCTACTACAGGAATCAAAACCAGCCCAACAGATAGATAGCTGGACAAATGAACCCCATAAAAATATTTAAAATGTCCTAAACAAGTTTTTTGTAACAGAGATACCATCTGCAGGATAGAGCATTCCTGCCAGAAGGTTTATTTCATTACATTTGACTCAATGATCTACTTATTATAAGACCTCTCAGACTAACTTTAAGGCAATCATAGAACAATAGAATCAGCCAGGTTGGAAGGAACCTCTGAGATCATCAAGTCCAACCTTGATCCACTACCACCATGGTTCCCAGACCATGGCACTAAGTGCCACATCCAGTCTCATCTTAAAAACCTCCAGGGATGGAGAATCCACCACTTCCCTGGGAAGCCCATTCCTATGCCTGATTACCCTCTCTGGAAAGAATTTCTTCCTAATATCTAACCTAAACCTCCCCTGGCAGAGCTTAAGACCATGACCTCTTGATTTACTGACAGTTGCCTGGGAGAAGAGATCAACCCCCACCTGGCTACAACCTCCTTTCAGGTAGTTGTATAACCAAACCTGCCTTTCTTGATGCAAGACCATTCCACGTGGTTTTCAGGTTCTTAAATTGAATGCTTAAAAGCGATGAGATGGGGAAATAAAAAACTACTCTACAGCATCAATCTGGCCCTTCCTTGCACTCAGACAGACCTGCATTGTGGGGAAGTGTTGCTCTTCCAGCCTCCACTTCCACACCATCCTCAAAGGGTTAAACAACAGATATATTTTTTAATTGTTCTTTAGTGTCCCTTTGTTTGTTTTTTTTTTTTATTGTACATTCCTTTTTCCCCCTAAAGACCAAAAGTAACAACTAGAAAATACTGTTCAGAGTCCAAGTTCATGGATGTTTCACTCCGCATAGTTAGACTTGTTCCACGTCTATTAATTACGTGTTCAGTAAGGTATAATGAAATCCAGGGTATGAAGGCAGCTCCTTCACAAAGACATGCTAAATAATGTGTTAACTGCCATGCTTCAACATGCAATATGACAGATTTTCCGATGCAATTCAAACCTCAAAAGTGGAAAAGAAATGGCATGTAAATGGATCTCACTTGTCCTTAAATCACTGTTAGCAAATCTTAATCTCTTTAAGTCTGGTAGTTTCAAATCAGGCCCATTTAGCTTGCAAAGGTAGGTCAAGTTTTATTGATCACCCCTAATGCTCATAAATGCACTCTTAAAAAAAATGAGAGCAGTCAGATACACAGCTTGGTTGATAAAGGCTCGCTGGAAAACTGTCTGATAGTATTCCCAGCCTTCAAGCTATGCTGTTTTAAGTGCAATTTCTATATGCACCAGAATGCAGATTACAGGCTTGCCAGTTCACACTGGAAAGGGAAAAGAAGAGCCCTACCAGAGTAGAGGTGGATTACTCTTTGCATTTACTAAAAGCACAACTATAAACTTCTGGAATACAGTCGGAGCAGCCCGAGCCCATTTACTTCTCAGTTATCATTTCTCAGCCCTTTTTCAATGCAATATTTGGTGCCTGGATTTCCTACTCAGAGTCCATGCTATGCCTTGAATTTTGAACTGTGAACAACTGATGACATTATTCCAGTTGTTATAGAAATAAGGTGGGTTATTGTTATTTACATTATGGCATCATCTAGAGGTGCTCGTAATTAATCAGAGTTCCTTCTACAGCTCTCAGAGAGGGACCAGAGGAGAAGCAAGTCTGTAATACTGATGAGGTTTTTAAATACACAAGGGCTGACCACTTGAAGAACCTATTTTTAAAGAAAGAGATGACAAATAAAGGAAACAAATATATGTGACCTGACTGAAGCCCAGTGATCCAGGGAATATTTAAATAAAAAGTGCAGTGTTTTCCACCCACATAGGTAAGCTCAGATCAAACATACTGCAGAATCTCGATAGTCTTACTTGGTACAGCTTTTTTGCTCCTCACTCAGAAAAATAAAAAGTACTTTTCCATGCAAAGCTAAACAGGATTTTCACTTTGTTATTTTTCATGCCATGCCAAAATAAAGCCCCAATGGCTTTCCAGTTGATACCTGATATATCGCTCCCATTCCAACTATTAAATACTCATTTTTTTGGCCTGAAAGAGATTCTAAATGGAGTATTTAGAGACACATAAACACATAAAAAACCCCACTGCAGTATATATACGAGATCAGACACAGGGTTTCTGGGCTTTATTCTACTGAAGACTTCTTGTGCATCTCAGACAAGTTCCTTAATCAACCTTTACACAAGGCTTCCTCCTCCACCTAATGAACAGGTGAGCTGCAGAAATGGATCACTGCCTAGGACATGCTCTGGAGCTATGCTGTCAAACAGAGAAGAGCTTAATAGTATAAATCCCCATCAACGACTTCAGGCAATTATCAAATGTTTATTAGCCTCCAAAGTGAAGGCTAATAAACCTGCTTATTTTAGCAGATAAAGTCAAATTACCTTGACTGAAGTTGGTAAGTGTTCGAAGATTAACAGCTCTGGCCTCATATGCTTTTAGTCATTGGTGATGAAATGTCAGCTCAAAAAACTGAAAGATACTTCCTAGTTATTTAGGCAATGCGAAAACTGGTCAGTTATTTTCCAGGAAACATGCCTGTTTGACAGGTTTTAAATGAAGAAAAGTGATATTATTACAATTATCATTAGAAGAAGATGTCCCTCATCAAAATGTGTCTGGATTTTAATTGACAAGGTCCAGGTTAATGCTGTGAAAATGCCAATGAAAGCAAAGCCTGTGGCTCAAACTAATTGTCAGCACTGAGCAACCTCCACCTCTAACCCACCACAGATTTATCACTCTGTGCACACTGTACTCATGACAAGAAACGTTTGAATTAATCATTAACAACTAGAAATTCCTCCCAGAGAGAAAGCAAGCAGGGTGCAGGGCTGCCCAACCCCCTTTCCCGTGCTCCCAAGCCAATGAGAGGTTGCCAACAAGGAGAAAGACTTTTTTTGTTGTTGTTTTGCCACATTTTTCTTTAAAGAGCATTCTGGGGAAGCTTTCAGTGATCCTCTGTGTTTTGTTGTCACCCTTGGGGGTAGGACAAAAGTGCAGAGAAAGACTTACAACCCCCCTACTGCAGTCATAAACTCGGTAACACTTTGGAAGGTGTTACCCATCAGCTGCAGTGGCAGTCAGCACCCAATTTGATACATAAAATGCAAAAGGTCTGTAAAAAACTTCCTGAATTCTCTTTATTTATATTTCCTCCACCCCAGCATGCTGGCACAGACCCACCAGAGTATCACTGGGCAGAAGGGGAGAAGCTGGGAACCTCCAGTACCTGACAGAGGCATGAGATCTGCCAGGGAAATGGAACAGTCCCAAGCTTCACGTTGCCTTTTACAGTCCTTACTGAGAATGCTTTGGTTCTGTGCAGGTGATGGTATCATCACAACCCAGACTGAGCACACATCAGCTCGGGGGTTCCCCCAGTCCAAGTCTTTGTAGCACATCAAATGCAAAACCAAAGTGTTCCTTCCCTCACAACACTGAGATTGGAAAGCACAACAGCATTGTGAAGAAAGGAAGAGGGGAATCTCTACAAAGGTAAGGGGCTACTTCCACAGGTGGATGAAAAGGCATCTGGCCACTAATGCCAAAAGCACCGAGCTTGTCTGGCAAGATATAAATGGAGCTCTACTTACCCCATATAGTAGAGAGAGAAAAAATAAAAAATAAAAAATTCTCCATGTTATCAACTGGCCAGTCAGGAGAAAACACCAGATGGCATTTGCTGTGGTGAAGGAATGAGACCTTCCTTAGAGGAGGCCAGTGCCAGCAGGGTCTCTGCCAGCTCCTTCCCACCAACTTGGAGGCAAAGACTGAGGGGGGTGTCAGCCCATCATCAGAAATGAGCTCACTTCATCAAAAATGCTGCTCACTTCACTGTCCCTTTTCTCCCAGAAGTGAAAGGCAGCCATTTCCCTGCCCATTCACCTCCAGTGACCCTGCCTTTCTAGTTCTTGCTGTTTTCTATATATTCACCACAGAAACTACAGGCAGGAGAGTTCCCATTAAACGACGCCAACAAGAACTCTCCATTCGCAGCTAACACTTGGCTGCACACATTCTCTCTTATTTCCAAACACTTTCAGTATGTTTTAATTTCCCTTCATCAGACATGCATAATTATTTGCATCACATCTAAACATGTACAACAGGTTTATGCTTCCAAATACAGTCCCCTAGCTGCAAAAAATCAGCATGACAGCACTAGAAAGAAAGCAGCAGTTGTGTCGATCAGGAGGTAGAGCTCAGGAAGAGGAAAACAGAAGCCACACCATCATGATTTGAGTCCTTGACTTTCACCAGGCACAAGTTTGGACCTTTACAAAATCCTAGGTATTTCTTAGAGCATCACCCCTCAGTTAACCACAAATTAGTCAGCAACTGTGACAATAAATTTCATAATAAAAACCTATGAAGTGGAGACTTTTGGTACCTTAACTGGAAACTTGAAGAGCCAAAAGGATTTTTCTGGTCTCAAGAGACACTATTACAGAGCAAAGTATCTCTGCAACACTTCACACCTGTTACTGTTGTGGCTTTACAAGGCTCTTTCCATCGCAGCCTTCAATACCCTTTGGACTAAGAAAAGGCTTCAATCAGAAAAGTCACAGCAAATGCTCACTTCTTTAGCTCAGTCCCAAATAGTCACTTAGAAATTTGTCGGGGCTTTCCAAAACCCGACCTCTTTCAGGCTCTTTTATGCATCCTACAGAGAGTTCCCTAAGGAAGGGCATCTTTGGGACTTAAATTGGTCTGTGCTGGCTCTGCAGTGCTCAGCTCAAATTAGTAGGACCCAGTCTTCAATTATCAGACCAGAACAGCTCCTGAAGTACACACAGTGCTGGGGCTTCCAGCAATTACTTCTGTGATTCTTAAGACAGGGGCTGTCCAGGGACAGAACTGCTCCTTTAGGTAATTTCATTCCCAGCACTACCCAGTGCCTGTCAAACTCTCCCCCCACCACACAAGAGGCCAGTTTTTGAAGATCATTATGAAATAAATATGTCATCCTGAAGGATGAAAATATAACCAGCTGCAGCTCATCTGAACCTGAACATTACCAAGTCACCACTACTTCTACATTTTAAAACACAAAATGTTGCTCTCTGACTGCATGTGGGACACGGGTGACTTCCCCATCACACACACGAGTCTTTATCAGCTTGGATGCACAATTAAGCTAATATTTGTCCAACAAAAGGTAAAAACTACTCTCTGGGTGGTGTCACAGCTGCAGGCAGAGCAGTAAAGGCTCTAGAGCATCCTGAGTGATCAGTCTCATATGAGACATTCTCCACTAAGCTTTGTTCTGGCAACATTCCCGCTATTTGAGGAAGGAAGTGCAGTATTCTCCTTTATTTTCTGCACAGCTGGATGTAAAGCTTGGAATGCAGAACTGCCTTAACTACATGGCAGGAGGATGGCAGTTCATAATTAATTTTCCACATCAACTGTTGGCCGCCCTCCTCTTCCTCTCTGCGAGGCCGCAAACTGTCACTGGATCCTTATCCAAAGAGCAGACATGCCACAGAGCAAAAAGCAAGATTATTATTAGCTAGCATTTTACAGTGTGTGCTGGCCAAAAATCAGAGGTAAGCAAGCCTGGGCATAGCCAGAGTAGCACCAGTGCAAAGGCAGCCCTGCCTGAAGCTGCCTGTCATCCAAGAGATGCAAACCCAAAGGGGATAGAAAAACAGGATGAGGAGAGTAAGACAGATAGGAGAAGGTTGCAAGGAGACAGAAAAAATGTGTTCTCAGACAAAGGTTTTGAGCCAACTAATTTCAAAACATCTGCAGCCCAGAGAAACATGTGCCCTCTTCCACCCCGACTGGACTCTGCCCAACACATGGTCCATGGGCTGCCAAGCAGCAGCTCAGGAGAGGACAAGGGGCTCCAAACTGCTTTCTCTTCCGAGAGAAAGAAGGTGTGCTCCCCTCAGAGCCAGCATTTTCCACTCCTCAGTCTCCAAATCTCTCAAAGACCAGAGTGCAAAGTAATTACAAGGAGGTTGTTGGTCCTCACAGGCAAAAGGTCTCCAGAAGAAAATAAATGATGTTACTTCCTCAAGCTCTCTGAAGCACCACTACAAACATCAGAGTCCAGAAGGCAGAGCCACAGGCTGACAGCCCAGGGCCAAGGCCATTTGTACAACTTGGGTAAACCCATTGACTTCTCAGTACTTCGAGAGCACAGGTAAAAGACTATTATATTACTGGTCTGTGATTGATATCTTAAGAATTTCATTATAGTTTTGGAGTTTCTTATTTTCCTTCAGAAATTCAACTCAGTTCTGCAGCTGCTATCACCTTTTTAATTCATTTTACAACAAGATATTTGTTATCAGAAATTGTGCTTTGATATGTGTCAGGTTGATGGATTCAATAAAAGCCCTGTCAGGAGAAGCTGAGTGAATAGGGTTGCAGAAGTGGTGTCATCAAGGGAATTGATACGTTAACAGCCAGTCTGCTGATTTTGCAACAAAACATGCAAACATAATGGGTGTTTATTTCATCATCCTGGCAAAATAGTCCAGAGAAACACAAGAAAACATTTCCATAAATGTTACTCAGGCAAACAAGCTCAGCGTGCTCACTGATCAAAAAACATCTGTAAAACGTGATCCTGCACGCTGTCCTGTTTCCCTGTTTGGTGTGCAAAATTCAATCAAGAAGAATAAAGTCTCTATACAAAATAAAGCTTTGATTTTAACTTTTGGATTCAAGCAGACATCCTGTGATGCTCCAACTGAGCTTTTCCATCAATAATGTTGGAGGACAATTTTACTGACACATTTTCAGGTACAACCAGTAGACCTGCACCCCTCAGCAAGTCATTGAAAAGTTGCACCAAGGTCTTACTTTGACAGCCTGACCCACAGGCATATAAAATCAGTGTTTGTTTCTGATTTAATAAACGAAATCACACAAGAAACAAGAAAAATGTGAAGAGAGAAATAATAACTTTTTATCAGACCACATAATACAGGAAGTGAGACAAGGACACCAGTCCACTGCTCTGCTATAGGTCAAGCAGAAAAAAAGTCTCTGCTTCACCTGATCAGAGCATCACATCCGCAACATCACCTCTGCACTGTCCTGTAATGCAAAGAGATTTTGTTAACTGGAACTGACTTACAGAACATCTGGAAATAATGTGATGCTGAGATTCAACGTTTAGAAAAAAGAAATAATACTACAGTCTAAACAATGCAAAGGGAAAATTCCCACAGCAATTAATCGGAAAAAGGTGAATTACATTGAGGATTTATGTTCATGTAATGAAGACAATTAATTGCTACGAGAGCCATAAAACACATAAATGAACAGGTTTTTTCCAATTCTACTTGCAAGATAAATTTTATTAACTATGTTTAATGGCTACTTAAAATTTTTCTCTTACATATTTATTAAATGTGTCTTTTCAGCAGAACAGAGCATTTTACTAACCTGATTCTGCTAATCTAAAACTGGGCAATTTCAGAAAAAAATATTACTCTGCATGTTATCTGAAGATCCATTTAAAATAATTCCTCATACAATAAGACTGCCATCACCACAAATGCATAAGTGCTGCTAAAAGGGATTCTGCTTGTCTCACATGAGCAAACACTCTGCTGCAACTGAGTTCAGTTCACATTATTTGAACAGATGTTTCAGTTTCCAGAAGAGATATGGAGCAAACGTTGAGTCCTGATGTCATTTGGTGTTCCTGTAATCACTTCATTAAAAACCCCTCTACTTGGGAGAGCAGGACACATGGAAAGCACTGGCTTAGATTGGAGCAGTGACCTCAAACAGATCCACATCCAAATCTTGTGCTTTGCACTATAGACTCAGCTGCTCAGCCAAGGCTATCTGTGTGCCTCCAGCTGTGGGTATTGGATGCACCTTCTGCACTTGGATTGCATGCAAATCAGAGACAGATGATTACCACCTAAAAGTGACCTAGAACTGACTCTGTTTCTTATTCACCATTTATACAATGGGAGTAAGTAGCACTTCTGTCTAACAAGGGTGTCATGGGAACAGATAAAGTTGATGGTAGTCAAGTATTCTGGTAATCATGAGTCCTCAAGATGAAGAGAATCAATAAAGGGTCTCAGCTACTTCAGTGAACAACAGTTTGGCCAAATCTTTACACTTAAACACAACCTTTTCAATCTGCAATGTTCTTCCTTAAAGATGAAGTTACCATAAATGTGAGCTTCCCTTAAATAAGAACCAAGTTTTTAGATCTGACGGTCACAAATTAAATGCAAAACTATGACCAAAGTCCAACATAGTGTTTAATGCCTAAACAACAGTAAATCAATTGTATAGATAATGCTCTTTGTCCTCTGAAACTGTGAGGTTCTGCAAACTTCTACAGAACCTCATGCTGCAGACTGACACGTGAACCTTAGACTGAGAGTTGGACTGACTCCGATGGAAAGGATGTGGTGAGCACATCTAACCATCATCCTGTCCAAAGCAAGGGCAGCACCACAATCACACCACAACCAACATCTCTGGAGAAGATCCTCACCTGCCTGGGCACCCCTTGGTTATCCAGCAGAACACACACCCTCATTGCCAGGAAAATTTACATATTTCAACTTAAAAATCTCAAACCCCAACAAAGAATAAACAAAACTGCTGTGATTTCTACATTAGAGCAGTGCAAGATTTTTCTCTGCAACAGTCAAGCAGCTCTCTTAATTATGAAATACCTCTCCTACGACCTTCCCTTTTAAGTGTTTTAATCACAGGAAGAGTAGCTTGGAAATAAACAAAAGTGAAGAGGATAACGAAGGCAAGAGCAACATTTAACAGCCTCCTCTTCTAGAAAACAGGTGCTGCTGGAGCAGAGAGACAACTGGAGCCAGCAGTGCCGTGGGTTAATGATGGGAACCTCTCCCTGACAACCGTGTTGTTTTCCTGAAATGCCTGTACAAATTAACAGCATATGCCGTGGTTGGAACAGACCTTTCTTGACCCTCAACATTTAAAAGTTAAGCACCCAATTTAAGCTATTCCCTCCAACTTTTCCCTGCAATCGCTGGAGACGGTCAGAGCTCTGCTGAAGCGTGAGAGTTTGAGCCTACAATTTCCAGAGGTAACATGACTGGTGCAACCAGATGAAAAGCAGGAGAACTAATGCACACTCACTTGGATGCATTGTGTTTTCTTGGAGGCTTTTAAGAAAGTCTTGTTCTCCCCCCTACTCCACTAACACCAAGTGCAGGTGTTACATTGCTGCGGTACTTTTCTCAACAAGATTATACTGCTGGATCAGTCATATAAGAGAAGTCAATACCCATGTGTTAAATGAAAAAGGATAGTATCATCTGATACCATTCTATTAAGATCTAGGAATCATTGCTTTACATTTGTTTTTTTTAAATCAGAAAACTTTGCCTTCACAGAAATAACTTGACCTAGAAAACAGAAGCTGTAGAACCAGAGACTACATTACTGTAAGAGCTTATATAGCACCATCTTCATCAACAATACATCCTCAAAGTCCTGGCCTTCAATTTATTGTTAAAAGATAGTTGCATATTGCCTTGCTACAGTTCCAAGGCAGTGTGGATATGAGAACCTCCACACTGGCAAAAATTTTAAGTGCTCCACAAAAAAGGGGGCATACAGTTATACAACAAGTTGGTAGTGGTATTTCCATCCTTGGCAAACAACAAGAATATACAAAGCACAAAGGAAAGCACAGGGATGAATTACAAATGGGCTACTTTATTTTATATTTTTTCATCTCTGACCCTCAGAACTGCAGACATTAGTGAAACACAACAAGTAGGACTTTCAAAACACGGACGCCTATCACCAAGTATACTCCACCAACAGTAACACACACCCATCAGCAAGCATTTTGTTCAATAGGGCACTTAATATAAACATGCACCCCCTCAAGCCCAAGATTATAAAAACACTTCAATCCTGATGAACACTTTCCAAATTCAGGGATAGCAAAGGTTATTTACAGATGCAGTGCAAGTATGGCATGTACACAGCAATAAACACAAAGGCTGCTAATGTTCTGTTTTCCACATATGTAGTCATTCAGAAAAGGGTAAAAATAAAAAAGCAGGGGAAAAAATACATACCTTACCAAACCTGAATTTTGGACACAACTTGTTTCAGAGCAACATTGGTGTGAAGGTAAGCTCCTCAGGCGACCACCAACTGCAATTCCTTTCCGAGCCCCCCAGAGGCTCCAGCTCTCCCTTGTCTGTGTCCCTGAGGAAGATACGGTGTCCTCCAGTATTTCAGAGCCTCAGCTGCAGAAGACGCTGCTCAGAAAAAGGGGAAGAGAAAAAGGTGTGGCATTTAATTCTAGGGTCAGTTGTTTGGCAGATTCAGAGCAGAACACAAGACAACACTGGATAGGAATGAAATGTCAAGGCAGGACAGAAAGCCTGTGACAATCCATCATGTGTGGCACCTTCAGAGGGCAATCGTTGAATTCAAGAACTGTGGTGCAAAGTTATTCTTGCTTTACAGTACTTTTACAGTGTCCCTAGACCAGGAAATGAATGACAGCCTGGCTGCTTTTTATTCCAGTCCAATACCATAATACAAAAGTAAGTAATGTACTTCTCCCATAGGGAATATTTTAATTCATAATAGCATTTCTGAAGAATAACAGGACTTTCATATTAGAAGCAGAGACATCACCTCAGTCTTAATACTTTGCACATTAAAATGGCTCTTACTCAAGGAATTCAAAGCTTAGGAGCTTACAGCAGATGGGAAGTGGGGAGTGTCCACCCAACACACAGCAGTTCCCAGTGTTCTGCCTCCAGCGCAATCGTCAAGACAGGTGAATGTCCTGGGGTTTTCTGGGCCCAGGGGGCTCAGCATCACCGCGTTTTCTAGCTCACTGTCACTGCTAGATGTGCTCAGTGTTTTCAAGAGGTCAGATCCTGGCACTGAACACAGATGGGGGGGGCCTCACTGCAGAAACCCAAGTGAGAAGAAAGCAATGGAGACGATCACCTGGCAGCAGTGCTGCCCCAGAGAAGCACTGAGAAGTTCGAATGTTCATCCCTAATCCTTGGCAAATCAGAAAACAGTCAAAGCATCCTTCCCCCAGCCAGATAACACAGCCTGTGAAGCAAAACCAGGCACAGCAGCACTAAACAGGTGAGGATTGAGGAAAGGGCAGGATCTGACCGCCCTTGGTCAGGTACACCCAGACTATGTGGTTTGTGTCCTTAAACTGAGCTCAGAGATGCCTTCCTAAGATTAACTCAGCAGCCACAAACACACTCTAACTTTGCCTAGGAATGCAAAAAAAAAAAAGCACAGGGAAAAAAAAGAAGAGATATACAGGAAAAAGCCTGTGGCAGCTCAAAATACCACAAAATCCCATTCCATCTTCACAAAAAATCCTGAACCCATGAACAGGTTACACCTATCTGGGTAACACACTAGCTTTTGGGCTTGAAAGAAGGAAGATTTCAGTAATCAGCACGTGAAACTGTGCGTATCGAAAGTTACCATCATATAAATCATACCATATAAAGTTGCCTTTATATACATACACACACAAACATACATTTTTTTTTCTCTCTTTTTTACCAAAAATCCACATAGCAAGCATGGCCACACAGATCAGAACCACCAAAAATATTCGCTTTATTTACCACTAATTACTTTGCTGGACCTCACATAAGTGGTTTATGTTACATACACACCCAAAGGCTCTACAAGTGGAGCAGCTTGTGAGACACCCACAACAGGAGTCAGGGTGGCAGACCCCAGTCCTGCATTTCTTGGTACACATTTGCAGACTTTCTACCTCTCTTGAATTCAGATATGAAGGACAAAAGTGGACCTTCACAGTTCCTGTCCTCTTCTAGGCTAACCATGAAAAATCAGACTGCCAACTGAAGTGGCTGCTGAATGACTTATGGGTATAGAAATGGCTGATGCTGCAGTAGTTTGATCTGCAGGCAGAAGCAAGACCTAATTCTACTGCTTTTAAGGGATTTTATCTCTGGAGACGACAGCTACAATTACTTTTTCATTTCAACTCGTAAATTGTAACGCAGAATAGTCATGAAGAAAATCAGTACTACATTTCTGTGCATTAACCACAGCATCAGCTGAGTTGAGTAGTAGCAGTAACCGTAATAGGACTAGATCATTACAGCAAGCTGAGCGCAGGAGCCTGGTCTCAGGTTGGAAAATCATGGTCTTGGAAGTACAGCTGGTCAATGCTCACTGGAGGCAAATCTCTATGGTAAGAAGTTGGCAAGTTGCCTTAATATGCTGCTATGTATGCACATAGAGTTCCTGTACTTTTCCAATTCCTGCACTGCTGAGTGCACCATAAATTCCAGCACAGGTAGGAGCACACACTTCCAGCTCTTGGAGAAGACAAAAACAAAGCCACCCTCTCCCTTGGTGCTGCCAAGCAGTTGCCTGATCCAGACTGAAAGCGCAGAGTACTATGAACATGCAGTAATGTGAAGGATGAGAAGTAATGGGAGGTGTGGACATGGAGGGGAAAACAACTTTAATCATGACAAAACGCACCATTCCCATCTTTCATGATACAACAGAGATGGGGGTAACATAATAAAATTAAATTATTGGCCAGGTTTCCAGCGAGCTGTACAGTGCAGATGCTCCAGCCTGAATGCAACGTGCTTCCTCCACACTGATGATGTGCATCACAGAAATACAGAGGAAGGGAGGCAGGCCAGGGACCATCCTAGTCAGCTACAGAGTGAAGTAAAAGGCCACAAAATATTAATGCAAGAAAACCCTCATGAGCTATAATTTGCGTTGGCTCAGAATTTTCCAACAGAAAAATGAGACCAAAAAAAAAAAAGTATACCAGTTCTGTTGCCCAAACTTGCATGATTTTGCAAAAAAACCCCTTCACACTCAGTGTGCCACTAGTGAATCGGTGGTCACTGTCCAACTGGTTTTCCTTTCACAGTCAAGGAACCTGGAGAACCCTTCACAGAGCTCCCAAGATGCTTCTCAGACCTCCTTGACTCTGGGCAGCTCTAGTGAGCAGCCATCCTGAAGGGTGAAAAAGGCCCAGGGTCATGGTGGGCTGATGGAGTAACTCCCCATGCTCAGAGCCCCAGGACTGCCCCAGAACTGCAGAGTGAGAACAGGCAGCCTGGAGAGCTTGTGGATGCCCCGTTCCTGGAAGTGTTCAAGGTCAGGTTGGATGGGGCTTGGAGAAACCTGGTCTAGTGAAAGGTGCCGGGGGGTTGGAACTACACAATCTTTAAGGTCACTTCCAACTCAAACCAGTCTATGATTCTATGATCCCTGATAAAAACCCACCCATTTCAGTCTGCAGCTGCTATAGGAGCCAGCACTGTTTTTATCTGAAACAAAACCAAGTCTGAACTTACAGAAATGCCCCATTCATGAGAAATTCCACAATTTTATTGTGATGTTGCTAAGTTGTGCTCCCCCACTAATCTTTGATCAGACATGTGGAGGGAACCGCCGACAAACTGCAAATTACTTTCATTATCCCACTCCAGATTTTTACATTCAGTTAACATAGTTAAGTAGGATCAGATCAGTCTTCCAGTCACAAAAGCTGGCATATGAATGTTCTCATTAATCGGAAAAGGCAGGCAAGATATTTTTCCAGTAAAAAGAGAGTATCTCCCTTGGAGGAGTCTCAGTCCTTTACTGATGGAAAGCATGAATTATACAAAATAACTATATACTTTTGATGTAACAAATATTAAATCTGAAGACACCATTTCTATCTTGAGATGTTTCCAGACCACAAATCAATGAAGTCTGGGAGGCTCTCTCGCAGGAAGCCTTGCTATACCTTTGTTTTCATACTTGTCTTTAGGCATCAGCCATTAATCACTGTTGGGGTGAGGACAGGAGCCATCTGGACTCCTCTCTGACCCAGCACACTCATCCTCATATTGGTGTGTCACACAGCTTAAGGCGCAGCTTGGACCTTGTGGCTACATATGACAATATTAGTGAGCACATGCAACTTCATGAAGGGCAAAAAGAGGTATCTAGAAACTAAACAACATATTTGCAAGCAAATATTGCAGTGTAGTAGATATTCAAATTAGTATTACTTGTCTCATCAAAAATTAATTACAACCTACCTAACTGGAATTGAATAAATTAGTTGGGCACAGAAAAGATTAAATATTTAAAGAGGCTGATGACTTAAAAATAATTGAAACCGTAACTCCTTGCCTAAATATTAAATTTCTTTTATTTTTACTCCTAGTGTGGCCCTTAAGAAATCAGAATTCCACATGTGTGTGCATTCATGTAGATGTGTATGACACATTCGGGTATATGGAATGTGTTCATGTATAGTGTCCTAACTTCCCTCTTTCCCTAAAACTAAACTTGGGTAAATATTTTCAACTAATAGAGAGGAGGTCCATTGGTAGAGCCAGAAGAAAGGCTGTGAAACAGGCAAGGGAAAACACATTTTTCTGCTAAGTATTTAACAAGGTCACCCGCCTCTGCAAGTGCAGGAAAAAAGATCCCACAGCAGGCTCTGAACACAGCAGGGGATTATACCAATTCATTAGCAGGTATATTTTCTAATTACAGTCTCGGACACGAGTCCCCTTACAGCTGAGAAGGGAACAACTGCTGCTTTTTGCCATATCCTCTGGATCAAGCTCACTGTTTCCTACTGAGCTCCAGGACAGGATGGCTTAGCACAGTCCCACCACAAAAAGCAGGGGTACTCTGTTATCTCAGAGGATGCCCCTGGATCCTCACAGCCCCATTCCCGAGGGAAGCCAGCTTCTGCAGTTTATACGATCTGTTCCTCTGCTCCTGCCACATCAAGAATGCCGTGGGATCAACAGCTCATCCTGTCAGCTCCATCTCTGGTAAAGATCTCACATTAATTTAGTGTAAAGGTGACACTGGTGAAGAAGGGAAAAAATGAGACTTTGAATCCCTTCTTCCGAAAGGCTAATGGTAAAAAATTGGAAGCAATGCAACTTTGGCACCTTTCCAACTATAACACTTAGAGTGTTGCCCACAGCCGTGTCCCAGACATGCTTCATCATTCACGATGGCTCAGTACAAAACATAAATAAAACAGAAATCTCCAGCACTACTGGCACTCAGCTGTTTCGAGGCTTTTTTTTTTCCCCTTCCCTGCCAACAAAACAAATAGTGAAACAGAACTACAATTCAAGTGATAACATCCACGATCAGAAACTTGGTGGGGGCTCATGGTGGGATGGGAAATTAACTCAATCAAAGAATGCAGGCAATAATAAAATAAAGAATACATTGACTGAGATAAATATAATGGAATACTGTGATGTCACTGAAGATCAGCATTGTTTTTTGTCATCCAAGTACAAATTAACAGTATCCAGGAGAAAGGAAATAAGTGGTTAATCATGCTTGTTGTAGGAAATATTCCCATCACAATAGTATCAATGTTACATTATGAGGTTCAAGAGAGTAATTAATATCTTGGTGGGTTAGAAAATGCTGCACAGGTTTTGCTGCTGTTGCACACGACTAAATACTTTCTGAAAATGAATCCAAGAAACACAGTGGAAATACACCCAATTTCAAATAACATAAGCTCCTTTCTTCAGCAGGCATGTTTTAACCAAAGCTGCTTCTCAAGTTCAAAAGCATTAAGTTGCAGGCTACTGTCTAACTCTCCAGCTGCCAAGACTGCATTATACTATTAAGTGTTTTTATTATTATTACTCTTACTACTACAGTCTGGTTAGACTATAAAATAAGATCTCTCGGGCTCCTTAGACTCAGACGTTTACATCTGCCCTTGTACTGAAGCTCTTTCATGAGATTATTGTTTCTTCTGTCAGTTCAATTGAAAGCAATGATGAAGTTATTGCAATGCATATGTCCTTGTCAAATAATGCTTTCCAAGGGTTGGAAGCACATTTCGGGGGGGGAAGGCAATGCTCAACTCACTTCCCAGATTTAGGAGAGAGTGAATAGCAAACACCTTGCACTTAACTGGTCAGATCATCAAAATAATCAAGTAAAGAAACGAACCCATTTCTCCCAAAAAGAGCTGACAGGTTTGTACCAGAGGCAGCTGTGTGATACAACCTTTGCTGATAGAACAATACCTAACTGGATTTCCTCGTACTCGAACTCAAAATGGGAATCTAACTAGAAAACAATCCCATCACTCATCTTAGTACCACAGTCAGGCTACAAGCCTTACTTTCACACTGAGTGGGGAGTAACTGGATCTGTCAGGTTTCTTCTTTTTCACCCACACAAACACCTCCTGCTGTCTGCTCTCAGAGAAAGCAGGTTTGTTGGACTTTTACAGGAAGTCATCAAACTATCTGAAATACTCCACCCATAAAAAAAAGCAGAGTCACACTGTTCCTATCGGTAAAGGTTGCTATCCTTGGTGTCTGTAAATCCTAAGGAACAGAGCAGAAATACAGCACCCAGCAGAGCCAGCCTGAACAACAAGTGTCTGAACTGCCTTCAGTCTCAGGTGCTCAGAGCAATCTTTCGATTTGTGATGAAAACCAAAGCAGCTAAAAGGGGACCATCAAATGCAAGGAAGTTTAGAATAACCTTGTTACAAGATAAGCTGATTCTTGTCAGACATGGCTCAAGACTGCCAACTCTGTTTGGAGCCCATGATTAGTAGACCCCAGCCAGAAATATATCACTAAGCCCAGGTAGAGCTTGGCATGAGATGAAAAGGCTCATTTAGGCATCATGGGCAAAGAAAACACACAAGGTGAGCGGACCCCATCTAAATCTAGACACAGCCAAAGTGCAATAATGAAATACAGATTAAAACTATTCCTAACAGGGCAGCATTTGAGATAGAAATTGGCCTTATCACTGATCTTCTACAGATGCACACTGACACACAGAGCAGTGCTCACACAACAACTGCCTGTGCCATCAGGTGGTTGGATCCCCACTCTCCCACTCACAGTTCATCATGGCAGCAAGTAATTGTGTTCAATTAAAATCTCTTTCGAAATATGAACCCACAAATACCATGCATAAAAGTTTAGAGTGCTTTGACTCTTTCTAAAGTCCTTCTAAAACCCAAAATAATATCTTTGACAAAACCATACTGCAGTTCTGCATGTATTCAGCCAATTAGCAAAAATTCAACTCAAAAGTTGTTTGGTTTTTTTAACCACTGAAGCTTAAACAATTGGATACTGGGAAAAAAGCCTATAGCTATCTATCTGCATAGCACTGCAAACAGTTTGAACAACACTAAAATAAAATTCATTGACCTGAATTTATTTCTGGTGTAACTTCACTGACTTCAGTGGGCTTTTACCAGGGATAAATTTGCCCATGGGTTTCGGGGACATGAAAGGACTGTGAAATCACAGCTTGTAGAAATGTCAATGAGCAGGTTTGGATGTGGGCAAGCCTGTGCATCGAGGAACTCTTCTCATTACAAATCTGTAAACCTTTGGCAGTTTGTAAAACACTGCTCTTAGAAACATTTTGAAGAGCTATAAATAGACTGCTCAGCCCATGATAAATTATAGTCTGTGAAGGCTGCAAGACTAGAAAGGTCTACAGCTCTGGGTTTTCAGTAGGAGCTTTTAGGACTTCCCTGACCAGACCCAAATCTTCAGACTTCAAGTTTCTATCTGTGTGTCTGTACATGAACATTAGAGTCACTTCTTCTGGGTTCTTCCCATTTCTAATGAAGAACAGCCTTTTTAAGAGTCACAAACTGACACCACTCGTACAAACCGAAATGGTCTTGTGAAATTCCCAGTTAAAAAATAATAGAGAAAGGCCCAAGTTCATACAGCCTGGTGTTCCTGAAGCTTCTGAGCTTCAGAAGTCATATGGTTTCAGACACCCCTTAACCATCTCTCACAAGCAAATTCAGAAATTTTGATGCAACCTCCTGAAGTCTTGAGCCAACCTGAAGTCACAGCCACATGCTCTGCTCTTCAGGAACAGCTACTGAAAGGGCTGAATTTCACCAGCTCTGACCTGCATTCAGAGTGCAAATAGTTACATATTTCCACTAAGTCATCTGTTTTTATGAAGAAAAGCATTACTTCTCTGATTGCTCACTAAGCTTGAAGGTTGACATGGGAGGATGGCATATGCCCATCACAAAAAATCTGAAACAGTAAGTAGAAAAGGAAAGTGGATGATCAAATTCTCAGCTTGTGTAACTCAGACTGGAGACTGCAAAAGTTAATGACTACAGAGTAATTTTTACCTTTTCAGATCCATACTGTGCATTGTGGTTATCCAATCAATACAACAAAGAGATGTCACAACCATTTTACAGTGGCCATTACAATTATACACAGGCAATTACTGCAGTGTCAGAGACTGATGCTTTCCCCTTCCTATTTCACTGTGGAAGGGCAACAAAAAGTAGTTAAAGTATATATTAATGGTTGTTCAAATAATATACTTGATTACATCCACTGCAGAATATTTTCCTTCATGCTTTTATAATGAATCTGACCATGAAAAACAAATTTATGCCCACAGTTTGTATCATTATAAACTCAACTCATTTGATGTGAAAAACCTACAGTTTAATTGCTTGATTTAGATTTGGTTGGTTAAATGCGTACTGAAACATTACTATTTTAATTATGTTAATTTATAACCGAAAAGCTAAATTTACAAAGGCAATAACATTAATTATTTACTTGCCCATTAAAGCTGAATATTTATTACCAGGGTAATTGGCTTCATAAGTCTGCCAAAAAATTAAAAACGAGTTTATGAACTGATTTATACAGAAATGATACTGAAGTATCTCCCAGCAGGTTGTGAGTGTTTAATGGATTCCTCTGATATACAACTAAATTTCTACCATTTATAGTCTGTTACATATAGTACTTTCAAAAGATTTTATTTTGTCCTTTATAAATACGTCAGTTGTGACTCAGGGCAAGTTCCTTTACTGTTCTGCACCCAAAATCCTTTATGCAGAATGATGAACTTACACTGGTCTGTAATAATTTATGAAGATTGCATCTTGCCTGGTCATCTAAACTCTCCCTGAATGTAGGATTACACTGGGTTAAATCAACTGAAAAGGGAAACAGTAACTCAAAACAATCCAGCTCACAGCCAGAATAGCAGAGCTGTTATGAAACACATATTAGTGAGGAATCTCCACCCTCGCTAATATTTTAGCTTCATTTCCATTTTCAAGATAACAAATATATTCAATGTTTATTTATGCATGCATCCTCAAAGTAATACAATTAAGTTACTAATGCTTATAGAACAATTTGTATATTACCTTGATGTATGATGAAAGGCTAATTTTCATTGCTGTCTAGACACAAATTATAATTCCATTTGGCAATGTCTTTCAGCCCCAGCACCAAGCAGATACCATCCTTTCCTGCTTATGTTCCTTAAATACGTGACTTTCCCAGCAGGTGATGGGATTACTAAAGAGCTGCAGCAACACAGCCATTAGCAGGAGACAGGAAGGACTGCTGTCACCTTCACTTTTCCTCAGGCTTGGGTGAAAGTCCTCTTTGACTGAGGTCTACTACTAACTGGTCTGCAGAGTGCACAAGATAATCCAAATAAAAGAGCCAGCCTTGAGACAGCGCTCGCTGAGACACTTACTAGGATGTTCAATATTTATTTACGTGGGTGTCCTCAAAACAGGATGGTTAGGTCCAGATTACAGTCTAAACTTCCAATCATGCTGTAATAATACTGCAAAGGAAGGACAGAGGCATCCGTGAAAGAGAAGCAGTAGGTCAGTGGATTTGGCTTCTCATCTTATGTGGGTTGAACCACAGTTTAAAACTTTGCTGTCCTTAATTTTTTTCCTGCAAATCCTCTGCTCCTGTCTGAAGCCCAGCAATGTGGAAAGTGTGAACCTCTGTCTTGGGGAAATCATCTGGCTTTAAATATCAACATCTCAGAAGATGAGATGCAGAAGGCTGCACACAGGACATACTGTTGTTTTAATTATTATTGCTGTTGTTGTTGATATTATTATTATTATTATTATTATTATTATTATTATAAAATTGATGAAGAGGAGGGGGAAAAAAACAAACCCCAAAACTTCTATTTGAAAACCTGGGATTTCTTTGTCCATGTGCAGCTCCCATCACAACAAAACAGACCTTTGCCTTTTCTAAAATTATGCAGGACATTGATCCTTTTGCTAACAGAGCAGACACGTCGGTATCTCTCAGTGCCAATTTTCTCTAAATACTAAAGAAACACAGCCCAGTATGGGTACAAGACACAGAAGTGGCAAGAGCCAGAAGAATTTACTAACACCCACATCCAACCTGTGATGTTGAAGACAGATTTTTTGACAGTTTAACTCAATGCCCCCAAAACTACATGGGCTGATATTTCATGTGAAATTGTTAAATCAGGTTGAAGTTGGAGCTATTCCATATACACATCCAAAACATCATGGAGGCTGCATGGCAGGTTGCTGCAGGCTGGACATGAAGGTTCTTACCTCTGGCTCCATGTGCAGACTTCCACAGGGGCACCTGCACAGAGTGCAAGACTCCCCATTAATTTTTGGATCTAAATTAGAATTGGAGTTTGCTCTGTTGCCTCTTGTGCTCAGGGCTGCAACCAACTCACACACATTAAACAGTCATGGAAGGAACCACATCCCATGCTTTGGGATGTATCCAGGGGTTTGGTGCAACACACTTCTCTGTGGGCTGTCACTGACACCCTGAACAGATCACAAAGGAATCTGTCTACAGCGACATTCACTGAGATACAATGACACCACTTTTAAGGCTTTGTCTCAGAAATATCTGACTTCCCTAAATTGCATCTTCCTTTCAACAAAGCACAGCCCAATGAGATAATAGCAAAGATTCACTAAGCAGGGCAGAGGAGGAAGTTTTTCTAACTTAAAAAATTTGTTACTTAGTCCAAAGGTCAAACTGTCAGAAATATTAATAATTCAGAAAGCTATTATGAGTTCAAGTCTATATAAAACTCATTTATTTCTACAATGCTTCACCGAAAGTTAAAATTTTTTAGAACTTTATTAACTCCAATGTATTTCAAACTGAAACCTGAGTCTTTTTATTTAAAATGCTACAGAATAAGCCAATTTTAACTCTAGAAGTTTTGTGCTGTTCCATTTTGGTTTCAGCCCAGTGTATGCTGAACCTGGCCTCTCCCTTGCTATTATCAAGGTATTTATGGTTTGGCACCAACCAGTGCCAACACATCAGACTGCAAATTCCAGATCAGGTCTGGCACGAAGCAGCAAACCTCACCCTGGTATGAGGCAGGGGTGGTAAACAAGGATAATACTGTGTGACAGACAACTAGCAGGAGAGAGGAGGGCAAACAGAAGATAATTGTCAAGCATGTGGTATTTTTAGCAACAATCAACCAAAATGCCTTAGACATCAATTTCAAGCCACTTAATCCTCTTAATGACATGCTATGGCATTTGTTTGTGATTAGGGTTTCTCTTTGTTTTCTATAGAAGATTCCCCTCAGACTCTCACATTCAATGTGCTTCATAAATACTTCTGCCAGGATGCTGAGTATTAGGTTAGACTTTAGTTATCACAGTGCTAAATTATTCCAGCTGGGTCATTATTAATTCTCCTAATTTTACTGTCATTCACCATGATTACAACAATGCAGCACCCTATGGATACATTTATTACAGAGCATAAATCTAGAGCTTGCCTAAAGTGCTGGAATGCCTACTCTGCAATCTCTATGCAAAAGCCTGAGGAGTGTTTGAAAAGAATTATCTTTAAGAAAACTTTTTAAAGGTTTACCTCTACCTTCCCACCCTCCACCCACCTATCACACTTTTGCATGATGTTAGATAAGGTTTCCATATGTGATACTCCACTGCAGTACAGGGTATTGCCCACGGCAAAGCTCTTTCATAGTAAATACACTGGGGAAAGGGATGGTGGAGAGAGAGCAAAGAGGAGTATACTGCCATATACACATTTTTCATTCAGAGAAAGCATTTATAAAAATAGGCATTTAAAAATATCCTAATGTATATTCCCCACCCCCTTCAGAGAATTTATGCACTGCATATACCCTTTTCCTAACACAAGCATATGTTTGATTGGGTCTCGATTCAGCAGAGCAATTCATTCAGGGAAGAGCTTTTAGCACCTGTAAAACCTGTCAGAAAAAGTTAAGCAGATGCTTCACTGTTTTTCTAAATCAGGACCATAACTGGATTTACCAGTGCACAAATCCCTCCATATCATACAGATTTTGAAATTTTGCTTCTGTTATCAAGGCAACTCTCTCCATGCTTGCACACCTTTGAGTCTGGTAGCAAGAAGCCATAACTCAGTTTTAAGCAGCTGCTCTGAAATAGTCCCCAATGTGCCAGTACTGTCTGTCTGACCTTCCCAGGTTACTTCCATTCAGTAAAGTTGCAGCATTTTCTCAGCACAGTAAACCCCAGACTAACATTAGTGGTACTAGTCCTGGGTTTGTTGCTTCCCTCCAGTGTTGTCTATGTTGTGTGGGAACACCAGGTCACTGCAGCTTCTGTTCGACACCCCCCAGTTCAGGGTCCACAGTAACACCCCCTGAGCTCTCCTGAATCAGTGGTCCCCATACAGCAATTCTGTATGTGCAACTGGTTTTGGTTTTTAATGACTGTGGCTCATCCACACTTGGGAAATGTACTTTCTGGTCCATCATTCAAACAACTAATCAAAATCATTAATGCAGATATTTCCCACACCCCATGGCTAAAATGTCCAATAACATTTGAGTTAAATATTAATAAACTGCTCTCAGATTTCATTAAAGCCAGGTGTATAGCCAGTGCTAGTTGTTGGGCAGTGAAATCCTTGCTACCTGGGAATATGCAGGTCTGCTAAAACAGATCTACTAATCCACTGATCAAAGATTTTGACAGCCACAAGTCTGAGCTCAGCTTTCTCTCAGATACAAGAACGTGGTGCTTACACAAGCATCAGACTCCTGGCTCCAGACAAAGTGCTTCTGTTTTCCTCCTCTCTTTTCTATTAGTCAAACAGAGAAGGAAATCAGGTTAGTTTGGGCTTAAAGCATGTCAGTTATTATGTGCTGCTCATAGGTATGTGCTCAGAGGTCAGTTCAATAATTTGCTCTGTATCTTTCTGGGTAACTAAAATTCTGTTTCCCTTGTAGTGTCCTCTTCGATGACAGGTACTATGTTTGCCTTCATCTGGAATTCTGACAATTGCCCTATTCTCCATAAGCTTCTGAGAGTTGTAAATACTTTGGTGACTACGTTTTATAAGGCCACGCTGACCCAAATATATCACACTTACCTAAATACTCCTTATCTTGTTCTTGCTTTTGCTCGTAACCCCTTGTTAAAGGGAATGCTGTTACAGATCTGACACAGTTATTAACCTTTCTGTGAAGTGCAGCACAAAATAATGGCATTTGGTATTTCTGTCTTCTCTGTCTAGTCCATTTATTTGCTTCCCTTTCTTCCTGATGGACTTTTCCCTTCCTCTTACTTTCAGTGCTTTTGTAAGTCATCTCAAAACCCTTTATAGCTCTAACTGACTTTGCCCCTAGGTCCTTCTGATTTTAGCCTGTGTAGCTGCACAACTGGTGGTGTTCTTGGCCACACATCTTTGGTTTGTCAGGTTTGTACCATTACACATTACTGAAAAGCTCCTTGTGCTGTCCTGGCAGTTGGAAACAGAGGCACACAGGATAAAGAACTAATTAGAGGTCTTGTTTCTTTGCATGCAACTGCCCCGAAATTACCTAGTCTTTGTTCAGTAGAGTCCCCAAAAGCCTCAGCTCTACGTTTTTTAAATAATAAGTTCACACAAAGCATCTTCAATATGAAAGTGTGGGGCTTTTCCTCTCCCAACATTTTGCACTCCAGCTTATATCCCCAAAAAGCTCAAAAGGTCAATCTTTTTGTTAATCCAGTACCCTCTGCCCAAACCCAACCTGCTCAGACACTTAAAAAAGAAGATACATGATATATCCTATACTTCTGACCATCAGTATATCTGTGCCCTAAGTTGTCTCCCTATAGCCCACTAATAAGCATGAGTTATTTTCCTCACCAAGAGCAATACTGTTGTAAAAATGTCCCACAACCGATTCCAATCAAAATTTTAGCTGCTCTCCACTAACTCTTCACAGTTTCTCTCTTGAATATTCTGGTGGCATCATGTTTTCTTCAATACTTTTTGGATTTTGTACACCTTGGCCATGACCCCTCTTAATCTCTGCTATTCTAATGAATATAAAAATAATTTTCTTAACCTCACCTCCTGTTTTATAACCCCTGAGGCCCTTTATCATCCTTGTCAAGACTGTATTCATAATTAGGGTATCTAAAAAGATCAAAAGGAAGGAACAGGAAAGTGCTTACTTAACACAAATTGTTACATGAATAACCAACATCTACCCCCCCACACTCACCCTTCCCATCCCAACGCAGCTCTCAGTGTCAGAGGGCAAGTGGTTGATGATTTCTGCACATCAGGTGGTGTAGCCAGGACAGGTTTTGTCACTGTGGGGTGCACCACTCCCCCCAAGGGCATTCTGCAATATCACCTGTCTGCTGTCTGTGCTAACTCATTACAGCTACACACACAAGACACATGCATTGATATTCCCCACAGATAACTGAAAATTCACATTTGCCTGTGTCATACATCAGACAAACCACCCTCCATCTGTGCACACAGACAGCAGACTGCTCCCTGCATGTACACACCTGTACACGTGCACACAGATCTAGGGGCATGTTTAATATTGCTGTTACCAAGAGAACACAGACTGGGACCACTTTTAATACAAGAATTATGGATGAAGATAACACACTGACTGGCTTCAGTGCTCACTGTAGCCAGTATTCCTTAGTTGTATAGATCCTTGAATACTCCACTGACAAGCAGTGTAGAAGTCTCAAAGGGATGCAAGTAAAACTACAAAAGTGCCCAGGGCCTGGAAGCCAAACACCTTAAAGGGGATATCACTGTGTCCTTATGGATTACGCTATATGATATTTAGAATTTGTAATTTGCCATAGCAGATCAGACAAGTGCTCTGTTTAGACCATAAACCAGAATCAGACAGTAGCAAAAGCAGATGCTTCAGGAAAGAGTTTGACAAAGCTTTGCAAACAGTTGCACAACTACTAAATCACCTGAGATATTTTCCTCCTCATCTTGATTCACCAGATAACCTTTAAAGGAAGAATTTCTCTACCTCTCTCAAGCAACACCCTTACAGTCCTTACCATTGCATGTTGAATGGTCCCAGTGCTGTGAAATCAGGTCCAGCCCTTTGGACTTCAGCTCTTGAGTTTTTGTCCCTAGTGGTACCTTGTCACAGTTTGTCCCTCTGCCTTGGCAACTCCACAGCTCCTTCCATACCCACAAAATATCACAAGATCATGACCACTGTGCTACTCTTCTAAAAGGTTCCTTGCAAAATTTGCTCACACATTAGTGAATCACTTCCAATCTGTTTTGCATAAGCAAATTTAAGGTGTTTCATTATGGAAATGTATGCCAAAACATCTTCCCACAGAGCTTCATCCTGTCACGGTGTGACGCAGCTACGTAGGGTTGACACTGCAGTATGTTTTACAGAACATAAGGCTACAACCTGTTTGTAAGGGGGTAACAATCTATGCAAGCATAGAAGGTGAAAATGCATTTGTTTGTCCTTGGCATGCTTTGTAATTATGTATCTGCTACTCAGCAGGTATAGCCAGTAGTAACAACCTGCAGAAGGAAACGGTACTAAAACTGCAGCCCACACCAAACTTACGACTCTATTTTTCTTTGCCATTATTAGCTATCAGATGGTTACTATGAAACATTATCTGCATATTTTATCATGCCTACATTTATGCTACGGGAGCAAATCAGCAGCTGAAAATAGCTTTGCACTACACCAAGAAATCTCACTGCCTTTACGAGATCTTAAGTTGGTAGTTCTTTATCAGCGTCTTATTTATCGAGGCAATTTCCACGCTGCTGGGCTCCATCATTACCAAGGGTGGGAGACATGCACTGCTGTTAATGCTACTGGCCTTTGCAAAGAAAACACAGCTCCAGCTTTGAAGAGCAAAGGCACTCAGCTGCTTGACTGGGTTAGGGCTGCAGGATGCAACAAACATTTACAATGCTGCCATTTAGTGCCAAAGTATCATCCATCAGCTTTGATACAGTAACAGAATTATTCCATAACATCTGCTTTGTGCATTTCTTTGTTTTATTTGATTTTCAAAAAGGGTTTAAAGTCCCCTCAGAAAAGGAACAACTTGCTCTTTCCCTCCTACCAACTAACTGCAAATTTTGATTTTAAATCAACTCTTTGCGAACAACTTTGAGCAGCTGCCACATATGTACTTCTCATTACAATACTCTGGATGAGATTTTCATGTTGGTAGGAGCTTAAAATAATGATGAAGTTCATATTTCTTCACTGGGTACATGTTTGTATGAGAGCTTAAGAGTTCTGCTGGTAATTTTACTCTCTTCCTGCAGATGCAAGGTACAGGAGCTCATACTTAGTTCTCATCTACTGTCTCGGCAACAGTGGTGATAGAGATCAGACTACAGAAGACTATTACTAAGCTAAAGCATATCCACTATGTTCTGGCCTTTAAACTGAGCAAATAATTCCATAAGCTGTCCTCTAGCTCGAGCTACAAATAATAGGTGGGGAAAAAAAGCAGTTCATAGAGTTCCCGGCTGAAACATGGCAAACACTGAGTAAAGATCAACATGTGCTCTAATTCTTGCCTTCAGGATATAACTGGTTAAGGAAAGTCTACATACAGGTGTAACTGGGCAATTAAATAATTATGAAGATTATCAATGTTATTAAAAGTCCAGCTGATAAAAGAGAACTGCAAAGTACAGATCCATGAAAAGAAAAACACACACACAAAAAAGGTAGGAGCTTTTTTTTAGACTTGGCTGTTGGTTAAAAAAAGAAAAAGAAGAAATATGTTATTACTTCTTACTGGCAAAGGTGCTGGTTTGACAGCCCTGAAGAGAGATCTATTTATTCAAAGTAATGCTGGCAGCAATGGCACATTTCTTCCAATGTGCCCAACCCTGTATCTATTTTCAGTTCCATCAGTAAGCTAAAGGTTAAAGCTATTTATTTAAACCCACACCCACATGCCATTTAAATTGACCCAAATTATTGTCTGAGTTGTAACCTCTCTGTATTAAAGTCCCCTTAGGGGCTGCTTCTTCATTTCAGGCTCAAAAAATTCCTCCCTCGCAGGATAAAAGTGGGTAAGGAGCAACTCCAAATAGAAATGGAGAAGGAAATGGAGAGGAGGAGTTCAACTTCAAAGAATGCCTCTAGCTGTTGTGGACACCTCAGAAAGCTTCAGTTTTATTAGATAAATAACTAGAGAGGTTAGCTCCAGTCTCAGTAAATGATGATAAAATATACTGCCATTCCTGTTTTAAGGATTTCTTAAAAAATATTATTTAAAAAGGGAAAATAAAAGAAAAAATACGATATATATTCTGCCTGCCTTTGTAATGCAACTGGAATGAAGTTCACCAAAAGATATCAAAATTAAAAAGGAAAGGTGGTCCCACACAGTCAGCACACAGTGGAAACAATCCTCTGCAACAGTCCTCCCTGTGCCAGAGGACCAGGAGGACCAAGGAGGAGCAGGAGCCTCTTGCAGTCATGCACCAGTTAACACGAGCAAAGAGCCATCCCAGGAGTGAAATTACTCTCTAGGCTGATAAAAGGCAAAGGGAAAGCAGCATCTGGCCTACAATATTTAGCCTTTTCTACACAGTTTAATGCTGTGTGAAGCATGGTAAAGGCAAAACTTCCTCAGCCCCGGGAAGACAGCTGGCGATGAAACGCAGCAGGGACACCATATGATGGAAGGCTCCTAATTACAAAATCTCTGTCTTGCCTGTCAGAGCAACTGCACAGTAGTACAGGATAGCTTATGGAGGAGTTGGGGAAAAAAAATCAAGCATAGATAAGACTTGAAATCCACCTCCAGATGCAAACTTTCCCTGCCTTTGAATACAGCTGGCTCCTGGAGCTAGCTCCAGCCAAAAAGATGTAGTTCAGCAAGGGCAAGATATTCCCAAAGCTCAGGGATTGTCCAACTTTGGCTTCTGATGGTGAGCCAGCTTTACAAAGAGATATTCAGTGGAGAATTTCTGCACTGACGCATCACAGACACCCAATTCCATCAGCATGAGTGATAATCCCTGGACACCAAGATTTACTCACTCCAAGACAAAGTACAAGAGTGGGGAAAAAAAAACAGTAACCCAAGAGGTTTGAATTTCATTTGATGTTATTTAGACACGTAAGTGGAAAAGAAGGACTTTCTCTTTCAACCTATATAGAGTACCTCATTACATACTGATACTGTTAATTGCTATTCAAGTGCCCAGAGGCAAAGACACAGTACAGTTCTAACAAGCTGGAAAGTATTGTTAAATACATCAGTGTTATAGAACCATAGAATCCCAGAATAGTTTGAGTTGGAAAGGACCGACCTTAAAGATCACCTAGTTCTAAAGTCCCCTGCCATGGGCAGGGACATCTTACACTAGACCAGGTTGCTCCAAGCCCCATCCAACCTGGCCTTGCAAACTTCCAGGGATGGGGCAGCCACAGCTTCTCTGGGCAACCTGTGCCAGGGCCTCACCACCCTAACAGTAAAGATCAAAATCAGTAAAGTAATACAGAGTAAGGTAAATGCCACCAATACCATGAAAACAAACCTGCACAGAGCCAAGGGAGGTGACTCCATGCTGATGGACAGACTGGCACTGGTATTCACTAAAGCTGATTTAACAATGCTACACTGCAGTCACCACTGTGACTACACAAACCCTCCAAGTCCCCAGACAGCAACACCTCACTGAGATCATTGCAGTGACATGAAAGGCCACAAGTCAATGAACTTCTAAACCTGGGCTTTCCCTCCTCCCCTCTTCTTTGGTCACTAAAGCTTTATTATATTAGTGCATAGGCACCATTGTAATAATAAGGGCACATTGTCTGCTAGGAAGGAACTGAGCAGGGATATTTTCAGCTGCAATGCCACCATGTTTCTGCAGTGCCATGAGGGGAAAAAAGAACTGGAAGAGCTGACTGAACTTGTCAATAAATATAATTAAGCTCCTGCTAAACCATATGACTTTTGCTAAATTTGAAGCACAAAAAAAACAAATCTGGTTTATCAGCCTTCTGCTGAGTAAGAAAGGGATAAAGAATTAGATTTTTACAATTCAGTGTGAGGCAGCCACAGCCCCGCAGAATCTGCATCATCCGGACTGTGCGCGGGTGGCAGAGCTGCGTACTTAATTTTTGAGACAACAGTAGATGGATATTTAAAGCTATTGCTCAAAGGGCTTAAATAATGAGTTGTAAATTAATTCATTACCATTTGCTGTATAGCTGATGAAAAACAAGTCAGATCTCATATGCTGCACAAGTTTTGGTGAAATCTGACAGGTGACGCATTTGGCTAAGAAGCAGAAGCACCTAATGCTAAAGGCTTAATTTGTGACCATGCTTCAAATTCAACAAGCATTTGTTTCCCACAGAAGTCAAGTTTTCATGAATTGGGGGTAAATTTGACTAATCTTGGTTAAAGTTTCAAAGTTAGCAAGTATGTGCCTAGAAGAGAGCCTGTCAAGGTCTTCTGGGGTCAGGAGATTCTTAATTATGCTGAAGCATCATAAGATCCAAACAGCTCAAACTCAAACCAACTAAAAAACCAGTGCTGCTGTTTCAAAAAGAATAAAGAGGAACTGTTAAGAAATGGTAACATAATGGACTAGTAAACACAAACGTCAGTCAGAACAGTATGTATACTTTCATTTCAAAGAATAAAAATGGTCACTGAAATTGTCAAATAGCAAAACAAGAACTGATAAGCATTAACTCTCCACAAAATTACATTACAGCTAAAAAAAAAAAAAATAAAAAGAGGAGCGGTGAGCTCTGGTAGGAAAAATGACTGGATTAACATATCAAAGGAAGGAGATAGGAGAGTAATCCAGAGGGTAACACAAAAGAAAAGTTTAAGGGACACCTTGGGATAAGTTTTCTTTGAAGTACTCCACTTCCTAAAATAATAGGAGGGTTATCTAAACACGCCCATCATGCATCACAATTACTGTACTACACTTTTACTTACAGAAAATTCATTGCCTAAGTAGAGAGTAAGTGCTCCTGTGGAACAGGCCTAATTAAGAAGTTTTCATTATGTGTGGAATTAGTATCAGGGACACAGAAGCCAAGTCTGTATTTCAGACCCTGGGAGTGCATCCTGGGCACACAGGATCCTCCAAAGCAGAGCAGCCTGGCAGTGACTGAAATCTTTACAGCCAGTGTGTTTTATTAAGCTAAAAATGATGTCATTATCCTGTATCTCACCTCTTTCCCCCCCATCTTCCACCTCCACAGACTGTGCCGGGCTCCGATACCAGATGCAACAGCTGCAAGTTCATCAACAACTGTTACATCACATGCAACTGGCAATGTTTCATTTTCCATTTTTTGTGGAACAAAAAGTCTTTTATCATTAAAACAACATAAACCAACGTAGAATGTGAAGACAATTAATCAACCATCACATTGCAGCAGATGCTGCAGGGGCAACTCCTTTGTGGAGACATCCCATTTGTCTGCCACAGAGAACTGGACTTTAGTGATTTACATCACACCTGGTTTTCAAGGAATAATTTATTTATTGGGAAGACTAAAAGTGGCACCACCTGAAGAGATGTCCACTTTCCACAGAGCAAGAGACTACTCGTGGCTGTACATGACCAAAGGGTTGATCACAGCAAAACCCTACCAAAGAGGTTCCTTTGTTGCTTTTTTGAATTGCGGGAAATGTAGGGATTGTACAGTTTACAGGGAAACACAGAGAGAGTGTATTGCCTGAGGAACTCCTTGGGCAAGGCCTTTAGGAAGGATAATCCTTCTTGCTTTCCTACGACCATCCATGTCTTATCACAGTGAGGTATGACTTTGGCACATGCTTTTACTTTCGGAGATTTAAGATCTAGAAATACTTTATCCTATGTAATTGTCTTTAATGGAATTAATTTTCCCTAAAACCACTGCCCCTTCCCAGCCCAGCTCCATGACTACAGAGCAGTGGAGCATGCAGGGAGGATTTGCTCACCTGAGCTGTATTGCATCCAAATGGGATAACTCCAAATGAGGAGCAGCAGATACTAATTTCTGAATGTCATTTTCCAACATATGAAACAGATGATACAAATATGTCTATATGATTGATCTACATCCAATAATCAAATGCATGGTAGATGTGATCTTTAGATGAAAATCAGTCTGGAAGTTTAAATGGAAAAGGAAATCAGATAATTAAACCCCTGCCCTTAGTAGTACATTTTTTAAAGTGACAAAATCTATAAAAACCTAAGGCAGAAACATAAAGTGCAGCTGAAAGAGAATAATTGAAAACCAAATTAATATTTTAATTCCGTCAACATGGAAAAAGGCCTCTAAAGGAGACGAAGTTCAGATTGAGTACCAAACACAGTGATTTATTACCTTTCTTCCATAATTTAAATTACGGTTTCTTTAATGTTCACTAAATTCCTCCCATAGAGTATCAGCCATAAGTTTCTTACCAAAAAAAAAAAGCTGGAGGAATAGTGAATTAAGAAAAAGCCAGTGGTTTTCCAGTAGCCATGTCAAAAATCAATGAGCCTGAAGGACCAGAGGTGGGATTAATAAAGCTTTCTTCAATTCTGTAGCTCTGCACTTACTCCCTAAGCAGTAGGAATGGGCTTGTTTACCACACAGTCTCTGGGAACAAGAAGTTTCAGAGAATAAAACTAAAGACACTCGTGTACTTGTAATGTAGCACGATGCTTTCAAAGCCAGATCAGTTGGTTGGGGCAATATTTAATTACACACAGACTTTAAATGATTTATCCAGCTTTTGCCTTATAAGGTGCTTCCTTGAAACGTATCCTCTCAAAAAGCAGTGAAAATAAATTAATTAATTAATTAATCACAAGCATTTTGTTTCCTTCAAAGAGTCTACAGCAATCACTAAACGATAGGTTGTCAAAATTGCAGTCTTAATTAAATGAAGATTAATTGTTAAATTTACTGAAATTTAATACAATTATGTGATGCATCATGTTTATATAAATTGATAAAAAGCAGTTAGCAGCTTGCACTGATCCATATTTAATAATATGATTTTAATGTTCAGTTGACACCACACAACCACTTTTATTAAATATATACAGTGATTAGCATGGCACTGTCAGGCCTTTCCAACATTCTGTCATCAAACAAATGAGAATTTACAGATGCTATTCCCTACCATCAAATATCTATACTTTGATATAATTACACCAGTACATAAAGCATCCTGGCAAGGGGAGAGGGGAGAGTCATGCTTCTAAAATAACACAGCTGTCAGCTGGGAGCTCCTTGAGTTGAGGGGTAATGGCTGGAATGCAAAGCTCCAGTGGGCTGAGCCTGGAACCAGCAGTCCTGGCCCCTGTGGAGCAGGGATGCTCACTGTGCCATCCCACAACAGCCACCACCAGGTCCAGCATTTCCCAACTACACAGTGCTCCCAGTGGCACACTGAAAATGAGTACTCAGGACCCCTGCCTGAACCAGAAAGGGCCCCAGGAAGGAGACAGACATCAGCAGAAGGACTAAGTCAGATGAAAATGCCCAAATGATCCCAGAAGACAGCAGGTCCTATGCAGAAAAGGAAAACAAAAGGAAACCTGAAAACAGCTCTTGTCTTTGATCTAAAGAAAAACTTCTTCTTCACCTTAAGCCTTGCAAGTAAATTAATTCTGGTTAATCTCCTGTATGTTTTTTGCAGCAGTGCCTCTGCCAGGCAGCCGAGATTCCCAGTAGAACCAGAAGCAGTTCCAAACACCACAGACCATCTTGCCAGGCAATCTCATTAACAATGTGATGCTTCTAAATAAGGCTAAAGGATAAGCAAAATGGAAATTGTGCATTAATGTGAGCAAATGAGTAACAGTCCCGAGGCACCACAGAATATATGACCAACAAAATGGCAATTCCAGTAGGCACTAAAAGGCATCCAGAGTCTTAATGATCAGTGACAAGCTTGATTTTGCTCATTAGAGCCAGATATCTTATGATGAAACCCTTCGCTCCCAATATCATCTGTAGCCTCTAACACAATGCCTTTCATCGAAGATTATTCGTCCCCATCTTTAAAATAACATACAAAAATAAAATAGTCTTTCATGGGCTTGTGTTTACAAATTAGAAAATGTTTCTGAACATCATGCTTTAGATAAAATTTAGGTTCTTTCTGGTGAAAAAACTCAGTGCAAGGTAACAAAGCATTCTCATACAATGGAAAACCAATTCTGGCAACTTCAGCAAGGGTTTCATTGAACAGAAACATTTCATAGACTCATGCTGTTGTTCTACATAAAAGTAATTTCTATTCCATCCACAAATCTCAGGTCTTAGCCCCAGTGTAACAATTGCATCTCATTAATTTTATTCTGACAGGCAACATATTTAGAAAACTACTTAATAATTCAGTATTTTCTCTTAGTCAACATACAACATCCTTTTCCAGAAACAATCAACATTGTGGGATTCATTCTGATGTGCCAACTCATGCACAACTGGATTACAAGAATATGGGAATAAGATGAACAAAAAGAGCCACTCCGTATTCCTAAACCAGGAATTTAATTTTATCTGTCACTGGCTTGAAAGTTATACTCAAATTAGCTTAAAATTTTAAGAATCCCTTATGGGCTGGATCTCAGCTCCTGTTAATTACATCACACCACTGAAGGTAACAAATCCATGAGGATTTCTACTACCTCAAAACTGCAGAAGCAGAAACTTCAGCAAGAAGCCACACGTATATCTGAAGGCAGCAGTTAAATCTTGTAAGGAAATGAAGCAGCTTTCATGTCAAATCCCCAGAAGAGCAGCACTGGAGTCTTTCAAGCTGTGTGAGGAGAACCGACTGCACGAACATGTTTCTGCCCCTCCCAGACAGGTGAATCACTGAGTGTGCAAATAACTGTGGGCTCCAATTACCTAAAAGTGAGCTCTTAACTGGTCAAAATTGGGGGTTTTGAGTAATAGCAAAACAAAAAAAAAAATCTTTTAGGGCTTTATTGAAATCTTTACGTGTTACATGTCACAGCTCCTCAATAATCTTTTGTCCCTTCCTTACTGGCTTTCAGTCATGTCCTGATCCACATACTCTTCTTCATTTTTTCTCATTTAAATGCTCTCCAAAGAGTTGTTTTGTTTGGATATTCATGTAAATTCTTTCTACACCTCAAACAGATGCATTATTATGCCAGGCACCAGGATTTGAGAAGAAGCACCACAGCAGCGCCGTGGGACTCGCTAACCAAACAATAACCCACTTCATTTGCAACCAGTCGACGAGAGCTGTGTTTGTCTCTGTGCGTGTCCTGCTGCTCTGCCGTTGGCTTCTCTGCCTCTCACCAGCCCAGACACTGCTGGGCTTTGATCTACCAACCAGCTCCAGCTCACACTTCATTTTCAGGATGTGAATTGTTCCAAAGATCACATTTACAGATCTGATTTCTAGTATTAACAGTCACTCTTTAACACCAGTAAAAACAGACCAATAAATTTAAGAAATCAGCTTGGTTTAGAATAGAAGAAACATCCTGGCAGCTGGATTTTGCCTTTGGGATATGCTCCACTGTGCCTCTCTCAAGCAGCGCTCGGTGTTTGCCCGGCAGTCATCCCACCACCTGTATCTCACAGCAGCAGCAAAAGCTATTGGTATTCAAAGCACAGCCCAAGCTAAGACTACCACCATATGCTGACAAAATATCTCGTATTAGATCCCAGGACAGCTGTTTTGCTACCACCTCATACGACATAAGGTGAGAGCAAGAGGAAATTATAGGGAGGAGGAGAATTAAAAAACCCGAACAACTCAGCTCAGACATCAATCACTTGTATTATCCTGCTTGGGCGTAGGGAAACTTTGTGCAGAAAACTGGATCCTGCTCTCAAAAAGTGCCTCTGTTGCACAGATTTACTTCCACAGACGTTTAGGAAAAATTGTTTCTAATTTAAGTCATTAACAATGGTTATTCAGAACTGCCAGGGGAAATACGAGGCACCCTCCCACCTTGTAAGAATAATGCAGCAATCTGGAAATATTACAGCAATATGGCACTTTCACTTGTTCTAAATAAAAAGAGAGAAATAAAAATTAACTATCATTAAGCACAAATGCTATTTCATTCTAGATTTCTGAAGGGCATCAATTTTAGAGTGTAGTGGATCTAGACAACTCATTATTTAAAAAAATTAATTTAGCTGTGCATTAATATTAATTTCCTTAGTGAAATTTGATCTCACAGCTTTTCTAACTTCATTAGAAACCTCTTAGTGAAATGTGAACTGCCACACACTGTCCTTCTGCAAACTGGGCAACAATATCCATCAGGGATCCACTAGAAAGAGAAAGGGAAGACAGGGAAAGTGTCACTAGCAAAATACCTGAGAGTGTTTAAACTGTTGTTTTCATGTAGTGAGCAGTGCTGGTTGCTTCCTCTTCCATTGTTCCTTATACAATACAGCGCCTTGCAAATAAAATTACAATCTGAATGCACTGCTAAACTGGTAGGTGAAAACTATTACATGCACAGTCTTTGCACAAAGAAAATCTAGTCTCCTCAATTATTTGTTTAAAAGGATTATTCTATTTATATACAAATATTGACACAGCGTTAAACAGCACTATGTTGATCTGTTCTTGGAAAGAATATGTTATATTTTAAAAACAGAACTATTTCACTGCTTTCAATGACTTTTACGAGTATCTATCAGAAAAATATCCTTTGCGTTGGGAACATAAAGACTAAAAGACACTTAATTTGGTGTTTATATCCTACTTACACAATGCAATGGAGATCTAAAACAGTTCCATAAACATGAAGCTAGTTGGCCTAGAAAAACTTGATATTAAAAATATATTTGTGATTACAAATATTTTCATTAACTGAAGTTAAGCAGCCTTGAGCTGCCTCGTATTTACCCTTGTGCATCTACTGTGGATTAAGTGGGATACAGCAGCTCGTTATGCCAGAGCCCACACATACATGCTGACCCCAGAGTAGCTTAGCCTTAAGATGTGAATCAATAGGGTAGATCTCTAAGATGTCATCCCTAAAGAATATAAAAAGGTCTTCCTAGATTCAAGCAGCAGAGTTAATGATATTCTCATGGCACAGATACTAATTTCTCACACATCTCGTGTCTGTCAGGGAAGAGAGATCCTCATGTGGCATGGACAACCATACTCAAGAAATCCTCCTGGGAATCAGGCAAGCACCAGGAATTCCAAGTGAGACTTAGTAATAAAACCACTCATTTTTTCTAAAGTGAAAAATATCACAAGAAAATGATGGAATTTTTAGCCCACCTTGCTTTTCTTCTCCCCAGTGACTTAAATAGAAAAGAATACTGAAAGCACAGTCAATACTTTTCCCTTATCATTAAGTGTTTTTTTTTCCAGTCAATCCAATTTCTAACATCCATTTGCAAAACAGCTTAAAAATGTTTTGGAGAAAAACAACAGTCAGAAATACTGGGGGCAGGGGGGGAAGAGAAGGTCTAATTTCAAATAAAAGAAATAAAAAATTACTAACCAGGCTTATATTTAGCAAACAAACATGTTCAATACACCCAGTCGAATATACCTGACCCACACTTCCCATCAACCCACTGATATTATGGGACCAGACACACCATCATGAGGCAAGATTATCAGCTTTAAAAAAGGGGGAAAAAATAAAAAAAAATTAAATGCCAACCCAGGGGGTATTGTCACAGAAATAAGCAGCCACCATCACATGCCAGACCATCACTGGAGGCATTTGCAGGGAGAAGCAGCCGTGTGAAATGGATCTGCCCTGGCTCACACCACTGCCCCGGGAGGCTTCGGAGAGGCAAGGAATTCAAACATGAATGAAGTGTTTTCCTTGTACTGTCCAGTGTAACTCCCCAGCATGCCTGGCTGGCGTTACAAAATTGTCTGCTTCAGCACAACACTTGCCAGAAATTATTAACACTCATATTTCTCACAGAGAAAGATTGGCTCCTCTGCTCGGGCGAGGCGGCGGGTGGAGGAAGGAGCAGCAGCACGAGGCAGGGGGCAAACTTCAACACTTGATTTTACCCTGAGACACAGGGGAGTGCTGAAGAAGCTGTTTGATTCTGCTTCACTTGCCATATGCAGCAAAAATTTAGGCAGGTGATATGGGCAGTGATTTTGGGCTCATTGTGTGGGTACAAACTTCCTGAATGCAAATTTCAGCTCCTTAAGAAAAAAGTCACTTTCCAGGCCCTGCTCCCAGCCCCTTCCCATTTCACTAGCTGAAGAGCCTTGTTTGGCCCTGTATCTATAAGCATCTCATCATCATCAACAGATGTATTCTCACAAATCCCTGGGAGGCAGAGAATCCCAGTTGTGTCATTCTTGCAGTTTGCTGTTATGTGCCACTTTCCCAGGCATTGGATCCAAGTCACACAGCAATGGCAGCAGGGCGAGGGAAGGACTGGTACCTACCCCACTCAGATGCAGCTGCATCCCCTCACCAAACACTCTGTCCTCAACCAAAATAACCTGTCCTTTCCCTTAATTCCTCCTGCAGCTTTTCATCGTCTTGAGTATTATCTAAAATATCAGATAATATCACCTACTTACATCTCATTAAACATTTGGGACTTGAACTGCAGTGAACTTCTGACTATGGCAGGTTCAGAACAGCCCATACACAACTGGCACATCAGTCTGCAGGCTGAAGTTCCAGTTGCTGTTGCCTTATACTGATGACAAGCTGGTAAAACAGAATTAAATGGCAGATCTACAGCCAATACATCAGCCAGTCAATGCCAAGCCCAGAGCAAGAGTTTCCAAGGGCCACCTTTGCTCCCTGCCCTGCTCAGGAAAAGTGCACAGGGAAGGGATGATTACTGCCTCTCCAGATACAAATGAATTCCCTTTCTATGCCCATTCAGCTACAAGGTATGATATTATAAGCACCATGAATCACTTGTCTCCAATTTTCCAATGAAAGAACTACTGTGTTATTGACAAGGTTTACTCAGATATTACCTACTACTCTTAACAAAAACACTGTTGAAATCCACAATTTTAAATCCAGAATACATATTTTTTTAAAACTCTTGTACTAAAAGTATGCTTTTCTTTCTTTGCAAAACTGTCATAACTATTGTTCTCCAGGTAAATACTAGTGCACAGATCATTCAGAAGAGGATCTGAAATCCATACAGAGCCTTTAGAGACCATCATGTTAATTTGGCTGCCAGTCATTCACCCTCAGGGCTGAATTCAGCTAAAAAATAAAGACAAGCTCCAAACTGCATAAAGCTGCATGAGATGCCTCTCAACTCTCTGGTGGAAACAAGTTTCTCTTTGCTTTAGTTCATTTCAGTTACAACACCAGACCTCAATGTCCCATGTTTACAGAATCAGACAATATTTTAATGTACATGGACAAATGTTTATTTGCCCACATGTGGCTTTACCCTGTGTTAGCTGGAACCCACCTGTGCACCTCAGGATGCTCAAAGAAGGAAAATGGGTTATACTAATTTATTTAATCGTTAAATACATTGAAATAAGTGCTTTAATACAGGGATAAAACAAATTACGGAGAACATCAGAATACTCTGGATCAAAAGGTTTGTCAAAGGACAAACCAGGAAAAAAAAATAAGAAAAAGCACATTAAACGAAGTTTTGAATAAAGACACAGGAATACATTTAACTTTCTTTTGAGTCTATTGAAAGGCATAGTCAGCTTGGGCCAAAACTGGAGGAAAACTAAGAGTGTTCTGCTGAATTGGTTCTAAAAAGGACTAAAAAGGAAAATAAGTATTACAGACGTGGAGATGTACCGCTGCTTTTTTTGTTTCACACTTTTGATGAGGAACTGAACACAATCACTTATTTTTTTTCCAAATTTACAATTTTTAAATCACTTTTCTAACTTGACAAAAAGTCACATCTAATCTTCAGATTTCACAGGTTATTTTTCAGTGAAGCGGAGCAACACATAGATTTTTCTTATCCTCTGGGAATCCCAGTGTAGGCTGCAAAATCCTCCACGGGTTATAAACCCCTCCCTCTCCTCTCTGGTTCTGTCCCCAGCTCCTGCCCAGCCTCCCACTGGCATCTTAGTGGATACTGGAATCATCAACTCACTGTCAAAGCTACCTTGAAACAGTACAGCTAAATATCCAAACCATCTCTGTATGGTTTGTTCTGAAAGCAAATGCTGCAAATTACTGCTCCCAACTGTGTCATTATGTCACCAAAACAACAAAAACCAGCAATAAGGAGCAATTCTTTGAAGAAAACTAGGAACCAATATGATACACAAAGTACCAACTGTTATTTGAATTGCAGAAAGCTCATCTTTTTCTTCAAACTCAAGACTTTTTGGCATGCTTTCAACATGCATAAAATGTGTTCAGATCACATGTCTAACAAGATGCAGTGTTAACTCAGAGACAATCCTAATGTAATTTACATGTTAGGCAGGTGAAATGATTTTAAAGTCTCCATTTTTCAGCGTACAGTAACAACTAACGGGCTGGGTAAGAAAAACGAAGATGCAATGAAACCCAAAACATGTAGATATGTTAAGCCACCCAAAGTCAGGAAAGTCACTCACTGAGCTGCCTGGGAAGGAACATGCTTATGGATTGACCCAGTGCAGCTCAGCAAGCTTGCTGTGTTAAAAGAACAAACAAAGATTTGTTGTTCTTCTTGTTGTTTGGGGTTCTTTTTTGAGGGGAAACAGTGGTGAAACAGAAAAGCCACATTCATGATATATGAAAGTAGACATCTTACTATAGTGCACCTGCCTATTTTTCTGGTCACCCTGAGGCAAAAGTTTGGTGTGATTTGTAGCCAGCTCTGAATATGAAAAATATGACCCGTGCAAAGCGCCCCAATGCTGTCAGGCCACAGCACACTGCTCTGGCCAAATGCTGGCTAATGAGAAAGGGAAACAAAAGCCCAAATGCAGTGTTTTTCCCTTAGCAAAGGATAAACTTCAGCTAATTACACACTTTTTTGGGAATGAAGAGAAATTTAAACCATGCTTGCTCCCTCATAGCTAATATTTATGCTAATAAAGAAGAAAACATCTACTAGAATGCACCTAGAACTGAAGAGCAGCCCATTATATACCTTTTAAAGGATTACAGTGGTATTAAACATAATAAATACGAGTGTGGATGCTACCAGTTGAGACATGCTTTGAACAGGACTCCACGCTGGATTTTTCTTTTTTATTATATAAGTTCTTTACCAATTAATTATCCTGCTCTCATGGGGTTTTCTTCCTTTTTCACCCCTCAGTAGGTCACTGGATAGTGATACTAATTTGTGAAAGCTTTTTTGTGATTTTCTGCTTATTAAAAAGTGAGGAATCACACACTGCAGTTTCAAAATCTATACCACATGAGGCAACTCCAGTGCCAAGGTCTCAGAGTGACCTCTCCCTGTTAAGAGAGGAAAAAATCAGTCTCCTTCATTTATATTAGAGATTAAAGTCTTTATCCCTTGCTGTATCAGACACCACAACTTCCTTTGCAGGCATGTCTTGTTTGTGGTTTTGTTTTGTTTTTTAAGTACGTAGACAGAAAGAAGAGGGAATAACAGACCAGGTTTGTTATTCCAATCCAATTTCCTTCTGACCACAAAATTTAATTACACAAAGATGGAAAATCAATTTTATTTTAAAACAGCATTCAAATGTGTTGAAATGAAAATTCTTTATTTACCAAGAAAGGATGGAAATTATCATTCAAACACATCTGTAAAATGAGAAGAATTAGAAAAGAAAGTGCAATTCTTTGCTGTGAAGGATTCAGCCACAAGGGAGAAAAATAAACAGTCTCTTCCCTCTCATTTCCAAAAAAAAAAAAAAAGAGAGAGAAAGAAAATTTTACTGCTCTAATTTCATACATCCTTTTCATTATATGGTATTTTGGAATGCTTAAATGCCCCCCAAAAATAAGCAAAAAAAGTCCCAACATTTTGACCACTTCATGCTCCCCAAGGAATCCATTTCAGTTGCTAAAAAAAGACCTTAAGCTCAGATGCAGAGAGCTGGCCCAACACACAACAGCACGCTCAGCACTTGCTAGAGCTGTCCATAAATCTTCACATGCTCCAAAAAAGAGGCTTCAGACAGAGGCTGCTGGCTACCATCCCAGCAATAATTCACTTCTACAAAATCATTTTCTACCACTCATAAGGAGCCAGTGGCCAGCTTGGTCTTTGAAACAAGAGAGGTAAATTCAGTAGGAGGCACAAGGCACGGGTTTGGGGTGTTGGGGTTTTTTTGGGGGGGGGTGGGGTGTTTGTTTGGTTAGGTTTTGGGTTGGGTTTTTTTGCTAGAAAGGCAAAAGAGGAGGTCTCAGACTGGCAGAGGCCAGCACTGGATTTGGAGGAAGAGTGGAATATTGAGAAACAACAGTTCTTCCCATCCATGGTCAGATCCAGGTTTTATATTTCCAGAACAGAAACCCTAAATGTAAGAGTCTAAAATTATCAAAAAATTACATTTTGATGGGAGAGCGGGGACTGCTCGTGGTGTGCCCTGGAGAGAAATTGGAAGGCAGAAAGACAAATCTGCTCAAGGCAGACTGGGTTAAATGGAGCTTGGCAAGAACAGATAAGAGGGTCTGTCAAGAAGATTAAAATAAAGTAGATGGTTGCAATGGAAGGACAGAGGGAAGATCGGAAACCAAGCAGTGTGAAATGGGAGGAAACCACAAAACACGATGGACAGCCTGAAAGGTGAGTCCACCTGGAAGACAGTGATGGGAAACTGCTGCCCTGATTTATGCCTATTCCATCAGGTCAAAATGAAGCCCTTGCACAAATAGAAAAGGTGAAAGCCTTGGGTTCTGTTCTAGGCCTAATATTTAAATTCACGGTGGTTTGGGGGGGGAATTACCTTCCCAGCCAAGAGAAGGAACATAGAAAGACTAAATTTTTCAGACCTAATTCCCAAGTCCATTCAGTGTCATGGTGTGCTAAATATTACAAAGGTTCAAACTGACAGTAGCAGGTTATATGGATACTGGATTATATTTCCATCTCTTTAAAAGTTATTAGTTAGAACAGGTTTGAACCAAGAACTCAGATCCAAGCCACATTAAACTTAGAAACAGTTCAGAAATATATTTTATGCATAATTATTGTCCTTAACACAAGTGAAATCCAAATCCTAATATGACCTGAGAGGGTGAATCACAGCTTCAAGACTCTTCATATTACCCAGTATTTTGCCATGAGTCTCACAAGACAGGAATACCAAGCGACCCGCTAAACCAGCAGCCATCACATCTTCAAAGGCAAAAGAAATTCAACTGGAAACAAACTGAGAAATTAACACCTAAATCACAGCTGTGATTAATGAATCAACTATCTTACAGGACGACAAATACTGCACTTCGCTGAATTTAACTGCATTTTACCTGGCAAAGCTAATTATAAAAGCATGAGATAACTTGCAATTACGCACTATTTTTCAAATGGCATACAAATGTGACAGTGCCCATACGCTGACATTTAACACATGCCATCCTGATCCTTGGTTTTACCCCAGTGAGTGTGCCAGGCCAACTGAACCAATAAACTACATCCCCTACACTCAGAACACCAAAAGTTTTTCCAAGCGCTCCTTCTCCCTTCCCAAACTTGCAAAGGGCTGAAAGCATCAAGCTTGACAATGAAACACAAGGCTCTGCAAACTGTGGTTTTGGGACATTGTTCACACACCAGTTTCAATGAAATACACTGGAGTGGGAGTCCTTCAGTATTCTCAAAAAATCCCATCACGCTCCAATTCCAGGAAATTGAGATGTACCATTACAGTCACCCATACGTTTCTAAGCTACGTGGGAGAGAGAAGCACCTACCTCCACTTCTGATAAATTAATTCCCCAATATCATAGAGCAGTACAGCAAAATTGAGCTTTATGTTGTACTTAAGCTTAACTCTGAATTCCTTGGGTTTGCAATGTTTCTTTTGGTAAAATTGTTATACGCCTGTAAAACTGTGGAAAGGTTGGGAAAAGCTGCACATAAATGGTAGTCTCAGATCGAGCTTGGATGAGCACAGAGTTATTTTTGGATACTATGTATAATAACAGCCAGAGCTTCTCTGAAGGCTGAACCTGCCTTGAACAATGTCACTACAGAAAATACAAAGTTAGCAACCACAGGGATGAGACAGAGCAGGATGATCCATTGTGTCCCTGAGATGCAGGTCCAGCAGACGAACCTCGCTGCTCCATTCGGCTGCTCCCCGCATCATATCCTTGTCCACATCCACAGGGATGGAAGAGGGGTGAAGGGATCCTGGAAGAAGCTGCAGCTGCTTTGCCTCTCTTCTGTATTTGCATCTCTAACTCTACTCCTCTCTTCCTCCCAAATTTCTCTCTCCCCAGTTATTTTCCATCACTGAAGATGCCACCAAGTTTTCTCATCGGCATGAAATGTTCACTGGAAAGAGTAAAGTTTATTTTGTTCAATGTGTTTTTGCTAGATAAGCATTTGGGAACTGTTATTTGTCTTGCAGAAGTCCTGTTTCCTCTCGATACAGACCAGTACCCTGCAAGCCCTTTTCTGTAGTATTCTACTGAATTGTGAGTGCTGTGTCTTCAGTCAAGTCTTCATGATTATTCTCAAGTACTGCTCTGTCCTGATATGCATGCCGTTGTAACTTTTGTCAGATGTATTTATATTCAAATATTACAGGTCTTTGTTGGGAGCAATTTCATTTTTCCTCTGCAAGAACAGGGATGTGTTATGCTGGTGGTTGGTGCTGAAACAGCCCCCAAGAGCTTTTTCTGCAGGAACAGAAAGGAGGCTTAGAATACACAGTGAATCTTGAACAGAGGTCAGGAGCATGCTGTATTTTCAGGCTTATCATCCTGATACTAACTGACCAGTGGTGGTGAGAAAATAAGTGCTCCTTGTCAAGTAGTCACGAGGTGATGGTTTGTCTCCTCGCAGAAATAACGCACCCGCCAGCGATGGGCACGGCTCCAGACGGACAGATTGAAGCAAAACACACATCAGCTCAACCTGTGTCAAAACTCATTTGTTCAGTGTCTCCCAACAACTTCCGTACTTTGAAACACATTACAGGAGCATAAAAAGGGAGGATCACTTGCTTAATGGTCTGTCCATGCCCTTGCTATAGAAGGACCTCACGGTGCCCCACAGCACTCAAGAAAATTCCCACTGATTTAAATTAGTCTTCTGATAAAAGTAAGCCAGAAGACAGGACAGAGTTTTTAATGCTAGAAAACCACCCTCCTGATGGAACTACTTCGTCTGAACCATATGGTTGGAAGGACAAAAGCCCAAAGCCATGGCACCCAAGAGCAAAACAGAACAGCATCACCCAGCATGACCCTACTGGCACCACAGGTGGGTGCTGGACCTCAGTGCCTCCAGGAAACATGAATACGGGGCAGATGCCTTTGCAGCAAAGTTTGCAAGATAGCAGTGAAAGAAACAGAAAGGGAAATGCATTAACAGGCTCAAGGCAGCCCTTCCCCTGAGCACTTTGGTTTCTGTTGAGTCAGAGCTGTCATCTGCCCTGCAACAAACTTATCTTCACTGGCCATTTTGCAAGTAAGATTCAATCAGGGCTCCCTGGCTCCTCAGGGAACCAGCACTTTAGCATGAACTGCTTCCACTCAAACGTAATGGAGTGAGATTGCTCATGCCATTATTTTAAATGGTTTGAGGCCACACGGTCCCCAATTTCATTAGCTCCATTTATAAACAGACCTTCCACTTGATACTGTGGAACACAGAGATGTATACATGACGTGTCATCTTCCCACCACGCACACACACTAAAAAAAAAGTAAAACCCAAAGAAATTAAAACACGTCTCAACATCAGCAATGATCAGCATAAACCAGGATACCACTTTAAGTGTCTCCATATGACACATCATCTATGTGGAGAGGATATTTCTGCAGATATGTATAAGCAATAACTGATTGAACTATTCAATTAACTGTTTGCAAGTGGAAGACACAGAATGTCTCCTCCTATTCTGCTTCACAAATTAGAAAAAGTTCAGTCAGTCAGATCAGCAGGCAGTGCAGAAACCTGGGAGCCCCAGACTTCACCTGCACACAGGAGTACATCAAAGTTCAGGTTTTATATTTAAACTAATTAGCTAAATTACTGCCAGAGGCTCTGTGGGCACTTAAGAGATGAGTCAGATCCATGAACTTGCAATGATGCCCTTCCACAGCAGGGCAAGGGGTCTGGGAATGTGCCTGAGGAGCTGTCTTGATCATTCATTTAAGCCAGTTTACCTTAGGCTAGTTTACACTGAAATGAAATGGATTTAAGCCTAAACTCAGGGGCTGATATGTTATTGAACTGCAATAACTCCCAGAGCGTATGTCTGCATATGGGACAATACCTCTGGGTCTCTATAGCCACATGCAAGCAGGAAATAAGAAAATAATAATACACAGATCCCAAACTGAACAGCCTGACAGGAGAGAGAGATGGAGAATTCAAACACAAAACCAAGAGCAATTCAGCTTTAGTGGCTGAACGGGTGTGAGTCTAATCAGTGCTCATATGCCTTTTTCCTGGAAGTGTTATAATTTTGAATCAATTTGTTTACTTTAAAAATAATTATACAATTCTGATAGACTTTGCAAAGGCCTATAATAAGCTTATATACTTGCCTATTCATTTATTAAGTATTATTAGTGTCTTTTGTACTTTTGCAAAACCCACTTGAAAGAATAATAAAGTAATATTAAAAAAAAAGAAATAAAAGTAATGGAATTGAATGCTGATATGTTATTACAGTTTTTTGTTAATTGCAACATGGATACAGTTAAACAACAGATGCTGTGAATACTTTTTAGCTACTGGTAATTTTTGTTTTGTTCTGTTTTTCTTACAAAACAGATTTTTCATTTAAACAGTTGTTGGGTGATTTTCAGCATGGAAAATTACAACCTTCTCTATCACCTAACAAAGAAACAGTGATTTGCTATTAATCCAAAGAATAATTAAAAAAAAAAGTAATAAGCACATTTGTATCCAAACTCAAGGTATTAGAAAAAGAAAGGGCATAATCAGCTGGAATACAAAGTTACCCTGCAAACAATGTCAGAGGCAAAACCTATTGCAATAAACAGGCCAAGTATGACAAGACAAATCTGGCTCATCCACCTCAGTAACTGCTTTATGGAGGCAATTTGCTTTATATTCTTCCTTTCTTCGCCCCAGCACCTCCCGCTCCGCAACAAGGATACTGTAACACTGCATTACACAGGGCTCTGGGAATATTCAGCTGAGCGATCCTGTTACAAGATGAATTTGCAGGTTTAAATTTAATCTGTATTTTGCCCCGTACTTTGTGTTAGAAAAGGTGAAGCCTGGAAGGGGAGAGTAGGGACCCCTTGGTGTTGGAGTTGTTTCCCCAGTTGCAGTATTACAGCCAGTACTTTAGTCCTACCCAAAAGTGAGAAGAGAGACTGTTCAGCAGACACAGAATCTGCAACCACCTCTGCCCACTCATTGTACAGGGCCCCTACAAGTAGTTTAGGTTGGAGTATTACACATTTAAGTCCAGGGAACAGCAGCAGGATTCACACTGGCTCACCACTTGGCTCCCAAAACAGAGGGTATTGCCCAAGATGGCAGGACCCAAGTGTCTCCAGACACCTCAATGACAGGCTCCAGGTGTTTCTGGAAGGGCACCTGGAAGCACAAAGGGCCTTTTAGAGCCAAGTAGAGACCATGAGAGCACTGGGAATGAGTAACACCATCAGAGGGGAAAAAAAGAAGTAACTTTGGGGGGGGTTTGCCTCACAACAATATTAGAACTATCCTGGAATGCAAGTATTATAAACAATGAAAAAGGTCAGGACACAATCACCTAGGCAGGTCCAGAACAACAGTGATGTGAGATGGAAAGTGCAGGCACTGAGGCCATAAATTTATGGGATGAGAAGAGAAGCCTCTGAAGCACAATATTTACTGCCTACTCGGTATTCCTTTTTATTTTCCTATGTTTGTTTGTCCTTGGACGCTCCCTGTTTGGTATTCTCTGAGCAGTGCAGGGCTCCCTTTCAATACCCACAAGCCTTGGCCCTTCCAGGCTCACAGGGTGAGGTATTTTACCCTGCTAACATCAGACACCAAACACAGGAGCTGCCTTCTCTCCCTAATGCCCAAGATAAGGCTGCAGTGACAGGCTATAAAGCCCTACACACACAAACACACACACACACAGAGCTGATGAATATTCATTAAAACTCAACACATAACATTTATATCATTCCAGCCACACATGGAGGATGAAGTGCCTCCCCCAGGTAGCAACACCTCACTCAATTCACGATGGGCCACTTTGTACAGTGTTAGATAAAACCCACAGCCGCTCACATCCTTTGCATTTCAAGCCAGTTTTTCTCCTTCATAAACAACATTCAGAAAGGAGACTGAGGCATGCAGGGTGACCCTGCCAGCACTGCAGAACGCATCACCTTTTTCACACGCATACCCCAAGGTATTTTTCCATGAGATAACAGTTTTCAGGCTTTTTTGGACTTGGAGAAAAAGGGCTTCAGTGAAATAAAAACATCTCTTATCTTAAATCAACTGTCAGTTTAGGAAACAACTGAGCAGCATATCCTGGGTATGTACATTGTTTTATATGAAGGCACTCCTTAAAACAGAATCCCAGAAGTCCAATTAGTTTGTGAGCATATACCTTCCACTGACCTCTCCTTGCACCATAAACATGTATCCTAGGTTGTTCTCGTGCTTTCCAGGATTGCATCTGGGCTAGAAACACTGTGTAATTATCTTTAACACAGCAGCCAGGAGCATTCCAGGCCTTTTAGGCCTTCTGTACATTCATCATATTCAGCATGGAGAGCCCTCCAGATTAATACAGAGATACTAGAATGGTGATGGGGAGATAAATGGCTGGGACTGAACAAACTGTAGATTAGAAGGCTTTTAGGCACAGTCCTGCTTCATCCTTATGGCCCCCATCACCTGGCTGTGCGTGTGTACTTAATCATCTCTTGTGCACCGCACAGATGAAGTCACGTGGACGGATCCTCAACCTTAGTTATACTGAACTGTACCAGTTTACAACAGCTGAGAATTGAGCCCTGCAGCTTTGGAGAGACTCCATCAGCTTTCTTTCACCTCCTGGATTAAGACCAAACTCTGTGCTCATCCTCCCTCTCTGCTTCACTCAGAGTTCATGACCTCTGACCATTCAAACTGGACACATGGCAGCTTCCTCACAGTATGTTCTGGGAAGGGAAACAACAAATTCCAGAAAACTCTGGCTGAATGTTGCTGTAACAGCATTTATCTGAAGCCTCTTCAGCACACTATTGAGGAAGACTATGACAAAGACCACTGGTACCTGGGAAGGGCCAGCACACCTCATGCCATCCAACACCTGCCCTTCAGCTCCTGCTACAGAAAGCACCACCACGATGGATGGCAGCACAGCTCCCTCATTGCTTCAGGCAACCTGACCTGAAAATATTAAGTAATACAATCTCAGGAACATTGCACGGTGTCCAAAGCAATCACTGGATGTGATTGCATCCCTAGCCCTGTGTGTGAGAATGACTGCAGTGCTCTCTGGAGCCCATGAAGGAGACCTGTCCTCCTCCGTCCTTCCTGATCCTTCCTCAAGCCCCCTAGGTAGAAGCTGGCTGCTGGGGTTGAGCCTGGGGGTCCCAAGAGACAAACACACACATTTCACAGATATTCACACCCTGAGCTCTAAAGTACCAGCTGTTATAGAAACATAAAACCAGATTACAATTAAAATCTGAACATTTGTCAATCTTCAAAGGTGATCAGACATCCCGATCTGACTCGCTGAAACTCAGATTTTACAATCCCAGCTGCTAAGCAGCTTGCACCAGGCTGCTCATTTGTCATATGTCTCCTCACCCTGCGATTCTTGAATTGTTAAATGTTATAGAGCAGTCATACAGCATTGTTCCATTGCTTATGAAAGCTGTGCAGGAAAAAAAATCAAAAGTAATCTGGGCCAGTTCATTTGAAGTGTAAATGACTTCTGCATGCAATACAAAACGCAACAAGTGCCTTTCAAGCTGTCTCATTTATGATAACACTGCAGTTGCTGATGGAATGAGAATTCCCAGGTAGTTATCAGGGAATTTTGCATATCATTTGTACTTCATACTGCATTAGCAACTCTCACATCATGTCAGCAGCCTGAAAAAAATAAAACAATTAATAACATCTCTCCCAGTTTTTATTCTGCTTTGATTGAGTAATCTCATCACTTATCTCAAATGATTTTGCATTCAATGCAAAATGCTTTGTTCTTTTTGAAAGGAAAAAAGAAACCTAACACTTCCCCTGAATTATCCCAGTTTACTCAGATGAACAGTCAGCCATCAGCAGAAGAAATATCTGGTTATCACATCTCCAAGGTACACAGGCTGTGTAAGACTATCGGGTATCTCACTATTAGCAAAATTGATAGAAGCAGAGCTAAGGCTGTGTTTCATCCTTGACCTGTACAAACAAAAGAAGGAACAACCAGCATCCCAAAGGTAAGACAGCCATGGTCATATGGATGAATTTTAGGAATAGAAAGTGACACCAGTGAAAAAAATGCATTTTTACACTTTCACTTGAATTCTTCGCAAAAGCCAAGTTAAAAACCCAAACATTCTTCAGGTTTTTTGTTTTAGTTCATTGCCCTGGCTAGAGCTGTGTTAACATTTTATCAGCTTGACACCACAGTTGGCAGCTTGTACGGGTCAGGAAGAACAGGCAGTAAGCAAGTAAACACTCCTCTGTAAAACTGCATTTTTACCTTTCCAATATCTCCAACCCCTGGGCTCTGGGTTTTCTGTCCCACCAAACACCACTTTACCAAGGTTAGAACACTTACCCTGCAGCGCAGCAGCTGCTCTAAACGCTTCCCTGGCTGCAGGCAGGAGCCCAGACAGCATCTCCCTCACATACTGAGGAAGCTGAAGCCATACCATCACTTATGCACCAGTTTGACTCCAGCAGTGGAGAGTCAAGAGGCTGCTGGGCAAGGGAATCTGTATCTCCGGGATTACATCACACCACTTCTTTCCCCATCATGCCACAAGTCTATTCCCTAGGCTCCCCACAGCAACTTCATCCAGCAGCAAAGTTCAGAGCCTGAAGAGGTTTATATCAGCACATGGTACCAACTCATCATGTGCCACCACTGGCTGGAGTCAGACAGAGCTTTGTGGATGCTGTGACTGGCACCAGACACACGACACTGCCAGCACAACTGAATCCTGGTCTGACACTGCAGCTCTGGAGAGTGCTAAAAGCAAAGCTGGATGCAAGGGACAGAGCTTTGTAATTTGTGCAATTTGCAATTTTGCATCGTTAGGCTTATGTCCCCTCATTAGGCTGTGCAGTCTATGCCCCTCATTTCCGCTGTCTTATTTCTTTTAGTACCAGCAGCACTTCGGTGAATTTCTGAAATAGTCCTTACTAGATATTTGGTTTCTCTTAAAATAAAATTTGCAGAAAACAAAAACATAACATTTAAATGTCCTTCAGTGATCCATCTTCTAAATTACAGTACACATTAATTTTTCACAGACCTTTGTGAAGCAGTTTTATTTTCTCATATCACACTTCACATGACAAGAGGAAAGGATTTAGCAAAAGCACCAATGTAAGGTTTATCAGCAAAAAATATGAATTCAAAAGAATTCACTCCAAAAATTGCTCCCTGGTTGTTTGTTTGTGGGGTTTTTTTTCCGTTCCTTAAAGATTGCCATGAAATTACAATTTCTGAAATAAGGGGACTTTCATAATACCTCCAGTCAAGTGAGCAGGGCATCAGAGGCCTGACACATACACTGAATAAAGGCAAATGTTGAAAAATCAGGTTTCAAACCAGGAGAGGGGGAAATAAAACAAAATAAAAACACACACACAAAAAGCCTGTAGAAAAACCCAAACAAACAAACAAAAAGAAACCAACCAAACGGAAACAAGCAAGAAAACTGATCCTAATTGTTAATGGAACGTGGGCAAAATCAGACCATTCAGGCAGATTTAATTGCCTTTCCACAAATGACACTTCAAAGCAAATAAGCAAATCTCGATGCTGAGGAATTTTAAGGACACGTTAGACAGCCATCTGTCAAGGATAAAGCAAGACCTAGATGAACAGGTCCTGCCTTCAGGCAAGAGGATGGACAAACTGACCTCTCACTATCCTTCCCAGCCTCATTTTCTCTGTGAAATCTGTGAAATTGGAGCAATACACATATGTAACACCTTAGCAAATCTTTAGACTAGTAACAGGTTGGAACAGAGGATACTAATAAAGCTTGTTCTAAGCCCTATGATACACCAGGTTTTCTTTCCAAATTTCAGAATAAAGTGCTTTTTGTGGCATAATATAGACCTGGATAGGTAGTAGGGGAAGCAAGGTTAATTTTCGAGTCCAAGATCCCTGCAGGCATCCCTTTTCTGTTGGAATTACAGCGTCTCCAAGCCAACTGTGGCAATTCACATACATTAAGCTCCAGGGTAAACTGCTAAGCACATAGGAGAAAAGGCGACCGAGCCAGGTGGGCAGGAGAAAGGAGGCACGTGGTGTGGACACACAGAGCAGCAATTAGGAATCTAAACCCAGACAAAATGGTTCTAAATTCTGGCCTAAACTTATAATTGTTTTCTGCACTGAGAGTTATTATTTTAAAATTTCCTGAAGGATCTTTTAGAACTGTATTCCATGAAAACCTGGGAAGTTTTAGGTTGAGCAACCATGAACTTAATTCCAGCAAATTGAAAGTGAATGCAGTGAAATACCTGACTACATCCAGTGCCACAATCTGATGTATCGGAGCTGTATCCAAGTTACATATGAATGGCCACATTGCCTTGGGTAGTCTAAAAATCTACAGGGGTTTGTTTCACACATCGAAAAATATAAAAACAAACTTGGGAAAAAGATGCCATGAGGAAATAGTTTACCTTTTCCATTCACTGCACATGCATTTTTACAGAGACAACACACACTAGATAGATAAGAACAATTTTCCATCATTAAGGAAGCCTTAAACAACCCCTGACTGCTAATACCATCATCTCTTAGGCTCCTACTAAATTGCAGTTATTTGTTCAAAACAAAATGATGAGGCCTGTGATACAATACAGCAATTTAAGCAATGAAGAATACAACACCTGTAATTCAATTTCATGGCAACTGCTTTCACAACATGTTTCTATAACACTATTACGATATAGGAAACTTCTCTCAGTGCAGCAATTCTTTTTATAAGGAAGCCAGGCTCTCAAGAGAGAAGTGAGCTTTAAGTAGACAAATACTGTAAACAATAAGCAATTTGTATGTCCATGCCAGTCCTTTCAGGTCTATCTCCAGTTAGTTGCCACTCTTATAGTTCAGTTTATATTTCATATTGAGAGGCTGTTGTCAGAAAAGGTAACAATAAAAGTCACCTGAGATTCCTAACCTTGAGAAAGTTTCCAGGCAGAGGAACATATGGGAGCTTCCCTTCCCATTCATCTTTGCTACAACAGTCACCAAAAAAAGCTGTAAATCCCAGGCATATGACCTTCCCAAAAAGTCAAGGAGGGAGCAGGGGGAAGATGGAGATATCAATAATGACTAGTCAGTGCAGGATATACAGCAAGCACATTCTCCCAAAAGGAGAATTCTAGTATTAGCTCAAAGCCCCACAGCTGAACTGCATCCAACAGCAAATCTTTCTCATTCTTCATGGCAAATGATGAGACCACTTGCTATCCTGGTGGAAAGTTCTTTAGAGTATAAATTCATGCAGATATAAAAATTGAGGTTTCCAAGGAGTAACACTGATGTCCTCCTTCATTCACTATTGAATCATGCCACCATGTTCACTTTATATACTGAAATTAGAAAGAAATCCCACACCCAATTAGGGATTTCTTTCTGGGTTTGACGGGTGGAACAACTACCAAGGCAATAGTTTCAGGAAGTCTTTGCAATGGTATAGACTAGCCCTGATAATGAAAATCTTTCCATCTCTTCTTCCCAGCTTTTTGTTCCTTATAAACCTCCTTTCCCTGCACCAGGGCAAGGATTTGGGCAGAGATCTGGATGGAGGAACTGTGCCAGACCGAAATGCCTACAACAGTGAAAGTTCTCCATGCAGAACGGAATGGAATTCCCCATGAAGAAAAGGTAAACATTTGTTCTGGAATAGATCTGGTGGGAAAGATCAAGGGCACCCACCCCTAGGTTTCATGGAATGTATCTGCCATAGGGACATGTTGCATCTCAATGACTGTAGGTTGGAGAAATGTCTCTCAACTGTAAGAAGAAATAAGAAGTTTCTTCTTCTATAAGAAGTGTTCCTACTGATGAAATGTATATCTGGTCATAAATCACTCCTGGTTAACCAGCTCTGCTTGAACCCCAAATCAGCAGGACAAGAAAGCCACCTCAAGTCCCGTTCTATGCTACTCTCTCCACCCTCAAAGTAGAAAACCAGTATAACCACAATGTTTTAGTAGCTCCTGTCTGCATTTAGTATCTGTTCATACTTACATTATAAATAGAAAAGCTACTGCCTTGAGCATGAAATACCCAATTCTGAGATTCTTCATCAACAACTATTACACCTACATTGATATTCCCAATATGAAAGGAAAACAGCTAAAAATATTTGAACTCTATTACTATTAAGAACCCCATTTGAGAATGGCTCTTCAGTTCTCCCTGCTTAATTTTTACATTGCAAGGAATCAAAACAGGCTGATATGCTGAAAATACAAGAAGGTCCCAACCTGTTCATCCATTTCAGGAAAACCTTGAACGAGGTAATAAAAGTTGTTGTACCAAGCTCTATAATTAGGGAGTAAAAAATTAAGCACCTCTGTAGCTACCCACAAGGAAATAATGATTTCTGGAAGTGTATACACAGAAAATAAGAGTCAACTGAACTAATTTCATCCCCTCTAACCCTTGATTTGGTTGCTTCTGCATGCTGCATCTGGTTGCACATCAAAGGTTCAGTGGGGCTGTTCTTTACACTCAACAGGAAACCCGTAGCTTTTTTATCTGAAGATATTCAGTCTGTACTCATCAGTGACTTCTTCCTGTAGCCCATTAATTAGCTCTGCATGCTGCCTGCTATCAGAAACATGAAGGCAACTACAAATGAACATGTGCACTGCTTCTAACAAAATGAGACCGACACAACTGGCACCCGTCTACGCTGCAGATGCAAAATACTGAGTAGGACTAAAACTGGGTGGTTTGGGGATGAAAATATGACTTCAAAGAGGTAAGACTTCAGAATTTCCAACAACACACCTGGTGTTTAAATAATTTTGATAATGAAATGTGCAGGTTGTTACACTATCAGAGCACAGAGAAGGAGTGTGATGTTCACCAGGAACTCACAAGGAAACTGGATTCTCTTCTCCATTCTCCTTGAGATGGGGCTTATCATACTCACTTTTACCCACCTACAGGAAAGTCATAGAATCATAGAATGCCCTGGCTTGCAAGGGACCTTAAAGATCATCTAGTTCCAATGCCCCTGCCGTGGGTAGGAACACCTTCCACTCGATCAGGCTTCTCAGCTCCATCCAAAGTTATTATTGAGGCTCCTTCTGAAGTCAGTGAAGAAAGACCACCATGTCTAGCATGCATTTCATTATATCCTAAGACAGAAGATAAAAGGATTCAATTGCATCTGGAGGTGCCTTTATTTTCAACATCTACAGAGGGAATATTAAAAAAAAAAAAAAAAGACTAGGCAGCTTTTGTTGGCTAAAACTAAGCTAAGTTTGGTTCTATTGCAAACACCTCAGTGAACCTATGCTGGCCATGGACATCTCTGCATCTCAAATCTGCAGGTAGAAGGCACAAACATCTCCCTTCATGATTCACAATGACCATGGTCACCTTGGATTGAAATATGGAAAAGGGACAGTCTTCAACAGTGTATGGCATAACAAAGATTTAATTTCAAGTAAGGCTTCATATTACTGATGAAATAACAACAAAAAAATTTCTATAACTCCTGATGTTGTTTTTAGCTACCAAGCCTCTCATGTAAGCACAGTGATTTAAAGAAAGTCCCCAAGCAGCCCCATAATTTCTGAGCACTATGACAAAAGCATATTAAAAGGCCAGAATAGGACAAGGCATTACTGATCTCGGTTGAGAAAGAAGAGGAAAGCCTCAGCAACTGCTACAGCACTACACAAAATATAGCATTTATTGAATATTTCACCATTTCAGGACTCTCAATCATCCAGCTGGTTGTGGTGTTAGTTCTCTGTCAGGCCTGATGCTGATTAAAAATCCCTATGCCAATCCAATTCCCCTCATCACACTCCTATGGCATATTTGTCTTTTACAGGGGACCTTGATGTCAATAGTTAGCAGAGTTTATCCCTTCTTCTAGCAGGTGAAGGACCTGACCTGACTGAGATATGAGTTTGGAGTTACCTTCTATTTCCTCAGCAGCTTCTTTAGCTGAAAGAGGGTTTGCTGGGAGCAAAAAAATCTCAGGCACCCTAAATTTTGAATGTTTTAAAAGGCTGTCTCAGGGTTTCATGTTTCTGTTGTCACATCAGCTTCTCTTTGCCCAGAGAAGTTGTGGTTGCCCCATCCCTGGAGATGTTCAAGGCCAGGTTGGATGGAGCTCTGAGCAACCTGGTCTAGTGAAAGGTGTCATGGCAGAGGGGTAGTAACAAGATGATCTTTAAGATCCCTTCCAACCCAAACCATTCCATGATTCTCTTTAAGGAAAATTATTAGACAAAACTCCCTCCAAAGGCTAGCAAAGCTCTGCCAGTAGTCTACAAGGAGGTGGGCAAAACCCAGCATCTTTCACAATTAATTCAGTAGAAGCAGAAAAATATTTACAACTGCTGTTTTTGCTGAAGAAATCACAGGCAGAATTTTGCTCTCATTGAAAACACAAAGAGATGGGTTAGGCTTCTACTAAAGAAGCACAGATTTCAAATGATGAGCTTATATAGTTACTTTTTGTTCACTTAAAGCATTCCTAATTTATAAATTACAAAAGAGATTACTTGTCACACAAACTCTGATCTTAATGCTATAACAGTCTTGGCCTAATATTAAAAAGGAGGGGGGGTGTATTTTTTGGGCTTGGGGGTCAGTTAAAGGTAGAAGGCTGGTAGTATGAAGGCAGAGATTGTTGTAGTATGCATTTCACAGCATCTACCTCAGCTGGCCTTTCTTTATAAAGTCAACATTTCTCTAGCTGTAACACATAAAATAGACAAAAAAGATTAGGAAAGGTTTAGCACATTCATTTTACAGATGGAGAACCAAAGGCCAGGAAGTTAAAGCACGTGCCAGGGCTTTCCAGTAAGTACATGTTGGAGGTCTATATCAAAAGCAGCCATCCAGGACCTGAGCAGGATAGAGGTCACAGGGCTATCTTTCTTCTTCAAGGTAATTTCCCAATTCTCTTTTCTTACATTTTATGAAAATATATTGAAAATTAACTTTTTGAATTCCCATATCGAAATAAATCTCATGTAATGTCTACTTTGAGCTTCAGTTCAGGCAGTTTTCTCCCCCCCCACTGCTGAGGTTCCTCACACAAAAGACTTTATACCTACTGACTTGATAACTTTTGCAAATGCTTCATTATTATGAACCAACCACGGCCAGAGAAAATGTGCTACAGTTCAGGCAGGGTCTGTGTTACATATTCAAATTCATTAGCTCTATCAGCCTTCTAAACCTCTTATGTTTGATTAAGTCTCATCTCCAAAAAACTGATTAAATCTAGTCAGCCTCTTTAAATTATTATCCCTCATTGGTCCAACTGTGCTAAATGTTTCTAAATGTGACAGTAATCTAGTTTTAAACAAACCAGCTGCAGAGTCTATAAAATCATCTTTAGCAAGCTGGTAATCGTTGTGATGGATTCACCAGCAGCAGCAAGTGCAACGTGAGTCATGTCCGTGAACCTGCCCCAGCACAGCTGGGCCACGGAAGGCTGGAACTGCTCAGGCTGCCACTGACAGCAAATGCACCAGTATTTCAAGAAATTTTTGAACTGTACACACAAAAGCCCAGAAGACAAGGCCCAAAGGCCAAATGTTAAAAGGAAGGCAGCACGTCAGAAACACAGAAATTCGTGCAAAGCTACTGGGCCTGCAAATCAGGGGCTGCTGACCCAAACGTACTGCACGCGTGTCTTGTAAATGTACACCTCTAAAAATCTCTGTTTTTAAATTGTTAACTTCTTCCTTCAAATACTACGCAAGATCCGAGCTGCCTTTTTAACACACACACACAAAAAAAAAATAAAATTCCCTCCATAATCACACGCCTGGCAGTGGGAAGAAGCCAACACGCCACTGCCTGCAATGCAGTTTAAGGATAAAAGACGGTCAAGTCTGATGTTATCTAAGGACCTTGGACCCCAAATTCATTTTTAGAAATGTGATCACTCTTACGCAGGTGAGTTTGCATCCACTTGCACCGAGCCGTTAGCACAAATGGAAGAGCCCCTGCCTCTATCTTCCCTACGTGCACGGTCTCTCTTAGGAAACGTTTTGATCATTTGGCAAATTAACAAGAACCAGATGGATTTTTCTCTTTTTCAACCATTGCTCCGCAACTTGTACAGGGCCACTCACACTTCTAAGTAGTTCCACAACAAACATCAGAAATATAGGGAAATATTTCAGTGCTGTGTCGAGCTGGGGTGATAAATGTGAGAGAAATCTCTTGGAAAGGAAATGTCTTCCACTGGTCAAATTATGAATGACTGTGCAGCAAAGAAAACTCCTGATATAAAGTGTTCTTTTGCAAATTTAGCCCCAAACACCATTTTTCTGGTCTGACCTATTGTAACAGATATATAAACACGCATATGGGCAGAGACCACTTTTTTCTCCAGGGGTTTGTGCCCCTCAGCAACTGGGGAGTCTCTGGGGAAAAAACAATTACTATTATTAGGTCACAGGAGATTGCTCTGTGCGTTGCTCAGCTGAGCTTTCTGTCTTCCAAAGGTAAACAGCCCTTTCAACCCCAGCAGTAACACGATGCAAGCAATCACCAGTCATGTTGAATTGCCATCAAACCACTGACGTTTAGTAAATTAAAGTCCCTATGCCATCAGCTGTGCTCAGGGCCCGTTTCAACCTGAGGATGTTCCATTACGGTTTTTTCAAAGAACTTCATTTTTTTTCAACTTGGGAAATTGCAAGCGATTGCATTCAGCAAGCAAATAATAGAAAACTCATACATGCTGGAGAATAGGAATGAGCAGCCTAGAAAGCATCAAGTGAGGACAAGGATCTGATGATGGTAATAGCAGAGGAAAACTCGATATAGACGTATGAGGGCAAACTGCTACACTCGGAACCACTGCATCCAGAACAGCAGTAGGCTCCCTTTGTGAAAACAGTTTAAATCACCACCTGTGTATCTGTACAATGACTGTAGTCTGGGGGCTACAGCAGCAACAGAAACTTTTTTTTTTGCCTTGAAACACAGGTTTCTATTGTAAAAGCCTGACCACATATCTTCCTCCTCCCCAAGCCTCTTATAGCTACAGGCTCCTCACCCTGACAAGCTCAAGCTCTGGAGCTCTGGAGTCCTCAAGATTTAAGGATGCAGAAGTATGGATCTGCACGGATCTGAAAACCACTAGTTCACCCCTTTTTGGTGGGCCTGTCATACACAGAGACTTTCCAGGTGTGCAGCTGGGACTCACAGCCACACTCTCCACATCTGCACATAGGAAGTTCTCTTTCACACTGGAAATGACTGAAAGAAAGCAAATTTGCTTATGGAACATTCTAATGAGCACATTCATAAGGTATTTTCTCAAAAAATTGAGTCTTCCTCTTCTTGTCCTCTTTGGCACACCCAACAAACATCAACAGAAGCAACATAAATTCTCAGTGGGTTGGTGGATTCACAAACCACAGACTTCTCTGTTAGGTTACAAGTTTCAGTCAAACCAAGCACAAGTCAACTGCATCCTCAGCAACATCTCCTGCTGTCACAGGCACTCATGGTGGTGTCTCACAACAGGTCTACACCTGGTAAGTGTGAATCCCTAGGCTTGGATTTCTTGTTATAGATGTGCTGCTTTATTATTAGGCTATAATTTGTTTATTCTCCTTTTCTAAACTGAAACTCAAAAGGGACTGTCAAGACAGAAAATCCAATCTAAACGGGCTCCCTAAACACACCCATCCTGGGGCAGGTCCAGTGGTTATTTGAGGATGGCAGCTGGCACCTGTGGCCTTTGGTGCGGCACTTTCGGACAGTGATGGAAGAGGACAGCTGGCTGGGCTGGCACGAGGCGCCACATTTGATTGATGGAGTGATCCAAGTGTCACAGGCTCGTAGCCTGTCATTAACACTCTGCGCTTCCTCCGAGCGGGAGGCACACGCCGTGCGGCAAAGCCAGGGCTGCTCCAAGAGCCTGTGTGCCATTCTGCTTCCCCAACACACCCAGCTTCATTAAAGTTATTCTTTACATATATAGATATACATATTTTTTTACAGACAAGGGGTATAGGGCATCGCAGCACACAAGTACCGAAAAGTCACTCCCTTTTTACGTGAAAAATTCAGCCATTTTTATGGATAAACGAGTCGTAAAACATTTTGTTCAGGCTATTTAATTCATCAACTAGCTGGACAGAAAATATGCTAGGATGTTAATTTAACAGAATTATTCCCCTCTCAATAAGGTAAATGTTAGATGAAGATCATTAGGCAGGCTGGCAGCCCTGTCATCTTCCTTCTGCCAGATAAACCCACCAAGCGAAGTAGCTGCTAAAGAGGCTCTGGCAACGTGAAGGGTTATAATCTTCCCTGAGTGGACCCTCCTGCTGCCACATTTCCTATATTTTTGAAGCTGGTTTAGGATTGTTCTTTTAGCCCACAGTTTCATTTGTCTTTAAGAATACCAAAGCTATGATTTCAAAAGTCAAACATCCACATGAAAATCCATCAATATATTCATAGGAAAAACAAAGCCTTCTGCCTAAATGCTGTTCTGTGTGTCACATCACAGCCAGGTACCCTATTCCTGATGTGCTATCGAGTTTATTTGACCATCAAATAAAATAACTTTCACAAATTGGGTTAGTGTTTTTCCCCACGGGAGGGGTTATTATTTATAAGTAGATCTTGACCTTAAAAATGAACTCCATCCTGCCTTAGATAGTTTAAAAATGGGCCAGAGTTTCTGGCAGTTCTGTGATTGAAGGCTGCATTCCCCTTTGGAAAAAAAAAAAGGAAAAGAAAAAAAAAGAAAAAAGCAATTTCACTGTTGGTTCAGATCTTAAAACTGAAAAATCTTTATGATGAAAATATTTAAGTTTTTTTCCACTCTCAACTCACTGCAATGGCATAAAGCAAATAAAAGCCTAAACAGAGGAGAGCAAATATTCCAAATTGCAACAAGGAAAGTGCAAGGAGACCCTTGCATGGAGCACTCAAAAATGATTTGGTCTGCTCCCGGTTGCAGAAAAATATAGACACAGCTTTAATAAGAAAACAACCTGAATTTTGAGGGGTTTTCACAGAAACTATAAAACCATTCAGAACTGTTAATGAACCTATGATAACACAAGAGTGCACTGCTTTTGCCTGTCCTAGCAGCAGAAGACGATAGTTGTTGAAAAGCACAAGAGGTTTCCAGGCTGGAAACATTGTAATTCAACTGAATTGGATCTCATTTCTTATGTCTCAGTCCCTTATTTCCAGATGCTTCCCTTTGTCTTCACGTTCTACAGTTTGGTAAATTCTTGTAGCAGGGATTATAATTTCCTGGGCATTTGTACAGCACCAGCACAGCAGAGCCTCCAGCACCAACACACACCCAGTCAGTGTGTGAGAAGGGGGTGAAAGGATAAAGGATAGGCTAAATTTACTGCCTTTTCCTATAATTTTTTCCCATTCAAATATCTGTAGGTTCTCAAGTCGTTCTCATGGCCATCATATTCATTCCTAAATGCACATAAAACAATATGACTAACATCTGGGTTGTTATTCATCTATGTTCTTCCCCAACATTAGGAATTCTTCTATCTAATGTGGCAAAGCTGAAGCCAGTAAAGCTCCCTTGTGTTTACTTATCTTCATGAAAAAGCTACTGAAGCATCTTGAAACTCTCACCCCTCTGGGTCCTGAACAGGCTGACACACATCTCTCTCATTTCTATTCCGTTTTTGTTCAATTGGAGCTGCATTACGTGGTTATTGTTTCACTTCTGAGCCCAGGACTGTTCAAAGCCTCCCTCTTCCATGTGGATAGTGCTTTTGTAGGAAAGATAATAAAATTTATTCAGCAGCTCTTAAAAGTCTCCTCACATAGAAAGGCGTGTGGGGAAAACAGCCTTTCAAAGCTTTGAAGCTATATACCAAAACATCTGTTCGGGTTTCAAGGAGTTTACAGCCCAGTTCCCAGAGCTCCTATCAGTAGGTTGAAGAATCCTTCAGAGCTCCAGTACAGCTTTTTTCAAACATCTTCCTGCGATCAAACATAGAGGTTTGAGCTTAAATACAAAATGTAATATTTCTTCCCCTCCCCATGTTTTCAGGGCTCTTTATCTAATTCCTCCAGTAGTTTTTTCCCATAAAACCTTTTATGACTTCTCAGCAAGAAAGGTTTGGATTTCTTCGTTATTGAAGTTTCCAGTTGAAAAGATTGCAACTTCATTGCAAGGGGTCAACTTGCACGTTAGACAATGTATCACATAGCAGCATTTAAATAGACAGACTGATCAACATAATCATCCTAATATTTACCAGTTGTTGTAAAGACGAAAACTTTACAAGACACAGAAGAACATACAATATGTACAAACCCACCAATTTTGAGAAGCTAGATCTGACGAGCCAAATAAATCAATTGACATAAACTGTAGAACTAAAACAACTATTGTTTGACCTGGGACAAAGAGAACAGGATACAAACACCATACTCTTCCAAAATAATCCCAACTTGTGGCCCAAGGGCTTCCTGAGCCAGCAGAGGTTGTCTCTGCATATGAGAACCACAAATGCTTTTTCTTGCATCCAGGACCTGAACTCACAGAAACTTTCAGCTATCAGAGTATCCTGCATGGAGACTTCTAGAACCAGGTTCTGTGTGAAGAATAATCTCCTTCTGTATATGTTTAAGTCATTTGAAGTTTCTATATGATGCTTTCTGATTCTTCAACTATAAAGGAAAATAAACAGTATCCCCTATTAGTTTTTTCCATCTTGCGATTGGCAGACCTGCACCGTTATCCCTTCACTCTGTCATCTCTTTTCCAGCTGTTTTTCCATGTCCTAAATTGTTCACTCATTTCATCATTTTCTTTAAATTTAAAGCTATTATCACCTGCCTGGCAAAGAATGGTTTGAAATTTGACTTCTCATTGACCAGAAGAAAGAAATATGCAGCTACGGCGTATCTACAGGACAGCTTCCTTCTTTAAAGTGATATATTCTTGAATAGAGGTGATAAAGAGAGGGCACAGATTGTTTTGGATCACACCAAAATACCAAAACCCCTTTTCACAAGGAACATGTCTGCCACAAGGACTACAATAGCACCACCATATCCTGCAGTATTTTCCACAAGTTATCTGTGCTACATGACAAATACTTTCCCAATTCGCTCCTCTTTGAATTTTTCCTTAAGGAACCTCTAGGATGAAAAAAAAAAAAAAGCCCATAGCCCTCATATTGCTGAAAGTTATCAGCAGCCACAGCTTCAATGAAACAAAAAACATTCTTTACAAAGACCACAAAACAGAAGCTTAGAGGATTCTCAGTTTAGCCGTCCCTTAAAGTTTCCTCTGCCTTTTTCTCTTTAGAGTATTAGCAATCACTGAGAAGAATTTCTCATGTGGGTAATTTGATTTTTATCTCTGGAGTGGGTGGAAAGGACTAAGAGGATGATCGTTGCTGGCCTGCCCAAAGAGGGGTTGGGAAGGGTTTAACTTCTGTTTCTGGGTACACCAGATAAGGAAACACTCAGGGGGCAAAAGCCTATTCACACTGAAGGACAGTGCTGGCATAAAAACAAGGGGTTGCAAACCAGCTGTGAGCAAATACCTACTGGACATGAGACAGTGAGGGTCTATACCACTCTTCCAGGGGAAGTAGTGGGGGCCAGAAGTGTTTGTACCTCTAAAATAGAGTTTGATCAGTTAATGAAAGGGCTCATGTGATATGATTGCTTATGATGGCAGGAAAATGCACCTAATGACCCAGGAGGTCCCTTCCCAGACATATATTCTCCTGGTGAGGGGTCAGCCAGCACAATGAGTACAAAGAACAGGTAATAGTAGACCCCGTGTAAAATTCCGGTGAATTTTCTGAGTTTTGCCCAGGACTGCAGAAAAGCTGGATTTTCAGTCCAGGTACACAAGTGAGGGTACTACAGTTTCATATAAAACCCTACCAAGATACTCTTTTTTACACCACTTGAAAACAATCAACTCAGCGCAGCTGAAAAGCACACCAGTACTAAAAAAAATAAGGAAAAAAAAAACCAACAAAACAAACACACCAGAAATTGGATTCCTATTGAAGTGGGAGAGACAGTAGCCTTCAGCATTAATCTTCAATAAATACAATTTTGCCCCTTTAAGCTTCTACTAACCCTCCTGGCTCCAGGTGCTCAGCAGCCAATCAGGGCACTTCGTTACTGAGTTGCCCTTGAGGAAAATTTAAAATTCTTCAGAAAAAAACCAAGATCAGTTGTTCAAAATGGTATCAAGCAAACAGTATGTGGAGCACACACCCAGCAATGCCCCCAGTCTCCTGCACAGGCAGGAGCAGTTGCCATAGGCACTTCTGGTCGTCATGAACAAACATCAGCTACAGGAAGGAACATCAACTCATCAACATCCCCTTTTACAGCCAGGGGATGCTCTGCTTTTGTATTTTCCATACATCATATATAGAAGCCCCTCTATTTAGCAATAATGCAAATACAGCATCTTTTTCACAAAACCTAGATTTCTCTTACAGTGTGGAATTACATTTTTTAAAGGACTGCATAACCCATCCTAGATCCCCTTCTTGTGAAAGGGTTTGGAATATTACACCACCAGCAGCATGGTATCTTGCACCAGATATCAGAGATTTTTAAGACCCGAACAAACCATTAGCTGATTTAATCTGATCAGTCACATGAGCCAGTGTCCCACAGTCCCCTCAGTATTAAGCTCATACCTTCAGTCCAGCCAGAAGTCTCTCAAAGTCATTCTGTTCATGATCTGAGAACAGCAGTCAACAATAGTTTGGTCTTCCACTATCCAGCAGAGCCTCTATCTTTCAATTTTAATTTGCCTGGCCTTAATTTGGAGCTGTGGATACTCATATGCCTTTTTCCACTAAATTAAAGGCCTGTTATCTGTCACAGTGATATGCAGAATGGAGCAAGGCCCAGTTCTGCAATTCAGTCTGACAAAGAGAGATAACTTTTCCTTGTCCAACTGGAGCAGCTTCCAAGGCTAGTGAAAAATCATCATGCTTCTAATTCAGCTACACTGATTTATACTGAGGAAATATGACCTCCATAGCCTCAGCAGCAGTTTACAATAAGGTGCTAAAGAAAATGTCATTTCCAAGAATATTTATTAATAAAATGTAAATTATAATGAAGCTGATGTCTAGCACTTATCTCACATTCCTTTTTCTCATCTATCCAGACTACGCTCACAGTAATGAAACAAATGTTCATTCTTCTATTTATGTGCTCTGTTCAAAAGTTTTGTGCTTCCCTACACCTCTAGTCAGCTGTGTCTGAATGATGGCAACAAGATAAAGATAACATGATTATAAAAATAAATCAAAAACAGTACAGAAATGCTCCTTTGGGTTTTTTTTAGTCTGCAAAATGACAGTCTATTCCCTTTGCTTCATCGCCAGTCATCACAGTTGATAAACTGTGCTCTCTCATAAGCAAAGTGATTTTTCTCAGTAGAGAAAGCAGACTATTTCTGCTTTAAAGAGAAAACATTTACACAATCCTCATGGCTTCTAGGATTCCCCATGCCACAAGTTTCCTATTTAGAAATCTCCTCCCACTTACACACCCCATCTGGCTGTGTTGGTGGAATGGCTTAAAATACAGATTAGCTCCTTCTCTATACAGTTCTGCCCTACTCTTTGCACTCTTCTAAGACACTGAAGAAATCAGGAGGGCTATTTAAATTACACAGCACACAACACACTCCCTAGACGTTTGTTTTTAACAGGCTTTCCATCAGATGCTGTAAGTACTGGAGAAAAGTTGGGAATTTTAGCCTTAAGAGGTGATAGAGACTTTCTGTAAAGGTGTGAGGTTTAACTCTCTGGGGGGGGTGCATCCCATGAGGAAAATGGAGAGCACAGATAAGTCTCTGTTTCGTCACTTTAGAGAAAATTAGAACCCTAACACAACTTTGAAATCAGTGGTCTGAGGAAAGCCGTCCTTACATCAGGACACCAGAAACATTGGGACAATTCAGCACACAGACTCTGGCCAGCACCTTCTGGACAGTGAGGTCCATTTTCACCACTGTAAGAACATTTAACCCTCGAGCAGCTGAAGCCAGTGTTTGCAACAACAATTAAAATAGCATTAATTACAAAGGAACTCCTAATAACTATGGGCTTTACAGACCATATAGCAGCATCTCGGGTCAGATGCCTGAGCAGCCAAAGCCGAATGTGATATTTCTCTCAGTGACTGTGGTTTAAGAACATTAAATGTGGCACTGCAGCAAACATCAGTGTATTAAAACTGCCTGCTGCAACAGAAATGAACAATTGCAAAGAGCCTTTGTCAAGCCATGTGGAGCACTTTCTAACACTCTAACTGCGTCAGAGGAGCTGACCTGCTTGCATTCCAGCAGGAGTTTTGAGCTGACTTCAAGTCACACACAGGAGTTAAGAGAATGAAGAACTGCGCTGGAGTTGTTTTACAAAAGCAGCCAACAGCGAGGTCCGCTTTTGTTAATGTAATCATTATATGAAAAAGATGTCAAATGCTAGCTTTTATGCCAGCTGAAACTTCGTCTTGGGAAAAATGCTCTTTGAAAGTTGCAATCACTCCGGCTGTGTTCAAACCAAGCATATAGACCAGAAGAATCATTTTAGTTTCTTTTTTTTCCCCCTTCACACAAAGCCCAACCATTTCTTTGCTATAATACGAGGGTTCCACCTCTCCATTTGCCAGCGGATGTCCAGCCCACCTAGTACCCACTGTTCTCACCAGACACCCAACCAGTACTTCAACTTCCATACAAACCCATTCTTGAATTACCATCCCTCCCAAACTCCCAGCAAGAATTTCCTGCCCAATATCCAATTCCCACCTCAGTTCCCCCTATATTCTAAAATCCCCTCCCTCTACAGCCTCAATTCTCCCTCCTGCTCCCAGTAAGGTTCCTGCCTCACAAATTACTCTCCTAGACCAATCTCACACAGAAAGCCCTTAAGTCCAAACTCACCTAAAGCATTTTGATAATAGAAAAGCATCTAGGTGTGGATTATTTTATACCCAAGTGAAATGCACAGGGAGATATGGCCAGACTATCCCAAGCATAACTTATCTTTAAGCCAGTGTGACAATCAGAAGCAACAGCACAATCAGAATCCCCTGTGGCTCCTCCATTAATGTGACACTTTGCCTACAGTGACTTCAGCAGCCATGGAAAATTGCATTGAGGTTTGTATGGTATTTCATATAAACTGTGGGAGCAATACTGAAGGTCAGAGCAAGAGCACTGCATCTGCCTGAAGTTTTACCTGTAGCAGCCGAAGCAGCCAAGAAGTTTGTCCAGAAAAGTTTGAAGAAAGCCGCAAGGGATGGAAGAGATCTCTGGAGGTACTGGAGCAGACTTTAAGCAAGGTGAGGTGTGTATGGCAATAAACCTACAGCTCAAATATCGCTCACAGGCATAAGCACTCAGCTCCTCTTTCCCCTCCATTAAATCACATTTCCCTCCCACAGATGAGAGCTGTCGGGAGAGCTCTGTGCCAGCCAGAGGAACAGACTGAGATGAGCAGGGGAAGATTAATTGAAAACTGAGAAAGAGGAGGATGCTCAAGATAGCAAAGCAGCAGCTCTGCAGGGCAAACAGGGAAGAGAAACTGTGTTCAAAAAGCAGATTTAGAGAATTGGGTGGCAAATGTTTAGAGTCACCAGGGCTTGGGACCGCAAACAGATTTCCTAGTGAAGGAAGCAATAAGACAACTCATTTTTTACCTATACTAGCCTTGCTTCTGGGGTGATTAGTTCCCTTCCCCTGAAGCCTCTGGCTTCCTCAACCCTGAAAACTGGAGTGTTCTCTGGGCTTCATTTCTCATCCATAAATTAGGGTAATGATGCCGTGTCTAACTCCTGGGTTCTTCATGCAAGCAATACTTTCAGCATTGTGACAAACTATGCAAATATCACTCATTAGCACAGAGGATACCCAAGACAGTCACAACAGGCAGTTCTGGTTTTAGTATCTTCCAGAAGAAATTAAGTCATTTGATACTGAGAATCAAGCACTTCTTTCTTTTTCTTCTTATTCAGACTAAGATAGTCTGAATATGTGCCAACAGAAGAGTTCTCATGGGTTAGGGAAAAAAAAAGTAAATATCCTTAACTGACCAAATTTTCATCCTAAATTCTCAAGTATATTATTTTTCAGCACAGGTGATGAGACACATCAGCTGTGTCAGGTCATGTACCAGGAGATGGGTGTCAGTGCCAGTCACAGTGAGCCAACCACAGACCTACAGGGACTCCCCTGTGTGGCAGCCAGAAGCTCCCAGGGAGGTTATTCAGTCAGAACCTCCTACACCTCCTGCCACCAGCCCATATTCTGCCTCCTCTCAGTCCCCAGAGGCATTCACTGGTGCCAGCCCAGACAGAACCAGACCTGCTCCTGTTTGCTCTGCCCTGAGAGGTGGAACTGCAAGTCATTGCCACTCCATGCACGGTGACCAGCAGCCTTGTCCCCAGATGAGGGACTGCAGCAGCAGAACCACGGCTTGCACCTGAATTGGCATCTTCAGTTGCTAACCCCAATCTCACCTGTCTCCCATGAACTTTATGATTTGTTCTCCTCTAGGTTTTGCTGAGTGTGGTTTCACATATTGATAGATGTTGATAAAATACTGTGTTAATATCAATTACTTCAGAGATTGCAGAGGCATGTGAACTAAAAGATTTAAGGAAAAAGGCCTAGAGCAAATGCCTACTGACTCTGGAATCAGTTTTGTCAGCAACTGGTATCTTAACTAGTGATATGCAACTCAAACCAGTCTCAACTGAAATGAGAGGGATGCTCTCTAACATACAAATGACACTAGAAACTACACCAGCAATACAGAGTCTCCCATCCTGCTAATGTTCTAAAAGAAAAGTGCTCTTGTCCCACACAAATTCTGATTTTGCTATATGGGGTTGCATGTAAAAAGGAGAGCTGGTGACAGATTGGGAGTACTGGAAATAGAAGTCACCTAGTTTCCTAGTACTTCTGTTACATAGTTTCTTCCTTTAAGAAAAACAAAAACAAACAAACAAAAACACAAATAAAAAAAAGAAGGAAAAAGAGAAAAATGGGAAAAAAAGGGAAAAAAAGGAACAAAAAAGAAAAAAAGACTTGTTCATGAATACCATAGGTCTAAGAAACAGGAACATGCAATGCCCATTGCCTCTCTGCTTTAAAACTGTTCATCCAGTTTAACCCAGAAGGGTCTTCACACACCATTTGAAACAACTCATATGAGTCTTTACAGTAGATAATTCTTGTCTTTTAAAGAGGGAAGTAAATTAAACTCTGAACCCTAATCACGTTATTAGCCTGGCCTGACACCATAAATCACTGATGTAGCATTTTGTTCGTGCCCATAAATTACTGACACCGTGTCCTCCTGCAGAAGATTCCCTCTCCTTAAAAGCATATTAATACATTTGCACCCCCTCTCCTTTTTAAACACACTGGCTCACACTGCCAGCTTTCCTAGTGCTCTAGGCACTGATTTCAGGTTTCATAATCAATTATATCATTTGGCTTCGCAGCAGTAATTTGATTACTGCTTTTGGGTGTGACAGGCATTTGTGACCATTTCTGCCCATCTTCACCTGAAATTGCTAATCTCCCTTCCTTCCCTCCTCCCTGCAAAACCTGTGCAAAATTGATAAAATAACATCAATAAATCAAGGCACTTGCATTTTCCCTGAAGTGACTGTATTTCAGATTTCTTCTCTGAAACATAAACAAGGACATAGTTCATCTAGCTCAACAGCATGACCAAAAGCAGTATAAAATGATGATGATGTTTTGTGGCAGTTATTGCCAGTTTTGTTAATATGACTGACTGCTTTTCCTGTGCAAGCTGTCTCTTCTAGATTACCTTATCTTTGAAATAATCACCACTACCACCTAACATTTAGTAATAATTTACTCCACAGCAATTGGTATGACAGAGCCCACATCAGCAGAAACAAAACTGCAACATTCAAGGAAAAAAAAATAATTCACATTTGTTTCTGTCAAGTTCAGAATCCCTGTTGACCAACCTGTACACTGCACTGTTGAAATATGGTACATTTAGAACTGTTCACATGCAGCATCGAAGGAATGAAGTTTAAACAAAAGTTGCCACTTTCTTCCCACTAATTTCAGAAGTTTTAATGAGAGTGAGAAAAGGAGGGAAGAAATCTGTGTATTAAGGGGCTGCAGAAAGCTGCATGCCCATCCCTGAATCTGGCTGATTTCATCAACCACACGGTTTCTTAAGGACACTTAAAATCCACTTACATTTCCACAAACATCTGGAGAGGCTCTAAGTGGGATGTGGCCTGATAGCATCTACTGAGTTTTCTTTCAGGGCAAGTGGTTTTTTTCAAGGTTAAGCCACTGATTACTTTCTTCCTCAAGCCCCCATTAATACAAAGCCTTCCAAAGGCAGGCTGGGGATCATACACACACTCTCTCAGCCAGGGTCGAGTAAAACAGATCTTTTATTTTTTCCCTCACCCATAATTTTTGGGGACAATAAAATACTGCATGTGTGATACACAGATTTAGATCATGGAAGCCTAGAGTAAGTGGCTTAATTCAAAAGTAATATTTCCATTAAGTAGACAATTCAATATTTTTTCTCCTAACTGCCTTTTTTAAGATATTTAAAAGTAAGTTGTGACCCCAGATTCCATAAAATATTCTGTTTTCCCTTGAACTATCTCACAGCAATCCAATTTTTTTCTGTTGGAAAACCACACAGACATAAGAATTTTCATTAAACTTTTATCTGGAAACATGATGCAATGTGCTAATTTACAACTGCATAACAGAAAGTCCATATCTGAGACAAAAGTAAATGGAGCAGAATGAAAGAATTTTCAAGCTTAAGTCAACTGTTGAATTAGGGCAAAAACAATTGTCCCAACAGTTATAATTAAACTGTAGGAATTATTTATTCCATGAGAGAAAAACATGTCAAGAGCTTGTTTGGTAGAAGGAACCATTACCATGAGAAACCCCCATAAGTCAGATGCATTTTCTTATGCAGAAGAGTTGTTAATCTTCTCCAGGAGTTAAAGCCCAAATGCTCACATAGGCACTTTGAAAAGGGTAAAGCAGCAGAACATAACTGAACAAAAAAATTGCTTTGAAAAGAGCAATTCCTGAAATAAAGAATTCCTTCTAGTCCATTTTATTAATTCTTTCTCCTTGACATTCATATTTCTGTCATAAATTATCTACAATTTTCTTTTCCCACAAAATGAAACCTATGCTACTAGACAAGCACAGTTTTCATATTCATATTCACTGTGAATTACTGAAACATCCATGTAACTTTTTTTTTCTTGCAGGTTATTTTCACAGAAATTCCTTTTAACTAAGTTAGAAACAAGTTCTTTTATGATGCCACAGCAGCAATTTGTTTTGCTCTTGTAGGTTCCATTTACTGAGCTAATAAAGACATTCATAAATTAAACACTAAAAATGATTTTAAATTTAAAATTAACATTCTGACTTCAAGCTACATATATGAAGCTAACATGTTGCTTCTGCTCCCAGATGGATATTCATGGCTGAAAAGAAATAGCAGATCTGACCATGACACAAAGTTGCTTTGAGGAAGTTTAGCAGAAGAGTCACTTCACATTTTGCTGCTTTCAAATAACATCTCTTTGTTCACAGTCTTTTTCACAGTGAAAAGATTTTACCATTTGTCTTAAGGCTGTGTAAGGAATTTAAAAAAATAAAAAAAAATAATATCTCAAAGAGTGGTTGAATAGATACCATTGTAAAAAATCTATATCCACACATCCCTATTTGCCAGCGTTACAGTTTGTGGAACAGAGAACAATTCAGTATTTCAAAGGAAGCCAATAACCATCACAAGAGCACCCATGGGTGACATTACTTAATCTGCAGTTTCATCTTCCAGGGGGAAAAGGAAACTACGAGGAAAAACTATTTTCATAAAACAAGGGACTTAACAGCCAAAGAGAAAAAATGGGTAAGTGTGAAAATTCAAGCAGTTCTGTCTTACAACCCTTATCATCCCCTTCCCCCCCTCAAAGCTGAGGAATACTTGGAAAGCAATGGAAGCTTGAGATTTTGGAAGATGCAGATCTTGGGGAGCAGGATAACAAAAGGGACCAATGCAAAGAAGGAACTTTGTTTGTGCATCAGGCTCCTTGCGGCTCTACCTGAGCAGCAGCAATAACACAATTACAAACAAGACACCTGACTGGAGTGACTCCATCCCTGCAAGGAATGTTAGAGCAGTTTGTTACTCCTCATCCACCTCTTTCATCATTTTAAAGCTTTGAGCAGTAACAGGCTGCTGAAGAAAGCTACCAACACCAAGAGGGAGAGGGCGTCTGCTACAGCTGATATGCGGCACACAAAGACAGCGTGCAAGGGATTTCCAGGGCAGGAGAAGCAGAAGGAATTGCAGGCACTTCATCCTACAAGCAACAACAAATCCCACAGACAGATTGCAATTACGTGAAATTGTTTTGCAAAGGGAAACATGAGAGGAACAGAAGTTACCTGCGATTTTAGAGTTCTCATTGAACATTTTTGGGAGACCAAGGAGAAAGGACATTATTTATGTCAATTTGGAGGACATAGAGAAATCAAGAAGGGAAGGGAGGAGGATTCTCTTCTGCCACTTTCAAGACCAGACAAGTGTCTTAGCTAAATAAAGGTCTTCACAAGTATACAGATAATAATTTAAAACTTTATAAGCAAAATATGCATTCCACTGGCAAAGCTGCAAAACCTGTCTGGAGATTACACACAATGCTCTAACCACACTGGCTCCTCAAAGCTGGCCCACAAAAGCAAAAGCAATGACTGAGAGATGCAATAAAAGTTTCTGACGCGCTTTTTGGGGAACAAGCCACTGATTTGTATTTGGAAGCCGTTCCAAACTGTGCAGAGAGTCCTGTAGAATAAACAGCCTTTTGCTCAGCTGCCAACATACCAGCCCGAAAGCTCGACGAGGTGACTTCAGACAGAAACAAAAAAGCCTCTGTGTTTCTACCTACTACAGCTTGCACTAAATTCCCCTTTTCTGACACAGAGGATCTCGGTGCCAGGGAGCAACAATGAATTCACAAGGGCAAAGGCTCACATCTGCTGCTTCGCTTTGAAATCCTTCCTCGCTTTTACAAACTTAACTGGAAAGGAAGCCAGAGCCCAGTGCCACATGGAGGACCCCACTGACAGCACTGTGGCCACACAGCACAAGCCTGGAGACCTGTATCTCTCAACAGCTCTAGGTTTTGAAGCATTGTTTCCCATATGTGGTTACATCGCTGATTCAAGACCTGAGTTGCCAGGAATCTCTCTTGTTGGTTGGTGCACAGTTGGTGGGATAAGAAGGTTCAAGGTGCCTTTAAATGTTAATCAGGAAAATAGGAAGAAGTAACAGTCTAATAAAGCTATCATGATCCCAGCTATGGGGGCAAACACTGGAAAACCTTTATTGAATGTGCAAACTGCTATTTAAGGGTCTCGGGGGCTTAACATGCTAATAAGGAGGCAGGGTTATGCCAAATAGGGGATTCCACAATCTATTAGCATTTCCAGTAACAGGGGTGGCATAAGGGGAAAAATAGATTTACATTTCTCGAATACAGTATTTACATTTTGGGGGAAAAGGTTTGATATATCCAGTAAGCAGGGTTATATAAGGGAAGTGTGATCGCTATACCGGAAAGAAGGATTTACACAGGAAGGGAGAAAACAATGGGATATCTGATAGCATCATGCAAAGTCTCTCTACATCCTGCTGGGGAGATCAGGACAATGGATCTTGTCTGATTCTTTAGATGGTGGGTTTTTTCCCCAGCTCCTGTGGCCCAAGGTTTCCTGTTTAATCCTAGCGGTTCCTTTTCTGTTGGTATCCGAATCTCGGACTGCAACAATGGGTCCTTCCACAATCCACAAACACAGAATCATATGAGCCCTAGAATGGTCTGGGTTAGTAGGGACCATAAAGATCATCTGGTTACAAACCACCTGCCATGGGCAGAGAATCCTTTCACTAGACCAGGCTGCTCAGAGCTCCATCCAGCTTGGCCTTGAACACTCTGGGATTGGACAACATGCTGATTTTCTTATTGGAGAGGAGATTAAAGACAAAACTGTTGCCTGTGTAAGTCTGTCCAGACATTTCTGGCAGAAACATGTTTCAGCCTTGGTCATTGCTTCACCAAACTAAGCACCAGCCTTTACAGCTGAGACTCATCCTTCTCCACAGACTGTTCAGGAGCTCCCTCTGAAATTTAACCATCAATTGTAAGGTCTCCCCTCTGCACCCAGAATTCAGGACCAGAAAAGCTTATTTAGCCAATAAAACACTACCTGTGAGCAAACACAACAGCCTTTCAGCTGTGATAGAAAACCAGATGTAAGGTAATTCTTGTCTTTATTCACACATCCTAGACTAACTGCAGTGATTTCAAACACTTGCCTGCTTTTCTCTGCAATGCATACCATATCATTACCCCCCAAGAGGCCACTTTACACTTTGCTCTCCTGCCTCCTCACTCCTGCTTTGTTGTATAAAGTTATATGGAAAATAATACCTAAGTGGCTCCGCATCCTGCAGGGAAGTTGCTTAAAACATCACTCAGTTTTTCTGAAAATTTTCATGCCACTGCAAACAAAAAAAAAAAGTCAGTCATTATACCTCAAACTTGACAGCTTTTTTCGGCATGAAAACCATAAATTAAGTAAAAAATATTTATTTATTCAAACGCATGGGTTTGCTTTCCACCAAAACACTTCTGACAGTTGCAAAGATGACAGTAACCTGTGATACCTGCTCTGCACCACCCTTGTGGCTGTCTTGTTATCTCAGGGGACCCAAAAGGTACCCTCTGAAAAATCAAATCACTCTGTCCTAATTAGAATCTTCTGAAGGCAAACTTCAATTGGGATGTACACTTCCCACACATTAAATACTAATTCAGAAAGCAGGAAGCCCTTCTTATTATGTCCTTCAGATGAGAGGTTGCAGGCTTAAAAACACCAGGTTTAAAACTCAAGCTGAAAACTCTGCTGTTTAATAATGAAACACAGCAGTTGCATTTAAGATGTTAGAGTTTTTCTAGTAATAAATAAAACCCTGACTGCAGCAAGACAGGTTTTGAGAAGCTTGCTCAAGCCACCAAGTTTTACAGAACAGGAATTTGCCCTCTTGATGCAAATGTGGAGATGATAAACACTTTTTCCTCACATAGCTGCATTTACAGGAAGGGGGTATAACTGCATTAAAGGCATCACACTCCATTTCCAGGCATGACACTGTCTTCTAGTGAAGAAGACTGGTGATCAAACACACAGTTTGTGAGCAATCAGGTCAAAATACCTCAAGTACCACATTGTCCCCCCTGCTCATCTTTGTTGCTACAGGAATATTAACTGGACTGATTTAGCTTTTCTGCAGCAAACTCTCAGCACTTAAAAACACCTCACAGTCAAGGTCATTCCAAATAATGCAAGTGTCACTGTTGGACAAGCAGAAATGGATGGAGAGGAAATGAGCCCTACAGAGCCTGTTATTCCTCTCTGATCATCTAATGCTGCGCATAATGCTAATCTAACATTTTTATGGATGTGAAATAGTCTAATGTCCATTCTTCCTGGGCAAGGCAGGGACTACCAGCAGCCAAAACATAAATTTAAGGACTATTAATAACCTTACTTCCAAAGGCAGTTAGTATTTTCATTTGTGGTTGCTTTGTACACTTTTCTGCAAAAACAGAACTTGCCTGCAGTAAGCTAGGAATTAGATATGATCCCATTTGAGCTTCTAAATTATTGATGCAAACTTTTCAGGGCAGGTATCCAGTGATTCAGGATTAACAATCTGACATTATTTTTGCCTGTATGCTTCCGAAAGCCAAAACACACTTTGGGAATTTCTGGCAGCGCGTGTGGTTTAGGCAGCAAAGCGCCATGCCCGGAAACAAACAACACCAGCAGTTAAATCACATAAGTGCTTCCTGGAAAACACTTGAACTCTCAATTTTTACCTACTTATAGGTCTGTCACTTTACTTTAAGTCTCATAGTAAAAGTACTGGTTCACCTCACAAGGAAAATTTATTTTTTACCTTCTATACAAGTGCATAACAAGGCAATGCTAACACATATTTTTATTTAATTAAATGTAATCTATTAGCAACAAAACATAAGACCTCTTTGGAACAATTTGTGTTGCTTCTAGCAGTGTGAAGCTGTAGTAATCTAAATTACTGCTACTTTCTGACATGATGTAAATTGGCATAATTCTACTAAGGTCCTGTTGACCTACACCAACGGGTTTTGTGGCTGGCTGAGCCACATAATTTCAAGCTCTCAAAAATATATTTGATATACCTCACCTGAATAACATCAGAGGCCAACTACTGTCATTTGAGCAGCATATCCCCTCCCAGTCCCCTCTCCCTGCCTACCAGACAAGGCCAGCACTAAATGGTTCCCTCTGGACACCTAAGTCATGTTTCATGGTAAGCAATAAGTACTTAATTAAGGGCTTTAATCACTTAAAAGTTGCTAGTGAAGTTGGAAAGGAGGAAACCATTTAAGTTCCTCTCTTAAATGTAATTAACCTGCGATGTTCTGCTTTTGACTAGAACAATTGCAAAGGTAGGACTTGAATTGTCATTTCAAGTCTGCTCCTCGTCCTGATGCCTCAGAGCATTCTAGCTGAATTACAGTTGTTTACTCTTTAACTTTTAACTGAAAGGTATGGCCCTGAAATATAATCAATGCTCACTTCTGAAACCCTACGATTTTAATTACCATTTCCAGACACTCTCTATCACATGTTTTATGTACAATCAATGCTGACACATAAAAGGAAAGCACTCTCACATTTTGGAATACAAGAAGTTTGTTCTTTGAGAAGAAAACAATCAATTACTGATCATCTAACTACCTCTGTGTGCATATCTATCGCTCTTCTGTTATTGCAGATTAGACGTGATTATGTCCCAAAAAAGCGAAAATGCTATAAAATTCCACTTGTGATTTGTTTACTACAAGAACTTATTTATATTCTTACTTCTGGTGATAGGATTTATTATTTTAAAATCTACACAAAGCATTGTTTCCTTTATATGGGAATAATTACATTTTGAAACACAAAAATTTGATCAATGTGTTTTGACTGCTTCCTTCTAAATCATTTTTAATATGCTGAGATCTGAATGCGTGTTGAGACATCAAGATACCACTGTGTGAGAGTTGTCATGGACCGAAAGAAAGCTCCTCATATATGTACTCTTGTTTTAATATGTTGTAGGAGGCCATGCCACAAGTAGCTTGTCATTCCCAGATTTTGGGCTTGAGTGTTTCTTTTTGTTCTGTCAGAGGTGGGGGATCAGCCTGTAATTTTTTCAAAGATGCATTATGAAGTGTCAGTAAGAAAATTACTGGCTTTAAACATGCAAGGACAATGCTTTCCTTATTAGCACATATAAATAAGAGGCGTAAAAAGCCTCTTGACAGACACTTAGAGAAAAGATGTGCCAGAACATCCACGTTCCTCAGTTCAAATGGAATCGGTTGACAGAATGCTTAAAAAAAAATAAGCCTACCTTAAATTTCTGTTTGAAATCATTAGTTAAGGTAGGTAAGGTAGGTGTACTTTTAAGTAAGTCAGTGTATCAGGTGCATTGAGCTCAGCCAACCTGCTGAAATCAATAGCATTTACACTGGCCACTCAAAGGTTATGAGCTAAGAGGTGTATATTTAGGGCTAGACACTTGAACATAGTAAGAACAAGCTCAGTTTCTTCTTACTCCTTCTTCAAAGCACCTAAAAATGCACATCATACGCACACGTGCCTCTGACAGCGACCCCGTAGTTACAGGCAAACCAGAGATTTGCACAAATGGGAGCAGCTAAACTTAGAAACAGAAGGGATGTGTAAGTATATACATCCTATGGAACACTAAATTGAGTACAAAAGTTGCATAAATCTGATTATTTAAAAAAATCAGGTCACAAATGTCAGTTTTTTCCCGGAAACAAGGACTGTAGCTCGGAATTAGCTGATAGGCAACTCAGGGTTACAAAAGATGGGTGAGAGAGCTCTGCTTATGCTAAAATCTTTTGAGTCAGCTTGGTCAAACAAAAGACTTTTCTACAGTCAATGAACCTTCAGGAATCCAAGTTACTTCCATCTTCACAACTGAAGCCACAGATACAGCCACCAATATTCCCACAGCTAATCAGTTTAGGAATTTAGGAACTTCTCTCTGAGTGCCAACAAGGCAGACAAAAGTCATCTTGCTTCTCCTGCTGAAGTTATTCACCACACACCTTGGGCTTTTACTGAACTCATTTATTTATTCATTTCAAAGAAAAACTGTCATTACATGCAGGTCTGGAGGAAAGTGGCAACCACAGCAGCCTGGCTGGGCTGTGCAGTAATATTCCACTCCTTACCTTCTCCTCTTCCTACAGCAGTGAACCTTGCATGTTAATCCCTAGAATCCTCCTTATTTAATAAATGCATTAAAGTTTATTGATTTGTAGTGACTATGAAAGGTCAAGTCAAAACAAAGCAGGAACATTTTCTAATGCACAGGGCTGTAAAGAGAAAAAAGATTCGTAATGAGAGTAAGTGGTTACTGTGCAGATTGAAGAGAAACTTCAGCCAGTCAAGTTCATCTCTAGTTGCATGGATGTAAGCAGATAATAATTCCACTTGGGCCAAAACTTTAGGCAATACTCCCTGTGGTCTTATCCTGAATTTATATTTGCGTGCTCTTGAGACAAATTTTAATCTCAAAACCTCAGACATTATTAGTATTTGTTTAAAGGCCAGGAGAAGCTTTCCTAATCTTTCATTGGGACCTCCTGTTCTATACAGACTAAAAGATGGCAGCCAAAATCTTCACCAGCCATCTCACAGGGGAAGGAGGAGAGCCAATGTCCCTCCACATAATCAGGGTATTCCAGGTCAAAAGAGGCAATGGGCAGGCAAATGAGAAGCAAGCATATTCTTCATTTTTAATATCTGTGATATGAGATCTCTCATGCAAAGTAAATTACTGAATAGTCACATTTTCTTTCTCCAGACTTTCTCATTCTACCCAAACCTATCCACAATGAAAAATGATGCTGTGATTAGAGGCATGCTTAATTACTTTTCAGCAATAAAAGTTTATGAACCCAAATTTTATCCTAGCCTGTGTATTGTCTTATTTATTTTTATATTGTCATAAATATGCAAAGCCATTAAGATGATTATTAATTGCAGCAGAATACAATTAGGTGGCTTTCTACAATAGAAGCCTTTGAAACTGTATTGTGTATTCACTGCTTTTACAGCACCTGCCTTCAATTATTTAGCTTTTCGAGGATCTCTGTTATCATGATATAATGAATGTTCTACTTAAGTAGCATCACTGCCTAAAAGAAAGAACACTGATCTATTACTACATTAAGCTCAGCCATGTAGTGAGTTGTGTCATATTATAAAACCTTCTCAAAATTGATTACCTGTAGAGCCTCACACTGTTCACAATGTTAGCAAGTCACACACTTTTTGGATGCAAATTATCATCTTTCCCTTTCCCCAAATAAATTCCTCTTTAATATTTCCACAGACTTTTACACCATTGCTACTTAATTTCCAAATTAATATATTTTAAAACATTCTGATCCAAGTCTCCCATGCAGACTGGATGAAAACAGTTATGTTGTGCCTGCACCAGGGAGAGATCATTTATAAGATTATAGACATTGCACACTATAAAACAACAAAAATCTAGTTAGCAGAGTGCCTTTTCAGGAGTTACTCCTCCAGAAAGGAAAACTCTTTTTGAAGGTCAGCAGCCTGACCTCACTGATGTTTACTGCACTGACATCCTCAGTAGACACTTAGAGGATGGTTTCAGCATCTCACTTTGGTAAAGTGGTGGCAGCCTTCATAGAAGGCAGGATATTGTTACAGCTTGCAAGAACTGACATTAACTTTTACCCTGAGATTTTTACCTCCAAAATGATCATTTGCTTTTGATTGCATGCCCCTACATCATTTTAGTCCACCCTGACCTTACTCCCGTCCCGTGTTCCTCTCTGTCACACGCTCCCGCAGGTGTCGGCGCCCGTTCCCCCCTTACAAGCCTATTAGGAGAACTGAAACACCAATTTAGAAATATTTTACCCAATTATACTGTTATCCTCTTCATCCAACTTGCTAATGGAGAGGCAACTCAAGGTGAAGAAGAAAGCAAAAACAGAGTTACAGGGCAACACTGAGGCTGCTGACGTTAATGCCGAACAAGTCAGCACGCGGAGGCTGATGGCTCCCAGGAGGGGACTGTAAGAAAGGCAGTTGCCAGCCGTGCATCAACCCAGCAGCAGCAGCAGTGAGGCACATGCTATTAGCCTGCACCATTCCTTCAAAGCGACTGTGTGGGAGACATGAAATGTGGCAAGTGCTCCCAGAAATCTCCTCAAGTCTCTCTTGGGATTCGGTGGAGTTTTATTAGTTGCTGCTTTGATAACAGTAAATCCAGCTGAAGGCACCAGGCGGTGGCGAGCATTGGACTTCAAAACTTTAGAACGTCAGGGATGGTGCTGCTCCCCTGCATGCAAAACACAACTCGTATTTCTTCCAGAAATTCTCACATTTTTCAGCCTCAGCTGCATACAAAGCCCTTCTAAGCAGCCAACCTACCACCGGTTTTCCCTCTGTGAAAAACTGAGATGTTCCTAAAATAGCATCATGTTATACTGCAGTACTATCCAACCCTGATCCTATAATTCCCTCTAAGAAGGGGGGACCCTGGCACCAGTGCTCAGAGCCCACTGGCAGCATAGGAGCCACCCACAAAGGCGCAATTTCAGGATGAAGGATTTAAGGAGGTCGTTTGAGGAGCCCTGTACAGCAGGAGAGGGACTTGTAGCTGCCCTGGTGTGGTAGTTCACTCTGACTTAGGATCTAATTACGCTTTTTCCTTGTTGTTCAGTCAAAATATAAGATACAGACCCACCACCTCATCTGAGACTACACTTCAAATTTAGGGTTTTATAACAGTATTAAAAAAAAAAATCACATTCCAGTCAACCTTTTTCTTATTAATGCTCCTTGCAAAGAAGAAGAAAAGAAAAAGGAGAAAGAAATTAAACGAGAAAATTAAAGAATAAGAGAAAGAAATTCATAGTCCTATCTGCTTTTCCTCTGGTTCAGGACAAATACCTGTTTCACAGAAACTTCAGAAGAGGAAAAAGAACTCATCATCCACATGGGACAGTCACACGTGCCAGCTACACCACACAACCTATTTCTAGAAGGTATCCAGAGCTACGAAAAAGGAGGAGGTGCAAGATGATGGAAAGGTGTCAGCGCTGTTTCTATCTGTGTAAGGCTGGGAAAAGGGTTGGAGTTGACACCAGCAAACAACCTCCTCACTTTGATCTCTTTAACCACCGATTTACAGCACGGGAGCAGCACCCACCACACCACCCTACTTGTTTCCAGTCATTAGCACATCAAGCTGGAGCTCATCCAGCCAAAATGCATGACATGAATAAAAGCAGTGATTAGCTAACAGGAGGTAAGTGAATTAGCAGACAGCATCCCTACTGTAACTGCTATTTTTTTTGCCACGTAATACCAAGATACCAAATTTACTTTCCAATTTTCTTTAATTCAATTCAAAATTAATACAGCAATTAACTACAAAATTGACAACTATGTTTTACTAGCAGCCAAGGTTTTAATTAAAAGAACTTAACACAAAGCTCTCAAAATACTTTGAGAAATAAAGATCTATTAACAGGTTAATGTGCTAAAACTTTTCATGTTGGCATAGGAAAACTTGATGTATTAGGAAAGAACTAAGCTGAAACTGAATGTTTTAATCAGATCCTAGTGACATCATTTTTACAGAAGCAATTTGGAAAATCGGAGAGATTAAAGCTGAGATCCATTAGTAAGATGGCAAGTGAATATAAACATAATTTTTGCAATTTCTGCTGATTCAATTTTAAAAATCTACAAGATTAAAACTAAGACCTATTTAAAAGATGGCAAGTGAGCACAAACTTATTACTCTTCAGACCACAGAACTTTTATATGAAAATAATCAATGAGAAATCACATTAAAGCTACTTTTCTCATTCATCAGGTTATTTGGTAAAGAAGCTAACAAAATTAAACCCCTCCTGATATGATAATATGAAATAAACATAACGTTTTCCAGATCACAAAAAACTACATTCCAAGGTACCAGTCAAAACCCAGAATCAAACTTGCAATGCAAATCAACAAAATATTATTAAATTAGACCCAAATATGGAACAAGAGACTCTGTCCTGGGTTCTGGCTGTTCTGTACCCCGGCAGGTCAAGATGCTGCCGGGAAATCAGCCAGACCGATTACTGTTACAAGAAATCTTTTATTTGGCTCTTCAAACCACTGATGTCAGCTCCTCTCGATTTTAAAAGAACATGTTACATTACAAATAAGAGCACAAACTGAAGGATTATAAGTAGGAATAAAGAAGAAATAAACCTATTACTCTAGTAGGCATCCACACAAATATTTTCACTAGGGTATATCAGATGATATAAAGCAAGATTAAGTTGGGTACCTTCCTTCAGGGTCATCAGCAGAGGATGGGAACAGGCCACGGCGGCATCAAGTTCAGGTTCTCCTCCTGCCCACCAGCCACAGCCAACAGTGCAATAACCCCTAATCAAGACCCAAACCCCACATGCAGCTGCTGCTTCCCCTTGGCTCTGGCAGAGAGCAAAAGCTGTGGGGAGCCTAAACAGCCAGATCCAGCTCACCTCAGAAAGGTACAGCACCTAACACCGAAGGTAAATTGAGGAACATAATCCTGACCCCTCGGCAACCGAAGGAAAGCAGCTGCTTTAGGCCCCAGACCAGCAATCATATCCCCACTGGTGGAGCCCAAAGACTACAGCACCACCTGAGCAACCTTCCTAGTGCTCAGGGATCCTTCTGCTTGCTTCGGATTGCAGCAGCTGTTTGTAATGAGAGCATATATCAGCACTTTATAAAGCGTCTGATACTTCCATTGCTCCCTGCCCTCCAGCCTGAGATTGGGGATTTTATTTTTCTGTGATTCTAATAGCACTGAATTAAGACACAGGTTCTGGCTGGCAGCCCTGAGTGACCTTTTTAAAGGCCCGAAATAGATTTAAACTCAAAGTCCCTGGCAAAGGAAGCCTGGCAGGCTGCTTTTACGTGGCCAAACAAGGCTCAGTCAGAGCAACACTCCCCCACAGACCAGATAGGATGAAAAGGGCAAGTCTCTTAAAATATGGTTCTGACTTTGAAATTCAGATGACAGGGCTTCTGTACATACGGTACCTGACAGCTCTCTAACACAGCAGCTCTGGTCAACCCTTGAAAAAAATTAATCAAAGTTTCCATAAAGACAAGCCTTTCCAGTTCTGCCTTCGTAACTTCGCTGAAAGGGTCCGTGTGTTCCAGCAAACAGACCCTTTAGAGGGAACAGGCAGATTGAAGCAGACATGGCAACTCCTGCAGCCTGGAGCTACCAAGTGCATTTTCTCCTCCTTTTTTAAGTTTAAATTGCATAATTAAATACAACGCATCAAATTCAACCATGAAGCAAATAGCACTCAGAACATATAGTTGAGCCTAGAATATTTAGTCATAAAAAAGTCAGCTCCTTAGAAAAATAACACAACTGGGTTAGTCAACTTTTTGTAAAAGTTTGGAGGAGGGAGGGATGATAATTTCCTGATTTAAATATTATTATCCAAGTTAAACTTGAAAATCCTGCAAATAAACTGCCCCATGTAGCAGAGGTAAGTGGTGACCAGCACAGGTTTCACAATGCAGTACTGTGCCCATCAGACCTCCACATGACATTCCACCTCTGCTCCATCATTACTCCACTTCTACCCCATCACTCTCATCCTCTGCTCTGCTGCTGCAAATGCACAGCCATTTACTGAACATAAAATATTCAGGGGAACATAAAACATCTAAGTGAATCACTGCATTGTGCAGCCCTGTGCAAAATGCCTCCAGGGACTTCTCATCTTCTGACTGTCACTTTAAACCATAGGTGGAAAAGCAAGAAGGCCAAGAAAGTCATGGGCAGTTGTTGAAATGAGCACGATGTCCTGAGCATGGTGCTTCTCTCCAAACACAGACTGCAGGAGCAGGCCAGTCACAACAGCAGGGACTGTTCCTCTCCACAACTTTGACTGTAGCAATTACGTTCAGACACGTGGAAAATTAGCACAGCTATTTCACAGACCAAGGCATCCTGGAGCTGAACTGGAAAACTACTATGCAATAAAACAGGACGTTTGTTTACCTCGAGCCTGACACCTCGCTTTTATTGTGCAATCTTCCACTTTACTAACCCAAATTGAGAGCTGGGGAAGCCCTAAAGCAATCCTGCAAGGAAACCACTTAAAAACCATCACACGCCAATAACAGAACAAATTTAATTTCATATCAGGAAGAGATGAAAAAGGGTAAATATAATGGGAACCTATTGTTTCACACCAGCCTGTGATACTCTCAGGTGTGTCAGGGAGAGAGGACTGTGAGGCTGTGTGGGGCACTTACTGCCACTATGACACCTGAATAAAAACCCATCAATTGCAATATCACTCTGTCTTGGTTATCTTTTAATTTACGGTGGTTTTTTAATCATCCCTAAATCACCATGTTATCACTTCAAAGCACAAACCTTAGTTCTTTTGTACCTTACAGCAATGGTCCCTTGTGTGCCTCCCATCATAAGTAAGGTTATTAGAGCAGCTCTTACAGCTCAGGGCCACACTGTACCAAAGTCCTGTACAAACAAGCAAAATAGTCTCTGTTCTGGACAGCTCCCCTTCTCATCATCTGCTCCTTTCCACATTTATCTTATTTTAACAAGGCAAGACCAGTTCCTATTCCTGTATCTGTTGAAGCACTGAATATGACATTGGAACTTAACAGCAACTCTAACTCATTTTGTCTAATCTGAAATTTCAAGTTCCATAAACTCATTTTGTCTAATTTGAAATTTCTATTTCCATAAAATAAAAAGTTTTGAGTGACTTTTGCTTTCAAAAAGTTTTGAAGTGAGCAGGATCCATTTAAAAAACAGAGAGAAAAGGCCTAGAGGGGATGGACTGAAAAGAAAAATAATAAATACAGGCTATAAAAGAATCATATAACAAATGTAATTGAAGCCAGTCTCTCCAAATGAATAAAAACCATCCAGCAAAAAAAAAATGTGTAAGGGTAAAAATGAAGTGTGATAGTCCTGACACCTTTGGGGCTTCAAGGGATGAGTAATGAAAAGTCCTGGATTAGAGTTCATAGAAAACAGGGCTGAGAGGGACCTCCAGAGGTCATCTAGTCCATCTCCATGCCCCAAGGCAGGAGCAGCTCTACAGATATCATTCCTGACAGATGTTTTTCTAACGTATTCTTATGATGGAGTTGCCACAACCCCCATAAGCAATTTAATGGAGTATTTCATCCTAGAAAGTTTTTGTCACAAAAGTAAATCTTACTTGCTGCAATTGAAGCCCATCATTTCTTGCCTCATCTCCTATGGACAAGGAGTCTGTTCCCTTCCCTGAGTAGTAGAAGAACAAGGCAGCAGTGTCCTGAAGGACCCAACCTCAGTGTTTTAATCTTTGCCACTGCTGCTCCCTCTACTCTATTTGGTTTGTAATACTGATTTTTTGGACTGCATACCGAGGGTAACATTGTGGTAATAGGATAGAAATTTTAACTGATTTGTCCTGTCTACAAATGGTTACTCTTGAACATAGGAGGACATGGAGTTAGTCCAGGAAAGGACACAAAGATGATCAGAGGGCAGGAACAACTCTGCTATGAGAACAGGCCAAGAGAGTTGAGGTTGTTCAGTCTGGAAAAGAAAAGGCTCTGGGGAGACCTTGTAGCACATTCCAGTACATAAAGGGACTCCAAGAGAGCTGGAGAAGGACTTCTGACAAGGACAGATAGTGACAGGATAAGGAGGAATGGCTTTCAATTGAAAAAGGGCAGGTTTGAAGTAGGGCAAGATATGAAGACATTCTTCACTGTGGGGTTGGTGAGGCACTGGCACAGGTTGCCCAGAGAAGCTGTGCCTGCCCCATCCCTGGAAGTGTCAAAGGATGGGATGGACAGTGCTTGGAACAATCTGGGCTAGTGTGAGATGCCCCTGCCCATGGCAGAGAGGTTAGAATGAGATGAGCTCCAAGGTCCTTCAAACACAAACCATTTTATGGTTCTATTGTTGATCCTCTCTTCTTTCTAAAGATGAAGGGAGGATCACAATTCTTTCTCCCACGATCACAGTGCTGGTATTTCCGTGAGGATATTAAGGCTATTGTGTCCAGCATTGCTCATCTCTCTGAACCTTTCCCTTTCAATTAACAGCTCTTGACTGTGACAATGTTAAAAAATGGGAGGTAAAAAAAAAGAAGTAGTTGTTGAGCTCAGTTTCAAGGGCCAGCCTCTAGGTAAAAAACAGGAAAAAAGCCAACTTCTCCAGTCAACTAAAAGCTGTTGGCTTGATGCAGATACTGCTCAGGAAACTAAAATGGATTGTATTACATAAGATCTCTTGTTTGACCTGTAATATTATGGCATCAAGAGTGAGTCAAGCAGGCTTTAGAGAGCAAGGAAGCAGAAGGTAGTGAAAGATATATTCTCTTAATAAACACAAAATTATAAACCAGTTATTTCTGGGTATTTATACAAGACAGCAACACCATGGGAATGAAAGCTGCGGGGGTCCTTTTATTTGTTTGGTGGTTGGGTTTTTTTCACATTCAAATCCAAAGCTGTCACATCTTCAAGCTGTTCTCCCCAAATATGCAGGCAAACATCTTTTCTGTGATGGGAGCTCAGATTTTTGCTTTATCACATCACTCTGACAGCAAAGGTATTTCTAAAAACCACTAAATATCTTTGAATTCATAACATCAGTGCAAATAGGAGACTTCCTAGGGTTATCTCTGACTCAAACAGTCCTTTTTTTGTTCATTAGTCCAATGACCTGCTCTGTTTCCTGATGTCAATTAAATATCTATGAAAAGAGAAGAAGGGGGGACGTCAAAAATCATTACACTTCTTTTATGCCTTCCAGCCAAAAGCTTGTCCCCTTTTCTGAGCCTTTTAAAGTCTAGGCAGGTCTCACCAGCATCACCAGTCGAGGGAGAGCTCTTGCCTAAGGAACTGTCTGTCTCAACTCCTCAGTTTATTAGAGCCTACAGACAACAGGGAGAAAATAGGTGCAGTCAGCACAGATGAGTTGCAGAAAAACTAAAATAAAAAACATTCATCCATACACAAGCCTTGACTGCAGAATTGAAAATGATGCGTAATGAAGTGCCCTGATTAATCATTAATTATACCACGTATCTCTTAAAAGCTACACATTCACTTCACCAATCTGAAGGTCACAGCCAAGATGATGTGGTCACTCAATCCCACAGCTTCAAAGCACACAATACCAAGTTTTCCCCCTTCTGGATCAGTTCCTTCCTCTGATCTCTTTATGGACATTGACTTAGTGCAATTAGGAATGCACATTTAGCAGGATCGAAATTAATGGACCTACATAAAAGAATTGCTTGGCTCCATAATCAATCCCAGTGCTGAAGTCCTTAGTAAAATTCCCATTCAAAGTAATGGGAACACAAAATACTTAAGTCTTGGCCCTTTGGAATGGATTTTTAGAAGAAAGCTGCTTCTATTTCAGTACCAAAGCAAGTAGCCAGACTTTCCTAAGCAGTAACTTCACTTACATGCTCACCAGGTGCTAAGCCCTTACAAAAAGTGTAACAAAAAGTGGGTTTAAATGTGCTGCCATACCTGTGGTGTTTAATGACTGATCTTGAGTCTTCTGGAGAAAAAAAAGGGTAAGGAGGAAACAAAACACTGTATTTGTAGTCTGCTTTCCTTGCTTCCTAGTGGACTTCTTTCACTCATCCAAAAATTAAAGCTGCCCTAGTGTTCCACTGTTTCAGCTATGAAAAACAGAGATAAAATGCCGTTGCCATGAAGACATCTATGAGAGCTTGCATCCCACTCTACTTATCAACATTTTAACTGGATATTGACATGCTCAAAATTAGATGCTGTTTTAAAAAATAATAATAAAAAAACCAAAACACAAGACTTCTGCCATGTTTTTCAAGTTCTTTTCAGTTAAGACTTGCCCTTGAGTCAATTATGTCTCTTAATTAACAGCTAGTCTTTTGAAAATTAACAAAGGAAAGCAGTACTAAAAGCTATGGATGTCACAAAAAGAAACAAGAATAATGTTGTTAGGTTTTTGCTATGCTGGATGAGACATTAGTGTGCCGGAGGCACAAGTAATGGAAATGTACTTTTATATAAATCTCCTTTCTGTGCTTGGATTATTTTAAATGACTCCACTACAGTGTATATTAACCTAGCCACCAACCTTCCTGCAGTCAGCTTCCTTTTTACAGTTTATTAGGAACACAACCACTGTGGAATCACCAAAGGATGGTTAATATCATCATGTTCTCCCTTTGTTTGTTAAAGACACAGAATGTTCATACTAGAAATTGAACAAAAACAAATTCTGGGAAGCAAATCTTATGCCCCTGCCATCATATATTCCATTTTTGTGTCAGATATGACGTATGAGCAGACCTGACTCATTTTCAGCACAACAGCTTAGCCTTGGCCAGAGGTTACACCACCAAACAGTGAACAAGCACCTGCACACTGGAGCTGTTTTCTCCCTGTTTTCTTGCTGACTTGACTTCTAAATGCATTTTCTCAGAAGCTGGGGCTCACACTGTTACTGGTTAGCCCACAACAGATCAGGGGTCAAGTCAGGAACACACTCCATACTTAACTCAAAAATACCTATTACTGTTCCTTCTTTATTTTACCCATTTGTTCCAGCTCTATCCCAAAGCTGTGCTCAACACTGACCAAACCAGTCACGCTGCTACGCGGGTAAATATTGCCCTTCATTTGCCAGATTAAAGATACACGTTGTAAGTAGAAAAGATTCCTCTCTCTCAGAAAAATATGACTCCGTGAATACACAACAATATTCAAAACCAAGAGCTGAATATCTTTTCACTTTATCTTCCAAACACTATGCTGCATTCAACACTTTTCTTAATTCTCCTACCCTACAGCACAGATAGAAGCATCCTACTTACTCTGGGAGGGTACAGGGGAAGTTCAGCTTTTAGCAATGGTGAGAAAATTGGTTTAGATCCCTGAGGGAAGGTGCTAGAAAACTGCATTCAATAGAGTTGTAATTCAATCCAGTTTGTTGGAGCTGAAAGCAAACAAAACACTTTCAAAGTTAAAGTGAAAGCCAACATTTATTTTATTTTTATGTGTGTGTACATATATATACAGACACATAAAATAGTTTTATAGATATATTTATATAAATATAATTGTATATGTTTTTATGTGTGTGAATATACATCTATATCCATACACATCTATACATATAAACACACACAGCCTTAAAACTTTAGGAATTGAAATCTCTAAGGAGGACACTGGAAGGACAAGGTTAGCACAAGGCAAGCTGTACAAGATATACAGACGCATACACTATATGAAAAAGAGTAGTTAAAGGGATTTTCTTCTCCTGTCATCATTTTTTTGTCCCCCTGGGATATGAACAAAAGAAAAATTAAAGCAATTAAATCATTACCTTGAGAAGAAAAAAAATAAATTTAATTGTGCATAATCCTCTGAGTTGCTATAATGAACATACCTACTTTACTTTGACTAAGAGAAAATGTGCATTTTTTTCCTCCAACATATGCCCTGGAAAAGGATGCTGGTAAAGTCTGAATTCAAAGAAACCAAAGCAACTCCCATAATACTTTCCTTAAAAGAGGGGGGGAATAGACCATGCTGTGTAATTATATGAAGGTAAACAACTAGGAAGGCTCATGGAAAGGTGTACCATAATCCAGGTGATTTGTCACGCTGACGAGCTTCCAAAGGGGAGCGCCTGCAACAAGTGCTCTCCCCCTCTTTATCTCACACTTCTGCATAATGCAAATTGCAGAGCAGGGAGCTCAGTTTTCCCATTTAAATTCTGCAGTATCGGTATTTTGTCTCTGGAAGTTTGGTGCGCTGTGTGAGAACTCCCCAGTTACACAAAACAAGGCAGAAGAACTCCTTCAAACAAGCAAATTACATATCTGCTCCTCTCTGACCTCCAGCACCTCGGAAAAATTGTGTGGATGAAAGAGCCGCTGGCGCTGTTGCCAGCAGATCTCCCTGAGCTCCTCAGCCTTGGCAGAATTATAGGGGGCAACTTTACGCATGGATGAACTGTTCTGGAACGATCTTTCTAATGCAGCTGACACAAACAGGCTTTCCTCCAACTCTAGGAAAGCATGTCCCACATGTTTGTTTCTTTTGAACAGTATTCCTGCCGACAACCCAGCCACATTTCTGGAGGGGAGTTTCTGTCTGATAGTGGTGCAGGGCTCAGTTAAGTCGTGGGGAAGGAAACAGGGGTGGGTGGGGAGTCTCCAGCGTCCATTTCCAGATCAGGCTCTCTCAGGTGCAATCCTATAGAAACATGGGCACATTTCTATGGGGTCCCAAAGAACTGAGGAAGAAACAGTCGTTCATCTCTGGGTCAGAGTTCAAAATCAAGAGAGACAAATACTGGTCATCGCCATGGCCAAAGAACCATGGAACCTTAGAATATCATGAGTTGGAAGGGACCGACACAAATCACACCATGTGCCTGAGAGTGTTGTCCAAATGCTCCTTGAGCTCTGCCAGGCTTGGTGCTGTGACCACCACCCTAGGGACACTGTTTCAGTGCCTGACCACCCTCTAGGTGAAGAATCTTTCCCTAATATCCAACCTAAACCTCCCATGACACAGCTTCATGCCATTCCCTGTGGTCCCATTGCCAGCCACCAGAAAGAAGAGATCAGTGCCTGCCCCTCTGCTTCCTCCCATGAGGAAGCTGTAGACCACGATGATGGATCACTCATAGAAATAAGACTACCTTAGTGGAGAAAGTTCTGGACATCACCTACAAAAATTACATTGTGCTACATCACGATGCCGCAGCCGTAAAGGTGAGCACATAACAAGTATGGAAACTCCAGCTCCCATAGGAAGCCCCTTCATGCACAGGAGTGATTCTTAAAGGTGTTTGTGCAGAAAACACTTTTTGTCCTGCTGTGTCCATTACCAGCACAGGGAAAGCAACACCAATGTCAGCAGTGGCCAGCCCGACACATTGACACCGCTGCTCTTGGGTAGAGATGTACAGTATGAATAAAACCAGGCTTGCCTTGAATAATTGTCCTACCCTAAAACAACCCAAGGGTGAATGCAAGACCTCAAAGATTGCTGAGTTAGAGCACTTCCAGGATTCTCAGTTTAACATTTCAACACTTAGTGGAGCATGTTTCCTCACTGATAGAAATAAAGATAAGCATCTTCATCATTTTTGACACACACCAACACGTCAAACACATATATTCCCCATTTTCAGAGCAAAGTTGCATCAGTGTTTATCCCCGGGAATTCAGAAAAGGACAGGATGGATGAAAAATAAGGGCAGAGGGTGACAAAGGCTAACCTCTGAGATCAGAGGGAATGGTGCCATAGGGAACATCTCGGCTCAATCCCTGAAATCTCAGCACTTTGCACTGAGATTTAGTGCCATATGTACTCAGCAGTACATACAGTGTTGACAAAGTTTTTATTTTTAACTAAATAAAGGCCAGAAAGTACAAATTTCCTTAACTCTCCAGTGGCTTCAATTATGCAGTGCTGCATGCGCCATGTAAGCAGTATTTCCAGAGCTTTAGCACTTGACATTTTGAGATAAAATGTCATGAATAGTATTTGTGAACCTCTCTCCATCTTTGCCCATCCACACACCCAACTTTCACTTTAAATCCTTAAAGGCATCAGACCACTGCTTCAAACTATCCCCTTCCTCCTCTTTCCTCAAATTCGGGATTGAAGACCAGATAGACTTTAATGGTATCTTGTAAACAGTTTGCTCTGTCTTATTTCAAGACCTCTTCTCCTCCAGTTTGCCCACTACTAGGCTAATCAATGATTTTTCTGCTCATTAAGAACTGCTGGTGGAACCACTCTTGCCTATCACTAAGACTCTCTGCTGGCTGGTTGCTTCTCCTGCCTTCCCTCTTCCCAGCCCAGGACCACACAAGTCTCTTTGAAAGAAATCCATGCTGCCTGCTCAGCTCAGAGTATTTTGGCCTTCTACATTATTCCAAACCTCAGAGTCTTTCAAACAGTGACTCCAACTTACAGCTTCCTATGCCTTTACTCTTACCTCCCTATGCTCATCCTCCTCAAATCTACCCTCACTTGCTATGCCCTGAGTAAGAAATGACAAGCAAATAGAAGGCACAAAACTAAGTAACAACTTTTAGTGAACTTCTAGACTGCCCCAGATGTGAAGCAGGGACATAGGAAACCGTTTTGCCAAGTTAACCCAGTCAGCACAAGGAGCTTAATGGTGTCATGTGTGTGACTGGTTTCTCCATTGGCACGTGGATTTATCATCAAACTGAAGGAGGACAGTCATTAATTTTATCAGACTCCTCAGGAGGTGGGTTCACCACAACTCTGTGCTCAGAAAAGTAGATTTTGGACGCATTTTCTCTGCCTGAAGATGGAGACCACCTAAGTCCCAGCATCCTCTTGCTCTTATCTGATGCAAATATGCTGCTTTCCAATTCCACTCTACCTTGTCTGCTACTTTATCTAGTTTGCCTCTAATTATACAGCTTTTCCTGAAAGGTCAATTGTTCCTCATATAACTGATGGCCTCCCAATGGAGTCTGAACTGATTATTACCCTCTGCCTACTTATATAAGCTATGGTGAAGATGATGTTTGGCATTATTAAGATGTGATGTCCTGTGAAGGATGCCTTCACAACTGGAAGAGTGATTGTGACAGCTCTGAGCTGGGAGAAAAAAAAAAGAAAGAAGAAAAAAAAATTGCTTTTCTTCTCCACTATTTGCCCTGTGCTGTCAGGCTGCACAAGGGGGCCATGCTGGCATGTGTTATCCAGGCCCCTGAAGGAGTCCTTCACAAGAGTGACTCTGCCTGCAAAGGAAACAGGAGGATTTTGAAGATGGCATGTGAAAAGTTGCCACAGGTCTTCCAGAAATCTTTTCTGTAAATCTCCTAAGAGCTGACCTGGGGCACACGAAACCACAGCACTGGTGAAATACAAAGCAATCACACTGAACTCTCTTTCAGCCATTTGCATTTTCAACAATTTCTCTTCAGAGAGATGCCCTGTGCCTACGGGAATATTTGCCTCTATTCACAGCCGACTTTTAATCTAAGTTGGAATCTGTTGAATCTTCTTTTATAGTTGACAGTGAAGTTGTGGCTCTGTTAGATAAGTGTTCTTTTCTGTTGCCTCTTGTATAAAATTCCTGGAAGATGTGCCCCTGAACAAATCTCCCAGAACACCAGGGCAGAAATAAAGTAGCATCGCTATTACTGAAAGTGCTCAGCAAATCCCACTCTGGCAGAAGTTGTTGAATAGAGATGCTCAGTCTGGCCAGAAAAAAAGTACCAAATAACCAACATATGTTGAATTATAAAGCTTGAAATTCAGAAATATCTATTAATCCTTCAGATTTGTTACACTGATGTCTAGGATTAGTTGTTTGAGTGTTTCTTTTTTTTTCCAAAGTCAAAATGTGGAAACTTTCTTAAACTGATGAATTTTAAATACAAAAAATATCTTAGGACATGTCTAAAAGTATAGTAAAGGGAACATATCCTATAAGCCAAAGGCAAGGCTTTGTGATTTTGGTGGGATTCATGAGATTTGTATTTGAGCTTCTTCTATGTATTTACGCTCATAAATACTACTGGAAATATCAACAACCTCAATGCTGCTGGCCCCCTGAAGTGATGTCATTAACCACTGCAAGTCTTCACAATGCTGTTACAAATTAAATTAGCTTGTGTCAAACAGAGTTCACAGGTGAAGGAGTCAAACCTCAAAAAACCTCATCTGTCCTCTCTAACTGAGGTGTAACTGAGCACTTGTTTCCATGTGAGGATGTTATTTAATAATAGATTTACTTCCCACTGTTTCATTGAAAGAAATACTTCCAACACACAAGAACAGGTATTCTTCCCATGTTTGTAGGTTCAGCTGAAGAGCATCCTGCATACCCTGAGGAACACAAGAAAGATGCCAGCTAAAGACAGTTCTTTCTACAGAAGAACAGCAGGATAACGAAGAGGAAGAATTTCCCATGGAAATGGCATCATTTGGAGAGGAACTTTTGCTAATCCTAGGGGACCACTAGCTAGGTATGAAAAATGGGGCAGTGGAAAATTCCACAAGAACCCTCAGCCCTCATATCCTACAAGGCTGTGTGAAACATGAAAAGCCATTTGGAACTTCACCTAAAAGCCTCTTGTCTTATCACCACTCCAGTCACCACAGCAAAATACTTCTCAAACATCTCAGCAGATGAAAGTTAAATACAGATGAAGGAATTACACAATACTGGAAGAGCGTTGCTAATAAACCTGTTTCTCATAATAGGGAAGCTCTCATCAAAATGGGTATTAAGGGGAAAATAGCTACCCTAGAAAGTACTGGCATCTGTAACAGTTTGTCTCCCAACATCACCTGTATCAGAGAAGCAGCTCATCTCAGTGCATGCTAAAAAACCACATTGTTAAGCACAAGTGTAACCCTTTCAATTACTCTTCCCACTTCTGCGCTGCAGGATCAGTAGATCTGAAGTGTGTGTAAACAACATTTAAGCCCGGGAGCCCCCTTAGGTAGTGTCTGCTGCCAGCATGATGAGAGCTGACAGAGCTCTCTGCTAAGCGATTTCACCCAGCAGAAAACATCCTATATTTGAAGGAAGCTCTTAGAGAGTAAAAGAGGAGTTCAAAGTCAGAAAGAACAAAAAGGAGAATTGAGGTGGCCTGCACAGTAAGAGTACCCCAGCTAAAGGAATTTATACCAAGTCACGGAAAGAAAACCAAAGTAAATTCTGCTTTCAAGAAGAAAAATCTCGCTACTTTGTCGTACTGGGCTGTCCCATCACTAACTGCAAGGATAAGGGAGAGGAGTCTGGACTCCTTCACTTGACTCTGCCACCCCTGCAGATGGGAGGTTGAGAAAATTCAACATCTCTAGCAGACACACTGAATTAGTCAAAAAATTAAGTGCTAGATTTGAGCCAAGAAAACAGAACCACAGGCCAGGTCTCAGCACTGTGATTAGCAGAGCACAGAACAGTGACAGCCACAGCAGTGCCTGCAGTGTAGACATTGAACAAGGCTTCAGAAATCAGGTCATAGTGTTTCCAGAGAAACAAATGGGGTTAGGAGCCCAATTCCCCTTGAACGAATTGCATTTTTAAACCCAGAAATGGCTTTCTTTGCATATCTTTCATCTTCACCCCAAATGTAAGTTGCACTCAAACACCCACCCTCTTTGCTGAAGCAGTTATTTCTTTCTACAGAAATATATCACAATAAGAAAAAAAAAAACCAAACCAACAGTTGATGCAATTTGTTAATTAGTTAGACAGCTTCTTACTGTGTGGTATTTTTACCTTTGTACTCTTCAAACTAAGCACTCTGTGCAGGTATTAGCAAGAATGTGTATTCTGTTAGTCTCCCAGTCAAGAAAGTCTGCCCAACTCAAATGATGACTTAGTGTCACGGGAATCATATTTCTTTTTAGCTGTTTTATAGCCACTCGTCTTGAGCTGACATTGTACAGGCTCTTCACTGCTGGTGTCAGATGCTATATCAGCATCCAGAACAGCCTCAGCAGCTTCTGGATGAGGAGTTTCTATGATTAACTTTAAAAATGTCAATCGTTCGCCACGTTCAGTATTCAGGCTTGTTCATCAGTTAGTAACAACATTCCCAGCTGAACTGAAAACATGTTCTGAGTAAGGGCTGAAGAAAGGAAAGTTTAAACATCTGACAGCAGTTAGAAATGAAGCAGACTATACTTTTCATTTCTGAAATGAGCATGCAGTGATTCCAGTAGGCTTCTGCAACAGAAGAAGCCAAAAGATTATGGAAACAGACCTTTTCTTCTAGTTTTATGACAACTACAATTCTACATTCCTCAGCTCTGTCCTGCAATTAAAAGGGGAAGATATCAGAAATAGCTGAAGAAGCAAGAAACAAGAAAGGAAAAATAAGCTGATTCCAGCTACTGCTCTCTTCTCCCTGTGTGCCATACACATTTCATTATTAGATTAGAAGCATCTTCCAGCACCATCTCCACAGGCTTTGAAATTGCCACCATAAAAGTACATCACAGAAGTTATTTTTAAACTGTGGATTTTGTTACAGAGAGAATCTCATTTTAAAAAATTTAATGGAGGAAAAGCATTTATTAGAAGACTATGAAAGCTGAAGGAAAAAATATTCATCATATTCAGAGGATACAGAAGAGAAAAACAACTTGGAATGTGTTCTTGCTCTCTCAGCCTGAATACCTCTCTCTTTCCTGACTGGTGTCAAATATGATCAATCAAATTAATTCTGCACATACTAAAAATGAGCTTCTCCAACTCATTCAGCTCTAAAGTCACAGTCTCCCTTCATCTGCACTGAATTTAAATTACCATCTAAATGAAAAGGGGCTGGTTCCACATGCTGGAATGTAGGTGGATCTCCAAGCAAATGCAGTGTTCAGAGGCTTACCAGTGCCTGCAACATGCATTGGTTATGAGACCAAAAAGAAAGTGGTAATAGATCTCTGACCCTTGTGGAGAAAATGCCTGTAGCCACAGCTCTTTCCCATGGACCTCTGATCAGCTTTCACTTGTTAGATGGTCCTCAACCACTCCCATTCCCCAGGGGGGACTCCCACTGGGGGGACATCTGCTCCCCTTGTGCTGCTCCACACCTCTGCAGTGTTTCAATGCCCTCAACAACAGCTGAAGATGAGATGTTTCAAGCCCAACTCAGAAGTGAGTGAAACACCGAACTTGAAAAATCTCCCTCATGGACAAAGGGAAGAGAATTCATGTCCTGCTCAGGTGCTCAAAGGAGAAGACAGGAAAAAAAGGTCACATACAAGAGAAAGGACAAGACCAATGTTGAATGGGAAGTGAAGATTTCTCCCACACACAAGCAAATAAACTTCTGATGCATTATTCACGGGCTGTGCAGCCAGGGACTGGTACACCTCTTCTAGAAAGGAAAAAACATTCAGTGTTCTCATAGCTTCAAAACTGCAGCATGGCCCCAGGGAAAAGATCCAGAGAAGAAGCTGAGGGGTGAGGCCAGTTTACAAATCAAACAGCACAAGATGGGTTTGGGGTTTTATTTTTTTCATTTTAGATGCCAGATACTTATCCAAGGAAATGTTAGACTGAACTGGTCCAAGTTTGAAAATTGTGCTCAGTATCTATAAGTGAAGAAGAGAGGCACAGAGGTAAAGAATTCTTATTATAACAAGGTACCACAGCCACATTTAAAAGAAAGCACATCCACAATTCAAGCATTATTCCATTTTTCAATTCTGTCCCAATAAACCAAACCTTTGCAGGACTCTTTCTTACTACAACTTCTTAATCTCACACCCCTCAAAGGACACTCTGCCGTTTCTTCATGCACAACCCAAGCAACACCAGTAAGAGCCTGCAAGGGTCAGGAGAAAGCCCTGAGCCAGAATTTTGGCAGAAATCCAAGCTGGAAGAGACACTGACTATGCACAACAGCAAGTGGAAACAGACAGCTTTTCCCCAAAGTGATATTTTAATTCAGAAAAGAACCTTCACTAATCTCAGGGTTTATTATTATCTGTGTAGCAAATGGGACTGCAGTTGGTCTACGTAAAGCATTAGTTTCCTACAGGGCATTTTAGACTGTAAATGATGAAGGACCAAACCTAAACCAGAAGTCTGCTGGAACTCTGCTCTTACCTCTAATTTGATTTAAGCGTGCCAAAAGGCAGGGAATGAAAGTGCAGCATTCACAAAAAGACCCTGGTGGAACACAGGACACAGGAGGGATCCCCTCAGGCTGGGATCTACACAGGAACCCACATCTGCACCAGACCTCCCTCCCTGGGACAGATCCCTGTGGAGGGCTGTGAGTGCAGAGCAGTGACTGGGACAGTGGGAGGTGCAGCAGTTGCACCTTCACCAAGCTGAAAACAGTATGTTGTCAGTGGAGCTGTCGAGCTGAAGGACAGCTGTGCATGCAACACATCTCACAGGAAATCAGTGACCTCACTCACTAAAGGCACTTTGCTATCTGGCCATGATGGTTTTCAATGTATTTCCATAGTTACATGAGTGAATTCCCTAAAGGCTTTTGCCAATGACCAGCTTTGGACAAGATCTCTGCTCATTATAAAAGGAGAGAGCATCTCTCAGTGTGCACCAGGACAAGACTTAGCACAAGGGAACAAAAATCATGGTCATGGATGCCAGTGTGACAGAAAGAGCAGTAACTGCACTGGAAAAAAATTTCACCATAAAATCATAAATAAGTATAACCAGCAACGACATGACCCTCCAGCACAGAATTTCCAACCTCTCACAGGCTGAGCCATTAAACACAGGGGTGATGTCCATGCACAGCAACCTCTGAAACCTAGTAACTCACAGGGTTAAAAATGACTGTGAGGTTGTTATAAACCCAGAGCTGATCCTCCACTATGGCACACATCCCACACCACTTCACTCCCAGCCCTTTGCCTGAAGATCTACATTACAAAAGAGATTTCCTCCAAAGCTCTTCCTGTGATGAGCTTTACTGAAGAAAAGAGGAGAAACTAAAAGAAAGATAAAAGCACAGGGATGTGGGTTAGAAGAGGTCAAAACTAGACACCACTGTACTGTTAGCTGATTCACAGGAATGATTCATTATTAGGTATTTTTCTTCCCTTCCCAATCTGCACTACAGATAAAGTCTTTTTCCAGAATGCTTGAAGGTACCAATAATCCATTTAAAACATATGAAATACAGTAAAAATTCATTTTTTGAGCTGTGTGCCTTTTGGAACTGAAAGCAGAGTGCCATAGAGTAGCCATCATTAGGAAAATGGTCGGCTTAAAGAAATTTTCTCACATATGAAGAGGACTGTCAAGTCTTTAAGAGTCTAAAAATATTTTTATAGAACTTGTCATGTAGGAAGAGCTAGGTGGGAATTTTTCAAAACCTGCTCTTTTAACCTGAAATGTGTGAGCTGTACCTACAGGCTCTTCAGTTATCTAATGTTCTCATCAACTGAGCTACAATTAAATCCATGCACTGATACCTACTGGCTGAAGTGGAGAGGAACTGCAAAAATTTTTCCCCTCTGAGCTGACAGTGGCTAACACAAAAGCTGATTATCCTTCCTAAAGATCACCACTCTGCCCTCAGGGTCTGCAATTCTCCTTTCTTCAGGACAGTGCAGTTGTTCTGTCTGGGATTCCAGTCCATGAGCAGTTTACTTCTATTTTTTTAATGATGGGTCAAAACTGCAGCAAACTGCCTGAGCATTCAGCACTCTTCCCAGTGAAGATGAGGGAAACTTTGCCAGGAATCAGTCCTCTTGTTCTGGAGGAGATCCAGCCAGGTGTCTCATCCTCATGCAATCTTCTCAGCTCCACTGACTCATGGAGCAAGCTCACTCAAAATTTTGCACAAAAATACACTCAGAGAAATTGGTGGAACTCAAGAGCTTCACAGAGTCACTGTGAATTTGGAAACAGATTTAAGCAGCAGCTTGGAGCCAAGGTTTCAGCTTGTGACACGTGTCATGACTGCAGTTGCCTTCCAGTTAATCACAGACCCACATCCCTCAACCAGCCTACAAGTGCTCTGCTCAGAAACACCCTCCAACACTGGGGATGTACAAGTTCCTCACCAGCAGTAGGTCTTGCCATGCCCCTTCATCTGGACAACACAGCACACTGAAAGCATGTCATCACCCTGTCTTTATTTGTCACTGTGCAGACCTGCATTAACAATAACTAAGTGCAAATTATTAACAAAACATAAGAATAAAAATCTACAATATGACTCCAATCTTTGATAAATGAGCTACTACACAAATTCTGCCCGTCTGACATGTCCAGACATTTAACCAGTAGTTCAAAAACTAATCCATGTTTTTATTTGAGGAAAATGATACACTGGAAGAAAATATCGTAACATATAATGTATGCCAGGGAAATATTCTGAAAGATCAAAAACGGATACAAAACAGTTAAGATTCAAATTACACAAATGATGAGGAGGAGCACAATGTACTTACTGAAATTAAATGTACCTGCTCTCTGGATATAAATCCAGCACCGGCTATTCCAAGCTCCCTATATTAAATTTTATTCATGAAGTTGAAACTAAGATTACCCTGATAAAATGCCAGACTGCATCTCTACTCCCCGGCAACAATACTAGTGATAATTCCTGTTGCTCCTTTGCTAAATTCAGTATCCTTATGTTTTATTGCAGCCGCACCAGACCCTTCACCCAGCCAAGTTTGTGCTGCCAGTTGGCATGACGATCCTTCTGAAAATAAACCTACTTGTAGTTCTGCTATCTTGGCTCAAAAATGTCCATTTCTCTTCAGCTTATGATCAGACTAGTTGCTAACACACTACTGACTGTCCTGAGACACCCCATGGGGTACAGACAGGCACAGAATAACTCCTGCGATCGGGATGCCTCCTCCTCCCCTTTTTTAAATGCTCTTTTTGGAAATGTTTCTTCATAGCATGGGTTTGAACAGTGAGTGGATGTGTTTTAGAACACCATGTTCTGGCTCAAGCGGAAATTATGCACCCAATAGCAGAATTTGCCTGTTAAGTTTTGCTGGTCTGTATTGTACAAAAGACATGGGTGCTTGGATTTTAGGTTTCTGTGTCCTGCCAAGAGGATGTGCAATATTGCACCTTCGGACTACAACAGCTCAAATTCTTAGCAGTGCTTAGGATCACATTTTTTGAAGTGCTACTATCACAAATATTACATAGGAGCCATATAAGCCATCAAAACATTTCCTAAGCACTGAGGCAACTTTGGGTGGCAGACAGCATTCAGTTTTACACACTGCTCATTAAACAGAGTCAAATGAGAAAAAGCATAGTAGAAGGCACTCCAAACACACCAACATGTTAAATGAAACATTCATGTTAAATGAAACAAATAACCAAACAAGCGGTGTAGAAGAGAGAAGACCAGGAAAGCATGAAACAACCACCATCAAATGTGTAAAGTGATTAAGCTGAGGAGGAAGAACAGCTGGTCCCTGTGTGCACCAATGATTAGACAAGAATGACTAGTTTAATTTATAGGAATGGAGACACAAGTTCACTGATAAAGAGAAGAAGGAATAGTTTGGTCTACTTGATTTGGCATTAAGTACAGACATGCTAAGGCTTTTGTTATTCTGCCTCAGACTTCAATACATTCAAGGAAAGGGGTTTTTTTAAGCAAACTTTACTTCCCAGAAATGTTGACCGCTCAGCCTAAGTGTAATGATGATGATGATAAATAGCCATTTATTTTGAACCAACTTCACGTTTCAGCTGAAGATTATGAAATATGCTTCCATACAGGAAAGAAGTATAAGCTGCAGCACTCTTCTCTCAGACTTCTGCAGGCAGCAAATCCATTTAAGCCATCTGTATTGCTGAGGTTTTTAATGTTGGTCCTAATGTGGCTCCCTCCCGATTGGCACAGTGAGACCTCTGTCTGCACACACACCACTGCACAGCACACCCAGACAACACTCACTCAAGCAGATGCCTCTTCAAAGAGAGGCACAGCCTGAGGAGCAAGCACACACAGCACAAGAAAAAATTTTTTTTTCGGGTTTGATGGTGCTGGTGCAAACTCCGAAATCCCTTTCCACTGCATTTTCTTTCTCCCAACACACCTCATGCCTCTTCCATCCTCTCATGTTCCAAGGCTTCTCAGAGGTGAGACATACACTTATTTCTTCTTCCCACCAAAGTCTTATTGCCCAGATGTGACTGCAAAGGTATGTTCAAATGCAAAAAGGTACAAGATGCCGATGCTTAGCTTGCAGACAACAAGGAAGGATTTTTTTTTTCAGAAAAGAAGCATGAGAGACTAGGCCTGATGCTTCCCTAAATCTACTGCTGTTTATCTTCAATCTTACATGAAAGCCATTTAAAGGAGGCCTCATTTGAAACAGATACACATAGAATCCTTTAGGTGGGAAAAGACCCTTAGGATGATTGAGTCCTACCACTAACCCAGCACTGCCAACTTATTTCATGATTTGTTCATCACAGATTCCAAGGTAAAAATAATTTTGTATTGATATGATACGTGGCACCTAGTGTTAATAAAATTCAGGGAAACCCAAGTGTGCCAAAACATTTGTCTGGGTTGTTGGATTACTTTCTGGGCTTTTAATGACCAATATTTCCAAACACAGTTTCTTCAAAACAGATTACAGAACAGCAACATCACTTTAATTTGCTGTGGTAGGTAGGTAATATATGATAATATCATAATACCTGAATTAACATTTTATGTCTCTTATTTAATAAGAAAAAAGGCAGCATATTAAGGATGCAAATACCATATGCATTTGCACCTCCCTTCCTTCCTCTGTATCCAGCTCCTCACAGGAGTTTCAAGTCCTGAAGAAGAGATCCAGCAACACATTTTGTTGCCACTGTTCTTCCCAGAAACAGATAATATGTTTTTATATGGTTGCAGAATTCAGTCTGAGTGTGACCCTTAAGTAATAAAGCACATATTTAAGAGAAATGATTTATTGGTGACTTCAAGGGACTCACAACCCAGCACTGAATAGAGGTTTTATCACTGAAATACAGACAGTAAAGGGAATTACTCAGAAAAAACTTCCTCTCCACCACTACATGATACTTTAAAAAAAACCAAACCAAAAAAACTAAATCACAAGCACAAAGTGTTTTTGTCTGGATTGGGAAGGGACAGGAATGTTTAATGCAGAAGCTTTCAAACAGACCTCAACTTTTTCCTTGAGTTCTGACTTTATACCATGCCTTGCATATATTTCCTGTACCTATTTTACCTCATCTGGAAATCAACTGTTAACTAAACTATACAAACTATTCAAGTTTTAATGGAATACACTATTTAATGCGGAAATATCTCAAAGGACAAAAACCTGTCAAAACATAGAGTGTTACACAGAATGAAAGGCCAAAAATAATTTATATGAGACAAGTGCAGCTCATAACGACAAATCACATTAGCTGTTGGGTTTTCAGCCAAAGAACACCTGAGTTACCAGTATTCTTAGCCTTAATCCTCTTTAAATTTTTAAAATAATTTAAGAGTTATGCTTGATCTAAGTTAATTAAGCAATAATCCCTGACAAATCACATTTCTGTGTAAAGGAATGACCAGTGTGCTAGATAATTTGAGGCTGGCATTTTCCAGAACCGTAACTCCTCCACCATTTTCAGAGCCTGTCCTCAAGCAACACCTCCGCTTCAAGAAGCCCTCACCAGACATGAAATACCTTGAGGAGGGATGGCTTCAGGGCAGCAGGAAAAGTTATTTGGAGTGCAGTCCCACACATCAGCAGTGTGAAGTTTCAGCCAGTGCATCACTCACAAGTCAGACGCTCCTTTGATGCGGCAGAGGATAAATAATACGGAATCTCTTTGTAAGGCACAGATGACACAGGATGCCCAAACAGGAGTCACAGCCAGAGCACCAACATAGCCCAGCAGTATAAAAATCTATTCATGAACACAGAAGCACTCACATGCTTGCTCAGAAAAGCCGAAAATAACCATTCGAATCGCTGAGCAGCAGTTTCAATTAATAGGGCCATTTCCCCATCTATGCGCAGAGGATTTGCTTGCTTAACTCTCATTAATGCTAACAGAGTTGGACCCACAAATCCCTACCTGAAGTGGAATACTGACATTACTACTGCTGCACATTTTCCCAAAGTTAAGGCAGAGCAATTCACTTGACTTTAACCTCTGCCCATTTTGCTCACTCTCAGGAGCTTTAAATGCAAACTTAAAAAATGATAAGCATTACTTTGAGAAGAAAATACATCATTTAGCTTTTTTTGGTGTTTAATCAACAAGCACAGCCATCCCAATAGACCAATTATAAACCAATTCAAATAAGAAAACAAATCTTAATACTAGAGTATACAGATAGGTCAAATACAGCTTAAAGGTTAAATTTTGAGATGTAGCCTTTTCTACTCTAAATAGAACAAACATCCCACTGGTTTCTGTGCTTACTCCCTACCAGCTCTAATGCAAAAAAATAAGCTGATGCTTCTGAAAGGTAGATTAAGCAACAAGAGATATGAGCAACACTTGGGAAAAAATAGAGAAAAAAATAACTACTAAAGGATTCTGGTTCCAGTCAAACAAGTCAGCACAGGCAACTTTCAGACTGCAGTTTCAACTGTGGTTCAGTTCACTCTGAAGTTTCCTATGGGCTGGGTGATCAAGTTTCTGGTACACAGACACTGATATACAAATGAACAGTAAAGGCAAAATCCCAAAGACTACTTTATCCTCACCAAAAGCTTCCATTAGAACATGTCTAGTGGAAGTTTGTGGACTCATATCACTCAAACAAAAAGCAAAGAAGTGTGGACACTGGGATGGGCAAAAACTGGTATCAACATCATCGCATGGGGAAAAGCTTCCCCTGAGCATCAACACAATGAGCTGTGAACTTGGTTACTGGGCATATTAAGAGTCCAGAATAGATGAGATACCATGTGAATTGAGCCACAGCCTGAAGTTCATCAGGGCTCTGCCTGCAGCAGACGTCGTGCAGTGGGTGCGAGAGGCAGCTGCCTTCCCATCGGGATCAGGAGTGACATGCTGTTCACTGACAGCTTGTCATAACACTGTCTAGAACATTTGGGACTTCCATTTTCAAAAATCTTTTCTATGCTAATGACTTCCTACAGATGTTTTGAAATGTTTTAACTGTTCTGGTTTGATTCAGTGAGGCACTGATACTGTGATTTCAGAGAAACGCAGCAGGACGTGCAGCAGTGAACACATCCAGGATCTTCCTGGATATCCAGGAGCAGCATATGGAGAAACAAATTCCTGTCTTCCCCAGGAAAACAAGATATGATGAAAGATGGGACCAGTGTACTGGTGGGACAAGAGCACCTGTTTTGGCTGTACCTCTTTCCCACAGAAAAGGGAATTTCCATTCTGTACGAAACCTTGCCATTTTGAACTGACTTTTCAAACCAAGCAAGAAGAAAAGGTCAACGTTTCTATATACCAGAACATTTTTAATGTTGATTCAGAAGTACTGACATCTTCCTAACAATATCAAAATCTCAAACATAAATATGGCACAAAATAATAAATCCAAAAGTCAAAGTGAAGTCAAGCATAAAAGCAACACACGTGTACAAACATCCCCCCCCAGCAAAGCAAGGGCTGAGCATGACATGTGCCCCCAAAATGCTTGGCTGCCCACAAAGCTGCATTTTCATCACAGGCTCCCACTTGTTTCTTCTCCATTTCCTCTCTCACCCTGCAATTTTTCCGTGGCTTGGCCTTAGATTTTGTTTCTATTGCAGTGATGCTCAGCCTTTAAAACCCAACTGTCCTATTACAGAAAAGTAATACTCTCCTCCAGAATAATTTAAAACTCTTCTTCCAGTTTTACTATTTCCTTATGTAATACATCATGAAAACTAAGTGTCAAAGTTATTGCAGTGCAAAGGTGGTCAGAGAACACCAGACAGTGGGAAAGCCAGCCATCCTCCTCCTCCCCATTCCGCATGCACAGTCTTAACTTTTAACATGAGTGACATGCAATGGGCTAAATGCAACACAATTTCTCTCTACAGCTAATTCAGCTGGGAAGAAACAACCAGGCTTTTGGGTTCTGCATCCCTTCACCGGGCATTTCAGTTGAATATACTTAGACCCTATGGTTCTTAATAAAGGGCAATTAAGTTAATCAATTAAAAATCTAAAAAAACAGTGCAAGACTGAATGAGATCGATAAGAAAGACTGAAGGGCAATGCCATAACACCTGGGCAACAGCTGATGAACAGCAGAAACTCCTGAGACCAGTGATACCGTGGGCTTTCACCTACATATGTCTCGAGGTGACTTGTGGCCCACCAGGTTTGAGAATTACAAACTAAGTAAAAGTTGCTAAAAGGCTCAGAGTCTTTTCTTTCAGGTGTGCCAAGTGCAGGTGATAAAGATGCTCAGATCCATTCAAAGTGCAGCAGAACCCAGGTGGCCAAACACTGCCAAGAACTGCAGAAGACATTTTAGACTTTTCACATAAAGCAACATTTTTGTTCCCCAATTAAACCTTCCAATAGGTCCAATTAAGGATTTGAAATAAGACAAGGATTTTTTTTTTTTCCCCTTCACAAATACAACTCACCTGAAGCTGAGGAAGAAACCAATCACAAGCTTTACTGCCTGTGTTTCAGCACAGATGATCTTTCATGCTACATTTACACTACTGCTTTTTCTACAGGGACATCACAGCTGTCTGACTTCCTACCTTCTCTCCACACCTCCAGAGGTTAATGAATCAGTCACATGGTGAGATTTTCTGGAAAAGTTTAGTAAGAAATCTGCTGGGTAGAGGAAATAAGTTGTTACACTAACAAGTAATTTACTATCTGAATGCTACACACACTGTATCATCTTATTTGTATTTCACAGTTAATCTCCCAGCGCACAAAAGTTTTATCGGATTGGAGGCATGTGCTGTATTCCCCTTTATAAAATTTTACCGTCCCTTGCTATTCTCAGGGCTTGTTTTATAGGCACAATTTGCTGCTTTAATCTCACCCAATTGTCATATTCTAAATCACGGTGTATAAAAATGTCTTAAAAGGAGAGATGCGCTGAAGGGTAGTACTTAATTACACTTACTGCCTGATTTAAATGTTATCTGTGCTTTGCCAAGTGCCAGGCACAGAGTAACCCAGCAGTGCAAATCTGCATAAACCAATACAAGTCATTATTGGGCTTTTAATAGCAACCTTGTTCTCCTGTGCAGCATTCTGATGAAGGTGTGTTCCTCCTCCTCCTCTCACTCAGCTTGTGAGAAAATTAAGTAAGGAGGTAGGAGAGCTGGTAATTGGTAGGGTCTTTCCAGTCACTCTTTGTTAACTTATATATTTTTATCTCCGTGCAGAAATCTTTGTCAAGACAATTTCACTGGTCACCTTCATAAGTCTAAAGTGTTGTAATGGAACTGAAAAGCTGGGTGCGTAGAGCAAACAGAAAATCCATTGGTTCAATGGTTTCCTATTCCTTTTGTAGCACTTCCACTCCAGAAAACCTTCTCTTTACACCCTCTCCCCCTAAATCCCAGAAATCAAACAAACAAAAAAACCGAAATTGAAAATACCACCAAAATTTCAGGCAATTCATGTTTCAATTTCTGACTTCCTCCTCCCTCACCCAAGTGAGCAAAGCAAGGGACTGATTTGCCTCTGCACTAACTACATTAGACATGCAATTAAATTCTCTGGCTCAGGGGAGCAGAAATGCAGCTTAGAATATATCATATCTAAGTACTTTCTACTTCATGCTCCAATCCCTGCTCCAACCACACGCCAGAGAGATCATCACAGGACCACTTTAGTCAGATCGCTCTGAACTTAAGAGAAATCAAGAGAGCAACCTTCTTTCTTAGGTTCATCATATTTAATGAGCCAGTGGAGGTAGATTAAGTACTACAACTCCAACTAATCTATCCAGCAGCTTTGTTTCTGGCCCATACCACCAGCATAAATTCAATTCACTACTTCTTTTTGTTGTTGTGCCCTTGAGCATGTTGTGCACATGGTCCAGAACTGCCAAAGCCTGGAAGGGACTAAACCACACTATTTTGTGCCAAGTGCCCAGCAAGTCAATGTGAAAGAACATCACGGAGTCAATCCCAAATACTCAGCAGCTTTCTACTCAAATGAAATTTCTAGCTTTGCACACATTTCAAACAATGCCACGGCAGTCACAGTTATGCACTACTACTCCTTATCCATCTATGTAGCATGGTTCCAATCACGAGATGTCAGCATTGTTTCATGCAAGATAAACTCCAACATTGTCCCTTATGGGTCTATGAAATACGTATGTGCTACTGTTACCAGTCACAACTGTGCTTACACTGCCCTGATTTCTCCCTTGGCAAATAAGCAACTGCTTTAAGCACTCTTGTGGCTAAAGCATGGCATGGGGAATAAAAAGAGGGGGAAGAAACCCAACTCAGAATGATTAGACATTTTATCATCTGATTTTAAGCATCTTCTAAATCCAAGTGGTGTGGAATACTAACTGTCCCTCAGCTTCACAGGGAGCTGAAGCCACAGAACATCTCACATGGCAGAAGCTGAACCTCTCAGCAGAAACTGGCCTGAGAAGAGATGGGTACAGAGCAGCTTTCCCAGCTCAAAGTCAGTGCAATCCTAGCAAGAGCCTGGCAGGATGACTGTGCTGTAAGCAGTTCCCAAAGTCCAGCCGCCAGATCCCTGGCGACGCGCCCTCACTTGGGCAGAACAAGAAGAAGGATATGAGGTAGCAAAAAAAGCCATGGCATTGGGAAAATGCTGCTCCCAACAACCTCATTCACTCATTTTCTCTTACAATGAAAAGCAATATTTTCCAGACCACTGGCATCTGAAGCCATGTGAAGAACTTCACATCTGTCTCAGGGGATCCCATCACACTTCAGGAGTGATTATAATGAAAATTCTGATGACAGAAGCATGTGGTTCTCTGCAAGTAATTTAGAGAGTTAAAGATGACACATAACTCCAAAGGGCCTGAGACTCAGTTATAAAACTATAGGCTTAGAAGTAATGAGTTGCTGGCTTCAGTTTGTTTCACAATTATAAAACACTCCCCCATGTAAAAATCTCATTTGAGTGGCCATAGACTAAAATTTCTCTGGTGGCTTCCAGGAGCAGTCACTCCTTCAGAAGGTAAAGCACATTAGAGGAATGGTGCAGCAAAGACATCACTTTTTATGGTGGTCATATCGCCTTCCCAGGAAGACTGGCTCCTCTGGTGGATCTCACCACACATCCCTTTCCAACACACATAAGAAGTTTGGCAACTTTGGGGCTTCTTCTCATCTCCCATGAACCCAGATTTTTTTTTTCCATTTTCTAAAGTAATAATATTACAGGATTAATTACTTAGCAAAGTCTCTATAAACTCATCTGCCTTTGAAACGTCTACAAAAGCAGCAGTGAAATTCCAGAGATAAACAAACACAAACTCCCCTTTAATTAAGCACTGTGCCTCTCTGTAGGGGGTGACAGAGTGAGCAGATGCAGGGGGATTGCCAATTAAGATACAACTTCTTTGATAGGAAGGGTACAGCCATACACAGGAGGAAAAAGGAGAGGAACTTGCCATCCAAGTCATTATTTTAATTGGCTGCTCAGAAAGATTATGCATTCCCTACATTCGATGCTGCCAAAAACGTATTACTGATCCAAAATACTAAAGAGCCATCAAAACATGTTCTAAGCTGCTTGTGCCCTGTTAGTACTAAAGCTACCTGTGCTCCTCACTCATCCTGTTTGAGAGAGCTGTAACACAGGGAACTAATTCTCAGGGTTAATTAGACAAAGAAACAGAGAAGTCTTGGATTTAATTTTCTGTTATTGATCATTATTATTCACTAAACACTAGGCATTCTTAGGAAACACTGCTTGAAGGGAATGCACAGTATTTCTAGCCTAAATCAGCTTAAAAAAAGCAACAAAAAAACACCCCAAAAAAACTAAAAACCATGTGAACAGCTAAAATAAACACTTGGAAATTGCATGAATTGGGATTCACAGAAAGTGAACCAGAGGATGGACTGGTCATCTTCTGCGTAACTTCCACTGATTTGATATCCAAATATTTTCTGTGTGCTGACCTTTACTTTCTGTGATCCTGATGGCAATACTGTCATACACTCTTAAAAAGCTGCATATTAGCATTCACTTCTCTTTCTATCAGGTTTTAATGGCAATGCAAATCAGTTTTCGCATGGCTTGTTCCATGCCTTTGTATCCTTCGGGGAGGAAAAAAAAAAAAAAGGCAGGAAACTAAGAAATGGTTTCTTCAATTTGCAGCCTGCTCAGGAATCTTGATTTTGCCTCCTTACACACTGTCTCTCGACCACAGAGGACAGAGCACTGTGCAGGGGGGAATTCAGGCACAGGAACCCAGAGCTGCTTTATCTGAGCCTTCTTCTTTATTCTTCCCCTGAACATGATGGCTCTGTCATCCAGTCTGAACAAAACACAAAAGAAGATTGGGATTTCACCGTCTGTACTCAAAATAAATGAATGTGACAGAAAAGGAACCCTTGTCTTTGCAAACAAAAAGAAGAGCTCATCTCTTATTGAGAATGGGATAACCAGAAATGTATTCCTGCCTCAGGAAGAGACCCCAGGCTGCAGAGGTGGGCTGGGGCAGAGAAGCTACTCCCTTCTGGTTCTCTCCAGCTGGCAAGTTAAAAACAACATCATTACTGAATCTCACAGTTGTACACAGCAAAAACAATTCTGGCCTTTTTGGAGGGACAAAAAAAGACCGTAAAAAAAGAAACCAACCCATATCTTTCCCCATTTCTTTCTTCTCTCTGGGAAGTGCCTCAATGCCACTGACAAGACAAAAAAGACAAAAGGTAAGAAGAAACCTCTATGATGCTCTCTCTCCCTCCCTCCGGTTGCTTACCCTGTGGGAAGTGCTCCATTTTCCCCTTTGGGGCTTCTTGCAATCACTGACCTCATGGCACTGGGGAGTTCTCTCCAATGCATAATCAATACTGAATGTCCACCAGCCCCCAGCCCCTCTCAAACCATGACACTATAGGGAGTGCTGAGGGCCAGACCCCACCCCAAAAGCTTCCCCCATCTCTCCCACGTTTTCTAGGTACACCACTAGTGCACAGCACTGGCACAATACTTCTAAAATACAGTAAGCTGGAACAGTTTAATAGTATTACCATACTTGGTTATTAGTCAAAATGAAATGCCTGAAAAAAATAAAGGAATTAAACATATTTAATTTATGAGCGAAAAGGTGAAAAAGTAACCTAATTACAGCTAGTTAATTCCTGCACATGGAAAGTACATCTCCTGCTTTGGGGCTCCCTCATCTAGCAGAATTCCAGCATCTCGAAATCAAAGCCAGATCCACCAAGGCTCAAAATGGAAACAAGATGCAATTTTTCAATAAAGAGGAAAGTGCTTCTATCTTCAGTTTCCTTAGGTTCCATCATTTGAATCCACTATCCATATCCATTATCACTAAACTAATCCTAGCTAATTTTCAAAAAGAAAAAAATAAAGATGAGAGGAAGAAAGCAGGAAACTGTTTTCAAAGACGCAACAGGCAAGCAGAGAGAAGAAGTGGAGAATTGATTCAATCTGGGCAGCTAATTTAAACATCAGGTTGAGAAACTCAATTCCTCACATAGTCAAGAGAAGAGAATCAGGCTCTAAATTCAGAATCACCCTGTGACGGCTCTGGTGACTGTATGTGGCCTTGAGGACCCCAAATTAGATAACTAAACTTGGATGGGTCTACAGCTATTAGCCACCTAATTTTCAGTTAATTAATTAATGCTACAGGGATTTAGACACCTAATATTGCTTTTAATTCTTGCTTAACTGTAGTGACAACAGTCTCAAGACTTCTCTCATTTTTTAAGAAGTGCTGTAAAGTACATGATACTCTGAACCACCCATAAGCACACCGTATACACGTCCTATCTGCAGCACTTTATATTCATATACTTGATATTTCAGCCTCTAAAAATAATACTGGCAGAGATACATATCTGCCATAAACATGGACAAAGCAAACTTCATGCTGAAGGATGCATGCAAACAAAATCAGAGAACTTGCTTTAAAGAGATCATCAATGCAAATCACACTGATGACTGTTTTTTTACAATCAGATTTCATAATTTCTTGTTTCTGTCCTTGGCATGTCTGTCCTTCGAAACATCTCTTATATTATTGTACAACTTAAAAGCAGCAAATATCAAATTCTCACCTCTCCCCGACTAACAAAAACTCTTTCAGCTCTTGAAAAAAAGTATTAAAGTGACTGAACTTGCACATAACTCTCACTGGACTTTATCTGGTACAGTATATTGTCAAAACCAGAAAATGCAGGTTGGTCTCACATTATCTGTAATAAGACAGACAGTCCTTCATTTTAACAAGGTACCACTGCCAATACCAACCCTGCTGTGTAAAAAACCTGAGGCAACGATTTTTTATTTATACAAGTGCAGTGAAACCCAGCAAGATCAGATGTGATCGAAGGCACCTTCCAGCACCTGGCACACAGTGAATATTCATGCAGGACCTTTGAGAAGCATCTTACATCACACACATTTCATGGCAAGGCAGCTACCAGGGCACTCCCCCACCCTGCCAACAGCTGGGAAGGGCAGCCTGGAACAAGCAAGGACACACACACACAGAGGCAAATTAAGCCATTGCAACAATGAGAATGAGTTCAGTGATTTCTCCCCAGTAAAATGTTTAAATTTTTCCATGTGCCAGATCCAGTAAAGCTGGATGGTTTCTTCACACAAAGAGATGCTGATGCTTCTGGGACCCGTCACCCTTCCAAGTCCCTGCAGCACCAGCAAGGCTTGAGCACCATGAACTGACTGGGCAAGTAACCCTGCTAACCCAAAATGTGACCAGAGCCACCTCTGTCAGTTTTGGGGGCACAGCACAAGGGCAGCAGCACAGACAGTTTGCATTTGGAAACTCTACTCCTGCCACCAAGAGCAACATCAAAGAAAATGTCAAGCTACTGTCACATTCAGGGCTCTGCCTTCTTGGGACCAAGTGACTGGAACTGTGGAAATTTTATTTCTTTCAGGTGCCACCACCCTAAGATGGCTCAGAACTGAGAGCACAGCTGCTCCGTGAATGACAAAAGCTCTTTCACAGGCACAGAAAATCCCAGATACAATGGAAGGGAGAACAACAAAATTAGGTGGAATTATCATTTAATTTTATGTCCAAGTCATCCACTGATTGGTTGTTTTGATTTTATCAAGAGATTTTGAGGCTATTATGTGAGTCTCAAAATCTGCTCACCGCCAAAACAGGTAGCCCAGGTTTCATCTTTAAGAGGATAGTCCATTCTTCTACAATAAATGACTTTTTTAAATTACAAGGTCACCATCATGAACCAGAGAGAAAATTCTTGATGAGACAAAATTTGGAGACCGTGCTGACCTACACCCTACAGTCCTGTAACCCCTGGACAAGACTTTTCCCCAACCTTGAGTGAACAAGACGACAATTTAGTGAGTAAATGCCTTCTGCTGCTACAGTGGAGAGCATTGACAGCTCTATTAGCCTTGGCACATAAGGTCACAGGTACATGTACCCACCATGACCTGGTGCTTCAGGAGAGACCAACAGTGCCAAACAAAAAGGATTGGGAATTGCCAGCCCCTCCCAAGGTGGGTATTTATGAGGACTGTAGCTTTCTCCCACTGCTTTTCATTACAAGACTTCATATATATATTTCAGATTCTCCTGCTGAGAACATAGATAAGCTTCTAACATTAAATTTTCCATAAAACAGAGTTACAGCACAAGGCTAGTGACAAATGCTGGCGTCAGAAGCCTGCAGTACTGGTATTCTGTTAGAGTTTTGGAGAGCAATGAACAAAGATGTAGAGAGTAAAACAAAAGCATCTTCCTAACTTGTAAATTTATTTCTGGAATCTTTAAAATGTGACATTAAAATTGCTTTTCTGGGCATGCAGACAGCCCTATGTCTTGATAATTGTATGTACAAGAATGGCTTAAAACTGTAATACAACATTTGGTTTCAGTCAACATTAGTTCTAGTGTTCAATTTATTCCTTGCAATAAATAGATTAAAGCTTATTACCATTGATAAAGTCTATCTTGTAAACCCCAGGGCACCGCTTTGAAAATTTTCATGGTGAAATTCAGCAGTGTCATGCAGAGTTGCATGATAACACCATGGTGACGTATCAGTGATGCTGATGCATTATTTCCATGATTTCTGGTTCTGACCCCACAACTCTGAACAAAGCTGTAACATTACAGGCAGGAGAGGGACAAAAAAAAACAAACCCAAAACACCATAATACCCACAAAATATTATGCAAACCATATTTGACTTCTTTCATTGTCTTTCCACAGTTGGAACATTTCATAAAAAAGCCGAATGTTCAAAGATACAGACCACTGAGTTTAACTTCAATACAAAAAGAGTTGATAGAAAATATAATAAAGAATTGAATGAGTGGGAGCATTATATACCCAGAAAGAGTCAGATATTTTGCAGAGAGCAGTAATGCACAACAAATCTGTTACACTTCCCTGAAGGAGTTAATGAGCATGTGAATAAGGTGACATGGTCTGCAGGGATATGCAGGTCGCTGATGCAGTACACAGGGCTTTTCCCAAACCCTTCAGCAAAGAGTCTCAAAGAATCTTAAGAAAAGCCTTAAAAAAAGGTAGACTATGAGGGGATAGAAAGAAAAGGCATCTTATGGATCATCAACTAGGAGAAAAAAATTTGAAGTAAAGGAAAGAATAAAGAATCATTTGTCACAACCATGGGAGGCTGTTAACACATCACCTCAGCATCTGTGCTGAGACTTGTACTGGTCCAAATATCCATTAATGGTCTGAGAAGGGGGCAGGGGGGTAATGAACTGCTAAACTACACTGACAAAACAGAACAATTAAGAGTAGGCAAAATTACAACCCACATGAAAACTACAGAAGAGTCTCAAGACACTGTGACTGGACAGCAAAATGATGGCATAAACTAAATGTTAATAAATGCAGAAATATTGCACTGAAATAAAGGAGTTGGATTGTCCACACAGACTGACAGGCTCCAAATTACCTGTTATAATACAGAAAAGAGATGTAGTCACTACAGGCAGTTTTCCGGAAACATCAGCTCAACAGCAACCAAAAAATAGTAAATAATTTTAGAACTTTTCGGGAAACATATCAAGACTGAAATATAAAATACCATGAAGATAAATCATGACTTTCTGACATTTTAAAAATGCATCTATTTCGGGTTATCTTTAAAAGAAAACATACAAAGACATGCTACTGAGATGGATCAGAAGACCAAAATTATTTCTGAACAGTGAAAATCCTTATATGTCAAGAATGCATCAATAGGAATACACTAGGACTCTACAGCTTGAAGAATCAAACCACCCAGGTCTGAAACATAACACCAACAGGATGCTGGGCTATGTGAGCCTTTGGTCTGACCACCTGCACTGTTCTTACTTTCTTGTGAGGTAGAGGACACAGTAAGGACAATTTCTACTTTCTTGTGAAGTGGTAGTAGGATAAGCCAGAGCATGTTTAGATAAATTGTATTAACTGGGCTGAGATCTGCAAGAGACACTTTTCTCATTTCCATCTGCCCTGGAAGCAAAGATATTAAATAAGACATTAACCATTCAGCTCACAATGTGCTATAAAATTTTACCTTTGGTCTTATTAGGGTAACAAATGGGAAATATCATATAAGGCTTGAAATTATGGAGTAGAATAGATACAAATTGCTTCATAAGTTAGAAAAGAAAAAACACCCTCCAGAGCCATCTCCCATCCCAAAAAGGACAGGTCTAAGTTCAGCTGGACACTGAATTTTATATTTTCATCTGAAAAGCTGCACATGCTACCTTTTTCCCCTCTATAAGCTGAGGGAAAAAGCAACTTCTGTGTATAAAGAGTATACATAGGGAGTACTAAGCACAGCAGTAAACAGACAGACATCTAAAATACCAGATAATATGCTCAGGTTAGGTTAGAGCATCCTGGGTCTGTTAAACAACTTATGCTGTTGTAGCTCAAATATTCATGTCCAGGCTGGATGAAAAGCCAAATTCAAGCAGATCAGAAGCTTCCCATAAGTGTAGGAAAATGGAAGGGCCAAAAAAAGAAGTATTTTGATCCCTGTAAGAACACCCTTGATAGCACAAGAAGCACATGAAGATCAAGGGGGTTTGTGCCATTAATCACAAAACAGCCTTTTCCCACCTTAAAACCAAATCTTCTTTTCCTGGCAAAACAATAGGTAAGGATGAACCAGTCACTTGAAGCAGCTACTCTGTTACATCAGCAACACATCCATCTTTTGGGTCACTCTCTGAAAGCATAATTTCCATCCCCACCATAGGTCTTCCCACCACGTTCATGAGTAATTACCAACTGCCCAGGTTGTAAAATTTGGAGAAATCATTTCTGATTTCTTGAATCTCCCCCAATCTCTCTTAATTCCTCTCCTTCTCTATGAACAAACCAAAATACAATAGAATGACGCAAGTCCTGGCATACTGTACATTCTGATGCTGAGAACACTCCTACACAGAAACTATTAATTCACAAAATCATGTAAGAAACCCTTCTGCTATTTACAAACTTCCGTGCTGTATTATTTTTCAAAAGATTTGACTGAACACACACAGTTCCATGGCAGTCAAATAAGGAGCCACAGCCAAGGATTTAGAATCACCCCAAGATTGGTCTCCAACTAATTTTTAAACCAGTTCTCATTTTCTACATTAGACACCTCCATTCTTCAAGACAGAGCAGAGACTACTGGCAATACACTCCAGCACTGCAACTATTCATGATGTGCCACGTAGGCATCAAAATAATGGACTCTTCAGCTGTAAAGATACGCTGAGAGTAACACACACTAGTTTAACAGCATTATGTATTCTGGCTTTGGAAATACATTGCAATATGTTGGGGGGAACCAGGGACAAAATGACATGGAGCTCCCCCCGATGCAACAAAGAGAGCACTCTGAGAAAAGTAAAGGTGGTTCCTCCCAAAGGTTCAGTTATTCTCTCAGGCTGTGGTTTTCATTATGCCATGCTTTTCCCTTTACTGTTCCCACAAATACCAGCTCAGCCTCACAGGCACTATCCTCCCTCAACTTTTCAGTGAAGACATTTCATAACAGTGTAGTTGAAAATAAGAACAATGGAGTTTAAGTGCACCATTTTTCTATTTCTGATTCAACTATAATAACTATAATATCCTCCATGTCAGTAATAAGACAACTGTTAAATGTGATACTTAAAATCATTCACCTCTGGCTTCACAAAGCTCTTTCAGAAATACCTGTTTCCAGAAAACATCATTACTATAACACTCAGTAATTAGTGTGTAGGTGCTTTTTATCTAAACCAATAAAATGCCCACCTTCAAGATTATTTTCAAAGTGTGAAATTAAAGCATGTAACAGCATATAACATCAGCCTGCACAAGGGCCCATGCCACAGCTGTCAGATACTGCAGCCTGGGCAGAGGAATGTGGAAGTGCCTGTTGCTCAGCAGCACACGAGCTCTTCTGCTGAAGTCAGATAGAAAGAAGAGGAACAAAGGAAACAGGATGAAAAAAAGAAAAATATCTCACAGATTTATTTTTAAGACAATTCAAACAATACATAAAATCTTTTATTCACAGCTTCAAAAACCATCATCTGTAGGTAATTAATTACTGCATGCCTGACTTCACCCTCAGTATTTTCACTGATGCCAGTGGCAGTAGGGCTGGCCTCTTCCCTATTAGCTAACTCAAACCTATAACTTGCTCTTGAATATACATTCAGATCTAATGTCTCCTTTTAAGTATCCATTTCTGGCAGAGTGTAAAATACTCAACCTATCAAAGCACTGCAGTTTCATCATTATCCCCCCAAAATTAATCATGCTTCAGTACACGCAAGGCAAGTCTTTTGCAGCACACTGTTAAGAAGGAACAGATAAAAGTGGATTTCCCAGTGCCCATACTGACACAGTAGTACAGCTAATGATTTCCTGCAAGCTCTGTGAACAAAACTGCAAAATAACTCAGCTCTTCAGAAGCAACATGTAAGCAGAAAACTGAGCTGTTCTCTGTAAGGCTTTGATTCTTCTGTTGTCTCACTGAAACAAAATAAAAAATAGTCAGGTTAAATAAGGCAAATCCTTGCTTTAAAGTTTATTTTGGATTCATTTTTCTGAGAAGTCACATATACTAAAAAATAAAATTTTAAAGTTGGAATATCTGTGAACTTGATAATGTAAAACCACTAAAACTCAGTCTTACTGTTTTACCTGAGCATGACACTAACAGTGAATTTTATCCTCCTTCAGACAGATAGAACAAGGCAGAAAATCCAGTTACATCCCATTTATATCCATAAAATAAGTTGCAAGAGGAGTGAGGCTGCCCATGCTGACACTCAAGAAAAGTTTATGCTTTCTGCATAAACAATTTTGTAATTCAAATACAAGCAGAGATTTGCAGGTTATTTTGTAAGTCATGGAAAGGCTCTCATAGCCCACACCACAGCTATGCACTTTGTACATGAACAACTCTCAGTACAGCTGAAGCTTCACTCCCCAGCTCCACTCTCAGGTGTCACACTTGCAACTGCCTAAAAGTCAGAATAAAAGCTGGGCGTTACTGCAATGCACAGTTTTGAAAGACTTCGAGAAGTTACTGGAGCAAGACAAACTGCACAAGATTCTTCTATAGGAAGCCAGTCTAGCAGCAGCCCAACAGCTCAGAAAGGCTCTCATTTAATTAGCTGTTTGCTATGTAGAAGAGAGGCTGTTGAAGTGCCCAGCGCTGCATCCTCATTTGTGCTTCGCCGTGATCCCTAAGGCAGCAGTTCAGTCCCAAGTGAAACAGAGCTCATTATCAGCAGAGACAACCCTCCTCAGGAGAGAGGTGTTCCTCGTGCTGTTAATAGCATCAGCTCGGTCTGATTGCCCCTACCGCCTGCTCTGAGCAGAGCACAGCCGGTACAGGCAGATTGTGAGCTGGGAAGGACCTGGCAGAGCTTAGCTGGAAGCAAGGATAGACACTGGTCTCTGACAGGAAAGGAACACAGACCCTTCATAGCTGCTTTGGAGGAACGGTAAGACATTTAAAGTAAACTCGGAGCTGGCCTTGGTTTGAATTTGGTTTACAGGAAAGCGCAGATGATGGGAAAGCCGTCACCGATTCTCCCCCCGGCTCACGGGCACCTCTCAACAATGCTCCTTTTGCTTTCTGAGTAGCACATCCCACATTTGCCTATTGGGCACATTTCCCTGTTTAAAAGAGGGCTAAAACCCCTATCATCAGCCTCTGCGGACTCTTGGCTCATGCTTCCAAAGAACACATTTCCTTGGGAAGTGCCCGATGCAGAGTCATGTCGCAACCTCTGATCACACGGGAGAATTTGGAGCCCGCTCCACTTCAGCTCCCTCGTGCTACCAGGGCAAACAGCCTGATCTGCCCTACCCACTAAACCCCTCAGCAAATGGCACCTCACTGATTTAAGGAGTGTAAGAGCACTAATACTCCCTGCTCTGAAGAACACAGCCCTGAAACCAACCACGTCACCCGCTGGGCTGGTGGCAGATGGGGAGAGAGCCAGGTCTCCACAACGCTGAATTCAATTTAATTGAATGGAATTTCCTACATTTTTTTCCCCCGTTCATACTTATCATCTTGCTTTTATCTGGCAGCATTTTAACAGCTGTTTTCTTTATCACATTAAACCGACATCTCTGATAAAAAACAAATGTCTAATTCTCCTGGATTTCCACACAGTATGCTACAGGGGAGCAAATCTCTACTGAACCATGCTGTCCTATTAGCCTGAGCACAGGTTTTCCTCTTTAAAACAAACACTCTCCCATCCTCAAAAACAAAAAAATAAAAATTGAAAAAGCCTTCAGTGACAACCTTCTGCTCAAACTTTACCCCCCAAAATATAGCAGGCCATTCCTCCAGCCAGTGGCACAACTGACACAGCACTGGGGAAGGTAATGGAGCTATGCTGATTTACAATAGTTAAAGATGTGATCTGGAAATGAGTCATGGGCATTACTTGCTGCTTGAATTGCAACTAATTCAAGGGGTTTGCTTTGTTTATCTTTGGATGTGTTGTAAAGCTTCAGTCACTAAAGGTCAACTCCAACATTTCTTCATAAATATTTAGGAAAGCTCCTGAATATTTAGGAAATGCTTGGATGTATGAGATTTTTCAAGCATGCTGCTTCTTGGATTTGGACTCATCTTTTCTATCACCTACTCTGCCACCTGAAATAGTCCATTAACCTACAGATTGAGGCAGCTACTTTTGATGAAGGGGTGAAAAATCACAGCTTAGCTCTGAGCATCAAAACAAGAAGGGAAGAGAAAAAAAAAAATCACATAGGGAGGGAGGCTTCAGGACTCTTCTCCCTGCTGTCTGTCAGAGAGATGTGGCTCTGGCTGGTTTTGGGTGCCTTCTGCGTTATGGTCTGTTCTCCCTCTGCTGAGCAATCCAAGCACTACAGAGAGTAAGAGAGCTGCCTGAAGCAAGAGGTTCTTCAGTCGTGTCAGGATTACACGGGAACAAACTTTATTTCTCAGGCTAATGCCAGAAAAAAGGAAGAAACAGGCACAGGGACACGCTCAGCCTCACACTCCCACCTCACCCACAGAGACCTGCACTGAGCCAGGCTGGAGCTGCCAACCCCCACGGCTCTGCTGAGGGCTGAGCAGGCTGGTGCAAAGACCTGCTGAGGTGAGGAAAGCTGTACCTCAGCTACAGATCAGGGACACCTCCAGAGAAGGCAGAAAAGATCTTAGCTAGATGGTTTGCTCTCGCTGCCACACTTGCAAAGAAGAAATGAGACTAACTGCTCACAGGTCTTCCATACAAGGAACAGATAAAAAGACTACACCAGCACTTCATCTGCTGGGGCGATCGTAGCAAATCTTGGCTCATCCCAGCAGTGGACAACATAACCCTGGATGTGGTCCCAGCACTGCTCTTCTGCATTCACAGTAATTCTCCAGCACCCAACCTGACACACCCTACAGCTTCCTTGGGACAAAGAAGGGAAATAATAGGTATATGCAATACTACCAGCTTACCACTCTACAATGCATTAGATTCAGGGAGCTCCCTGTGCAGCATCTCAATTTTAAAACCATAATTAAATTAAAATAATAAAAATAATAAACCCCCAATGTCCATATCAGATTCTGTGGTTGAACTGAGTGGTGATGCTGAGACTTTACGAAGTTTTCACCTCCATGAGGAACCAGTACCTTTTCTTGCTAAGCAGAGGAGCAGATAATCACCCTAGGGCTCCATCTTTAGTGAAAAATAAAACCCCCTAGTTCTCAAAGGAAAAAAAAAAAACACCAACCCAGTTCACATCCATTTTCATTAGCTCTATTCAAATTCAACAGAACAGCAGCTAAAAATACATCAGGAATCAAGGTGGGGAGGAAGAAGAGAAAAAAAGCTTTGACGCCAGAATGGCAAGATTTCAAGGGTGACCCACTGCCTGGTAATGTCAGTGGGATCCTTCTGAACTGCTTCCAAACAAGGCAGACACAGCTCACCTGGATGTGGCTTGTTATTGAGTACAGCTGATTGAGGCAGAGGGGAAGAAAGCATAGAATTCACAAGGAAAATGCACAGATATGCTACTCATACCAGCCCTTGATCAGTGGGCAGAGGAAAGCTTTCTTTTAAATATTTAGCCCCAAACTGGAAAAAATACCAGCCTTCCCATAGGATCCATTTTAAACCCGGGGAGCGGGAAAACATAAAATGTAGCTAAAACCTAAGATTTTTCAAGGTTATATAAACAGACATTGCAAAGTTCTTTACTGTGTTTAGTAACCTACTGCACCCAGAAAAGTTAATATGTTTTAAAACAACTCCAGGTATATTCAGCAGAAGTCTATTATTAAAATCAATGAGAGACAAGCTGTTAGCTGTACATTGTGCTAGAAAAGCTGCAGATGAAATGCAGAAAGCTCCTATGCTTTCACTCCACATCCAAAAATCCAAACATTTTCAGTTACTTAATAAATCAAAGTTTGTCATTAAGCTGCACCTAAAGTGCTACCTTGCCAAAACCTCTAGAAAAGCACCAAGGTAGCTGTCAATAATTTTTTTTTACAATCAGCCAGGAAACATTTCACAGGTGAGGAACTGTGGGCTGGTGCAAATCCTGCCTCTGTTACTGTTCTGGGCTGACAGGATCAAGGCGTCTGCTGGTGGCCAGAGACAAATGCACTCAGAGAGTGATAGTGTGCGTGAGCTTTTAAGCTGAGATACTTTCCACTTCAAGCACACCTAAGGGACTCGATGTAAACTGGTAACAGAGCCTGGGATTCACACAAATTAAATAAAAGCAGGAGTAGACAATGAAGAAAGTTAATTTTTCACCTGGAGAACTGCAGTGTTAGAAGATTGCCCTGGAGGATTTAATCAATGCAAGTGAATCTTGTGTATTTTCCTCCAGTATTCCCAAAATAAGTCAATAAGATGCCAGCACTTTCTCAGCATACAGTGACCATTTCCCAGCAAGCTTGAGTTCAGGTCTTTATCAAAAGAACTAAAGAAATGCATTATGATTTCAGAGAAAAATAGCAAGCAAGGAAACAGAAGCAGCAGGATAACCTTACAAGGCACAGTAGGTTTTCAGAAAAACTTTTTTACTTCTTTTATTCTTCAGGGCTATTGGAAGCAATGAAAACTACTAAAACCAGACATTGCTGGTACACAAAAGTACCTGCAGCTACCCTGGCCTTTGAGAATAGCAAAGCACCCGAAAAACGTTCCACACCACCATCAGCCACTAACTAAAGGTATTTCCAGATCCAGAACCTCCTCTCCCGTGAGCAAAACACACCTACTTGTCCATCTGCTTCATCACAGATGATATAATGCTCCCTATGCCTTCAAGCAACTTCTGCTGCACCCACCTACTAACCCATCACCTAAAGGATGGATCTGTGCAAGTGTGGTGGGTCCACACACGTCACTTGAAATAAAGAGCTACAGACCACATTACATAACACACTTCTATATAATTATAAACACCTGAATAAATGGCCCTGCCTGTCTGAAGATTTGCACACAGGCTCTCTCTCTTGGCCAAATGACACATAGGCAGGGAGCTTTCTCAAGTCATAAGTCGATTTACAACCCCACTTTCAGCTGGAGCCTGGATCATCTGTTTCTCAGAGCATTAAAAATCAAAATCTTCATAATTTCCCCTTTGTAATATTCAGTTTGCATGCACAAAACAAAAGAGCTGTCAAGTCCTCAGTTTTAAAAGCTTTAAGCAAAATTAGCTATTCTCAGTTACCTGCAAAGCAAAGAGGTGCAACTGAAAAGCACCAGGGGCATATGATCCACGACTCTTCAAACAAAGTATCAGAAGTTTCCAGAAGGCACGATAAGGATGGAGTCAACATCCTCAGTGCATTCCAACACAAGAATTTCAAGGACTTCAAGGGGCAAAAACAAAGGTAATTTTGCAGGGGCAACGAGAATATTGCAACAGTTGTACCTATGTTAATCAAAGGGTTTGGAAGCAAAGCTCACACTGCATTGCTCAGAAGTGATGCTCTGAAAAGAGCTTCTATGACAAGGAATCTTTTCTGCCTCCTTTCAAAATGATGACTCTTACTTTTCCATTTATCAGTATAATTTCTTCCTCAAACCGGCATTCAAATTTATAGCTCTTCCTCAGGGGAGGAAGAAAACAAAAACATAGTTTAAAATACAAGAGTGGATTCTCAACAGATATACATCAACGTGAGAAGTCAACAAATTATGTTAATTTATGCCAAATGAAACATAACCAAGACTTCTCTCCTTCGAGATGAAGCTGGGATGATTATGGTCATTTACAGCAGATGCTGCTACTCATCACAGAGGGCACGAGAGCTTGTTCCCATGCTTGTGTAATGTCACTGAGCAAATACATCTGTTAGCAGGAGGAGGACTCAGTTCAGCACACTGATGTAGCAACGTCACTGGCTGACCTATTCTGCCCAGCACACAATGGAGAGTTGTTCATTTTTCTTTTCAATGAGACACTATGCAAGTGTTGATTTAATGGTTCATTTATCAACCCCTCTGAATATTAAGCAATTCATTTTGACTTAATTTGAGCAATTCAATTTCACCCATCCTTTCTCCCCTTGAAAAATGTGAATTGCTGTCTAGGGAGAAGCTGTTTTAAAAGTTGACTTAACAGGAAGCACTTGGCTCCATGGGTTTTATACCCTTTCATATTCTGATATATATTTATAGCTGACTTTTTATTTGCCTTTTACATATTATACCTGAAATTCACAAATGCTAAAGCAAAGACACTTCAACGAACATTCTTAACACTGCAAACCAAAAGACATCTTCTGCAGTAGCAGCTACTCCCCAAGAAGACCACCAGAAAACGAAGTGCATTGTCAACAAAACCAACAAGCCTATGAAATTCTGTCATACTCAGGGAAAGGAGCTTCTCACTGAAAATCCGTTACTTAGAAACTTTTTGCTACTGGATACATTTTCCCCATAGGGACAAAACAACAATGCAGGAAACACTCGAGCTTTAGTCTCACCTGTAAGCAGCACCTCATACCCCCAAGTTCGCATCTTGCGGAGCTCCCAGTGCCACGCACCAGCCCCGCTCTGCAGTCGGGCTCAGCCCGGCCAGTCCGGGACCCGCCCGCGGCACCGACCCCCGGCAGCGGCTCGACGGGACAGCCCGGGGTCGGGGCAGCCTCCCCCGACACCAGAGCAGCCGCGACCGCTGCCCCTGTTAGTAGCCGTCGCATTCCCCGCGGCTCCCACAGCTTTTTTTTCTGATTCAGCCTGATTTGTACCCGCTTTCACCTGCTGCTCCCAGGTGCCGAAGACCCTCTCCGCAGCCCCCCCAACACGCACGCTGTTAACATTCAGCCCGGCAGCTCCATCCAGCCGCGCACCCCCGCAGCCTCATCCCAGCGGGTCACTTCCACGAGTCCCTTCCCCACGGGAGCCTCGCCCCCCGCAGACACAGAGCATCCCCCGCAAACCTCGGCCGAGCCTTCCGGAGGGCCGGGCAGCGTCCGCCCGCTGCCAGGAGCCACTTTTCCCTCTGGGAATACGAATACGGAGGGAGGGACGCGAAGGAGCGATGCGAGGCAGGGATGCGCGGGGGGCACCGCGACCCGCGGAGCACCCGAATGGCCGCGGCTCCCCGGCGAAGGGCAGCGCTGGCCAGGCGCCGAAACTCCGCCAAGTCCGAGCACGGGGCTGGGGCAGCGCCGCCCGGGCACCCCCTCGGCACTCACCGGGGCGGGGGTCGCGGGCAGGCTCGGTCCCTCAGGAGATCATGCCGGCGGGAGCGCGGGGCCGGCGGCGGAGCGGCTCCTCCGGCAGCGGGGGCGCGGCGCTGCCTCTCGCCGCGGCGCAGAGCCGCGCCGCCTCCGACA